>NW_026263364.1:0-310449 GCF_947179515.1 Apodemus sylvaticus
AGCTTGTATCTCCTAAACAACACGTTGTAACTGGAAAAGATTTGGTGTGGCTTGTACGTCTAAACGTGTAGCCTCAAAAGAGAACCCACAGGAGAATTTTCTTTCGTTAAAATTTTTCAGAAAACCACGTTTTATGGAAATCCTGCATCGTGCGAAATTATCTTGTTTTCCTAAACAACACGTTGTAACTCGAAAAGCTTTGGCGTTGCGTATTTGTCTAAGCGTGTAGCCTCAAAAGAGAACGCACAGGCGAGGTTTCTCTCGAAAGAATAAGTAAGAATACCATGTTATAAGGAAATACATTGTTGCAGAGTAAAGACAAATACTACTGGAAACACTTTAAGAGAAGAAATAACGCATCGTGCAAAATTAGCTTGTATCTCCTAAACAACACGTTGTAACTCTAATAGATTTGGTGTGTCTCGTACCTCTACATGTGTAGCCTCAAAAGAGAACCCACAGGAGAACTTTCTTTGGTCAAAATTTTTCAGAAAACCACGTTTTATGGAAATCTCGCATCGTGCGTAATTATCTTGTTTTTCCTAAACAACACATTGTAACTCGAAAAGCTTTGGCGTTGCTTGTATGTCTAAGCGTGTAGCCTCTAAAGAGAACGCACAGGAGAGTTTTCTCTCGAAAGAATATATAAGAATACAAAGTTATAAGGAAATACAGTGTTGCAGAGTAAAGACAAATACGTACATGTTGGAAACACTTAATGAGAAGAAATAACGTATCTTAAAATATTACCTTGTATCTCCTAAACCACATGTGGTAACTCGAAAGGATTTGGTGTGGCGTGTACGTCTAAACGTGTAGCCTCAAAAGAGAACCCACTGAAGAATTTTCTTTCGTCAAAATTTTTCAGAAAACTACGTTTTAAGGAAATCCCGCATCGTGCGAAATTATCTGGTTTTTCATAAACAACACGTTGTAACTCAGAAAGCTGTGGTGTTGCCTGCATGTCTAAGTGTGTAGACTAAAAAGGGAACACACAGGATAGTTTTCTCTCGAACGAATATGTAAGAATACCACGTTATAAGGAAATACAGTGTTGCAGAGTAAAGACAAATAAGAACGTATTGGAAACACTTTAAGAGAAGAAGTAACTCATCTTACAAAATTACCTTGTATCTCCGTAACAACACGTTGTAACTCGAAAAGATTTGGTGTGCCGTGTACGTCTAAACGTGTAGCCTCAAAAGAGAACCCACAGGAGAATTTTCTTTCGTCAAAATTTGTCAGAAAACCACGTTTTAAGGAAATCCCGCATCGTGCGAAATCATCTTCTTTTTCCTAAACAACATGTTGTAACTCGAAAAGCTTTGGTGTTGCGTGTATGTGTAAAGCGTGGAGCCTCAAAAGAGAAGGCACAGGAGAGTTTTTTCTCGAAAGATTATGTAAGAATACCACGTTATAAGGAAATACAATTTTGCAGAGTAAAGACCAATAAGTACATATTGGAAACACTTTACAAGAAGAAATAACGCATCGTACAAAATTAGCTTGTGTCTACTAAACAACACGTTGTAACTCGAAAAGATTTGGTGTGACGTGTACGTCTAAGCGTGTAGCATCAAAAGGGAACCCACAAGAGAATTTTCTTTCATCAAAATTTGTCAGAAACCACGTTTTAAGGAAATCTCGCATCATGCGAAATTATCTTGTTTTTCCTAAACAACACATTGTAACTCGAAAAGCTTTGGTGTTGCGTGTATGTATAAGCATGTAGCCTCAAAACAGAATGTAAAGGAGAGTTTTTTCTCGAAAGAATATGTAAGAATACCACGTTATTAGGAAATACAGTGTTGCAGAGTAAAGACAAATACGTACATATTGGAAACACATTACGAGAAGAAATAACGCATCTTACAAAATTAGCTTGTATCTCCTAAACAACACGTTGTAACTGGAAAAGATTTGGTGTGGCTTGTACGTCTAAACGTGTAGCCTCAAAAGAGAACCCACAGGAGAATATTCTTTCGTTAAAATTTTTCAGAAAGCCACATTTTAAGGAAATCCCGCATCGTGCGAAATCACCTTCTTTTTCCTAAAAAACATGTTGTAACTCGAAAAGCTTTAGTGTTGTGCGTATGTCTAAGCATGGAGCCTCAAAAGAGAAGGCACAGGAGAGTTTTCTCTCGAAAGAATATGTAAGAATAACACGTTATAAGGAAATACAATTTTTCAGAATAAAGACAAATAAGCACATATTGGAAACACTTTACAAGAAGAAATAACGCATCATACAAAATTAGCTTGTATCTCCTAAACAACACGTTGTAACTCAATAGGATTTGGTGTGTGACTTGTACGTCTAAATGTACAGCCTCAAAAGAGAACCCACAGGTGAATTTTCTTTCATCAAAATTTGTCAGAAACCACGTTTTAAGGAAATCTCGCATCATGCGAAATTATCTTGTTTTTCCTAAACATCACGTTGTAACTTGAAAAGCTTTGGTGTTGCGTGTATGTCTAAACATGTAGCCTCAAAAGAGAATGTAAAGGAGAGTTTTTTCTCGAAAGAATATGTAAGAATACCACGTTATAAGGAAATACAGTGTTGCAGAGTAAAGACAAATACGTACATATTGGAAACACATTACGAGAAGAAATAACGCATCGTACAAAATTAGCTTGTATCTCCTAAACAACACGTTGTAACTGGAAAAGATTTGGTGTGGCTTGTACGTCTAAACGTGTAGCCTCAAAAGAGAACCCACAGGAGAATTTTCTTTCGTTAAAATTTTTCAGAAAGCCACGTTTTAAGGAAATCCCGCATCGTGCGAAATCACCTTCTTTTTCCTAAAAAACATGTTGTAACTCGAAAAGCTTTAGTGTTGCGTGTATGTCTAAGTGTGGAGCCTCAAAAGAGAAGGCACAGGAGAGTTTTCTCTCGAAAGAATATGTAAGAATACCACGTTATAAGGAAATACAATTTTTCAGAATAAAGACAAATAAGTACATATTGGAAACTCTTTACAAGAAGAAATAACGCATCATACAAAATTAGCTTGTATCTCCTAAACAACACGTTGTAACTCAAAAGGATTTGGTGTGACGTGTACGTCTAAATGTATAGCCTCAAAAGAGAACCCACAGGTGAATTTTCTTTCATCAAAATTTGTCAGAAACCACGTTTTAAGGAAATCTCGCATCGTGCGAAATTATATTGTTTTTCCTAAATAACATGTTCTTACTCGAAAAGGTTTGGTGTTGCGTCAATGTCTAAGTGTGTAACCTCAAAAGAGTACGCACAGGATAGTTTTCTCTCGAAAGAATATGTAAGAATACCACGTTATAAGGAAATACAATGTTGCAGAGTAAAGACAAATGCGTATGTATTGGAAACACAATACGAGAAGAATTAACGCATCGTAAAAAATTAGGTTTTATCTCCTAAACAACACGTTGTAACTCGAAAAGATTTGGTGTGGCATGCACGTCTAAACGTGTAGCCTCAAAAGAGAACCTACAGGAGAATTTTCTTTCTTCAAAATTTTTCAGAAAACCACGTTTTAAGGAAATCCCGCATCGTGGGAAATCATCTTCATTTTCTAAACAACATGTTGTAACTCAAAAAGCTTTGGTGTTGCGTGTATGTGTAAGCGTGGAGCCTCAAAAGAGAAGGCACAGGAGAGTTTTCTCTCGAAAGAATATGTAAGAATACCACGTTATAAGGAAATACAATTTTGCAGAGTAAAGACAAATAAGTACATATTGGAAACACTTTACCAGAAGAAATAATGCATCGTACAAAATTAGCTTGTATCTCCTAAACTTTACGAGGTAACTCGAAAGGATTTGGTGTGGCGTGTACGTCTAAACGTGTAGCCTCAAAAGAGAACACACGGGGAGAATTTATTTTTTTCAAAATTTTTCAGAACACCACGTTTTAAGGAAATCCCGCATCGTGTGAAATCATCTTCTTTTTCCTAAACAACATGTTGTAACTCGAAAAGCATTGGTGTTCCCTGTATGTGTAAGTGTGTAGCCTGAAAAGAGAAGGCACAGGAGAGTTTTCTCTCAAAATAATATGTAAGAATACCATGTTATAAGGAAATACAATTTTGCAGAGTAAAGACAAATAAGTACATATTGGAAACACTTTACGAGAAGAAATAACGCATCGTTCAAAATTAGCTTGTATCTCCTAAACAACACGTTGTAACTCGAAAAGATTTGGTGTGACGTATACGTCTAAAAGTGTAGCCTCAAACGAGAACCCACAGGAGAATTTTCTTTCATCAAAATTTGTCAGAAACCACGTTTTAAGGAAATCTCGCATCGTGCGAAATTATCTTGTTTTTCCTAAACAACACGTTGTAACTCGAAAGCTTTGGTGTTGCGTGTATGTCTAAGCGTGTAGCCTCAAAAGAGAAGGCACAGGAGACTTTTTTCTCGAAAGAATATGTAAGAAAACCACGTTATAAGGAAATACAGGGTTGCAGAGTAAAGACAAATACTATTGGAAACACTTTAAGAGAAGAAGTAACGCATCGTAAAAAATTAGCTTGTATCTCCTAAACAACACGTTGTAACTCGAAAAGATTTGGTGTGGCTTGTACCTCTACACGTGTAGCCTCAAAAGAGAACCCACAGGATAACTTTCTTCCCTCAAAATTTTTCAGAAAACCACGTTTTATGGAAATCTCGCATCGTGCGAAATTATCTTGTTTTTCCTAAACAACACATTGTAACTCGAAATGCTTTGGCGTTGCGTGTATGTCTAAGCGTGTAGCCTCTAAAGAGAACGCACAGGAGAGTTTTCTCTCGAAAGAATATGTAAGAATACAACTTTATAAGGAAATACAGTGTTGCAGAGTAAAGACAAATACGTACGTATTGGAAACACTTTATGAGAAGAAATAATGCATCGTACAAAATTAGCTTGTATCTCCTAAACAACACGTGGTAACTCGAAAGGATTTGGTGTGGCGTGTACGTCTAAATGTGTAGCCTCAAAAGAAAACAGACTGAAGAATTTTCTTTCGTCAAAATGTTTCAGAAAACCACGTTTTAAGGAAATCCTGCATCGTGCGAAATTATCTTGTTTTTCATAAACAACACGTTGTAATTCGAAAAGCTTAGGTGTTGCCTGTATGTCTAAGTGTGTAGCCTAAAAAGGGAAAGCACGGGATAGTTTTCTCTCAAAAGAATATTTAAGAATACCACGTTATAAGGAAATACAGTGTTGCAGAGTAAAGACAAATATGTACGTATTGGACACACTTTACAAGAAGAAGTAACGCATCCTAAAAAAATTAGCTTGTATCTCCGAAACAACACGTTGTAACTCGAAAAGATTTGGTGTGACATGTACGTCTAAACGGGTAGCCTCAAAAGAGAACCCACAGGAGAATTTTATTTCTTCAAAATTTTTCAGAAAACCACGTTATAAGGAAATCCCGCATCATGCGAAATTATCTTCTTTTTCCTAAACAACATGTTGTAACTCGAAAAGCTTTGGTGTTGCGTGTATGTCTAAGTGTGCAGCCTCAGAAGAGAAGGCACAGGAGAGTTTTCTCTTGAAAGATTATGTAAGAATACCACGTTAAGGAAATACAATTTTGCAGAGTAAAGACAAATAAGTACATATTGGAAACACTTTACGAGAAGAAATAACGCATCGTGAAATATTAGCTTGTATCTCCTAAACAACACGTTGTAACTCGAAAAGAATTGGTGTGACGTGTACGTCTAAACGTGTAACCTCAACAGAGAACCCACAGGAGAATTTTCTTTCATCAAAATTTGTCAGAAACCACGTTTTAAGGAAATCTCGCATCGTGAAAAATTATCTTGTTTTTCCTAAAAAACACATTGCAACACGAAAAGCTTTGGTGTTGCGTGTATGTCTAAGCGTGTAGCCTCAAAAGAGAATGCACAGGAGAGTTTTCTCTCGAAAGAATATGTAAGAATACCACATTATAAGGAAATACAGTGTTGCAGAGTAAAGACAACTACGTACGTATTGGAAACACTTTAAGAGAAGAAATAAAGCATAATACAAAATTAGCTTGTATCTCCTAAACAACAGGTTATAATTCGAAAAGATTTGGTGTGGCTCATACCTCTACACGTGTTGCCTCAAAAGAGAACCCACAGGAGAACTTTCTTTCGTCAAAATTTGTCAGAAAACCACGTTTTATGGAAATCTCGCATCCTGCGAAATTATCTTGTTTTTCCTAAACAACACGTTGTAACTCGAAAAGCTTTTGCGTTGCTTGTTTGTCTAAGCGTGTAGCCTCAAAAGAGAATGCACAGGAGAGTTTTCCCTAGAAAGAATATGTAAGAATACCACGTTATAAGAAAATACAGTATTGCAGAGTAAAGACAAATAAGTACATATTGGAAACACTTTAGGGAAGAAATAACGCATCGTACAATATTTGCTTGTATCTCCTAAACAACACGTTGTAACTCGAAAATATTTGGTGTGGCTCGTACGTCAACACGTGTAGCCTCAAAAGAGAAACCACAGGAGAATTTTCTTTCGTCAAAATTTGTCAAAAAACCCCGTTTTAAGGAAATCCCGCATCGTGCAAAATTATCTTGTTTTTCCTAAACAACACATTGTAACTCGAAAAGCTTTGTTGTTGCGTGTATGTCTGAGCATGTTTCCTCTAAAGTCAATGCACAAGAGAGTTTTCTCTCGAAAGAACATGTAAGAATACAACGTTATAAGGAAATACAGTGTTGCAGAGTAAAGACAAATACGTACATATTGGAAACACTTTACGAGAAGAAATAACGCATTGTACAAAATTAGCGTGTATCTCCTAAACAACACGTGGTAACTCGAAAGGATTTGGTGTGGCATGTACGTCTAAACGTGTAGCCTCAAAGGAGAACCGACAGGAGAATTTTCTTTCTTCAAAATTTGTCAGAAAACCACGTTTTAAGGAAATCCTGCATCGTGCGAAATTATCTTGTTTTTCGTAAACAACACGTTGTAACTCGAAAAGCTTTGGTGTTGTCTGTATGTCTCAGTGTGTAGCCTCAAAAGGGAACGGACAGGATAGTTTTCTCTCGAAAGAATATGTAAGAATACCACGTTATAAGGAAATACAATGTTGCAGATAAAGACAAATAAGTACGTATTGGAAACACTTTACGAAAAGAACACATCTTAGAAAATTAGCTTGTATCTCCTAAACAAAATGTTGTACCTCGAAAAGATTTGGTGTGGCATGTACGTGTAAATGTGTAGCATCAAAAGAGAACCCACAGGAGAATTTTCTTCCTTCAAAATTTTTCAGAAAACCACGTTTTAAGGAAATCCCTCATCGTACGAAATCATCTTTTTCCTAAACAACATGTTGTAACTCGAAAAGCTTTGGTGTTGCATGTATGTGTAAGCGTGGAGCCTCCAAAGAGAAGGCACAGGGGAGTTTTCTCTCGAAAGAATATGTAAGAATACCACGTTAAAAGGAAATACAATTTTGCAGAGTAAAGACAAATAAGTACATATTGGAAACACTTTACGAGAAGAAATAACGCATCTTAAAAAAGTAGTTTGTATCTCCTAAACAACACGTTGTAACTCGAAAAGATTTGGTGTGACATGTACGTCTAAAAGTGTAGCCTCAAACGAGAACCGACAGGAGAATATTCTTTCATCAAAATTTGTCAGAAACCACGTTTTAAGGAAATTTCGCATCGTGCGAAATTATCTTGTTTTTCCTAAACAACAAGTTCTAACTCGAAAAGCTTTGGTGTTGCGTGTATGTCTAAGCGTGTAGCCTCAAAAGAGAATGCACAGGAGAGTTTTCTCTCGAAAGAATATGTAAGAATACCACGTTATAAGGAAATACAGTGTTGCAGAGTAAAGACAAATACGTACGTATTGGAAACACTTTAAGAGAAGAAATAAAGCATAATACAAAATTAGCATGTATCTCCTAAACAACAGGTTATAACTCGAAAAGATTTGGTGTGGCTCATACCTCTACACACGTAGCCTCAAAAGAGAACCCACAGGAGAACTTTCTTTCGTCAAAATTTGTCAGAACACCACGTTTTTTTGGAAATCTCGCATCGTGCGAAATTATCTTGTTTTTCCTAAACAACACGTTGTAACTCGAAAAGCTTTTGCGTTGCTTGTTTGTCTAAGCGTGTAGCCTCAAAAGAGAATGCACAGGAGAGTTTTCCCTAGAAAGAATATGTAAGAATACCACGTTATAAGAAAATACAGTATTGCAGAGTAAAGACAAATAAGTACATATTGGAAACACTTTAGGGAAGAAATAACGCATCGTACAATATTTGCTTGTATCTCCTAAACAACACGTTGTAACTCGAAAATATTTGGTGTGGCTCGTACGTCTACACGTGTAGCCTCAAAACAGAAACCACAGGAGAATTTTCTTTCGTCAAAATTTGTCAAAAAACCACGTTTTAAGGAAATCCCGCATCGTGCAAAATTATCTTGTTTTTCCTAAACAACACATTGTAACTCGAAAAGCTTTGTTGTTGCGTGTATGTCTGAGCATGTTTCCTCTAAAGACAATGCACAAGAGAGTTTTCTCTCGAAAGAACATGTAAGAATACAACGTTATAAGGAAATACAGTGTTGCAGAGTAAAGACAAATACGTACATATTGGAAACACTTTACGAGAAGAAATAACGCATCGTACAAAATTAGCGTGTATCTCCTAAACAACACGTGGTAACTCGAAAGGATTTGGTGTGGCATGTACGTCTAAACGTGTAGCCTCAAAGGAGAACCGACAGGAGAATTTTCTTTCTTCAAAATTTGTCAGAAAACCACGTTTTAAGGAAATCCTGCATCGTGCGAAATTATCTTGTTTTTCGTAAACAACATGTTGTAACTCGAAAAGCTTTGGTGTTGTCTGTATGTCTCAGTGTGTAGCCTCAAAAGGGAACGCACAGGATAGTTTTCTCTCGAAAGAATATGTAAGAGTACCACGTTATAAGGAAATACAGTGTTGCAGAGTAAAGACAAATACCTACATATTGGAAACACTTTATGAGAAGAAGTAATGCATCGTACAAAATTAGCTTGTATCTCCTAAACCAAACGTTGTAAATGGAAAATATTTGGTGCAGCGTGTACGTCTTAACGTGGAGCCTCAAAAGAGAACCCACAGGAGAATTTTCTTTCGTCAATTTTTTTCAGAAAACCACATTTTAAGGATATCCCGCATCATGCGAAATCATCTTCTTTTTTCTAAACAAAATGTTGTAACTCCAAAAGCTTTGGTATTGCGTGTATGTGTAAGCGTGGAGCCTCAAAAGGGAAGGCACAGGAGAGTTTTCTCTCGAAAGAATATGTAAGAATACCACGTTATGAGGAAATACAGTGTTGCAGAGTAAAGACAAATAAGTATATATTGGAAACACTTTACAAAAAGAAATAATGCATCCTACAAAATTAGCTTGTATCTCCTAAACAACACGTTGTAACTCGAAAAGATTCAGTGTGACGTGTACGTCTAAAAGTGTAGCCTCAAACGAGAACCCACAGGAGAATATTCTTTCATCAAAATTTGTCAGAAACCACGTTTTAAGGAAATCTCGCATCGTGAAAAATTATCTTGTTTTTCCTAAACAACACATTGCAACACGAAAAGCTTTGGTGTTGCGTGTATGTCTAAGCGTGTAGCCTCAAAAGAGAATGCACAGGAGAGTTTTCTCTCGAAAGAATATGTAAGAATACCACATTATAAGGAAATACAGTGTTGCAGAGTAAAGACAACTACGTACGTATTGGAAACACTTTAAGAGAAGAAATAAAGCATAATACAAAATTAGCTTGTATCTCCTAAACAACAGGTTATAATTCGAAAAGATTTGGTGTGGCTCATACCTCTACACGTGTTGCCTCAAAAGAGAACCCACAGGAGAACTTTCTTTCGTCAAAATTTGTCAGAAAACCACGTTTTATGGAAATCTCGCATCCTGCGAAATTATCTTGTTTTTCCTAAACAAAACGTTGTAACTCGAAAAGCTTTGGCGTTGCTTGTTTGTCTAAGCGTGTAGCCTCAAAAGAGAATGCACAGGAGAGTTTTCCCTAGAAAGAATATGTAAGAATACCACGTTATAAGAAAATACAGTGTTGCAGAGTAAAGACAAATAAGTACGTATTGGAAACACTTTAGGGAAGAAATAATGCATCGTACAATATTTGCTTGTATCTCCTAAACAACACGTTGTAACTCGAAAATATTTGGTGTGGCTCGTACGTCTACACGTGTAGCCTCAAAAGAGAAACCACAGGAGAATTTTCTTTCGTCAAAATTTGTCAAAAAACCACGTTTTAAGGAAATCCCGCATCGTGCAAAATTATCTTGTTTTTCCTAAACAACACGTTTTAACTCGAAAAGCTTTGCTGTTGCGTGTATGTCTGAGCATGTTGCCTCTAAAGACAATGCACAAGAGAGTTTTCTCTCGAAAGAACATGTAAGAATACAACGTTATAAGGAAATACAGTGTTGCAGAGTAAAGACAAATACGTACATATTGGAAACACTTTACGAGAAGAAATAACGCATCGTACAAAATTAGCGTGTATCTCCTAAACAACACGTGGTAACTCGAAAGGATTTGGTGTGTCATGTACGTCTAAACGTGTAGCCTCAAAAGAGAACCGACAGGAGAATTTTCTTTCTTCAAAATTTGTCAGAAAACCACGTTTTAAGGAAATCCTGCATCGTGCGAAATTATCTTGTTTTTCATAAACAACACGTTGTAACTCGAAAAGCTTTGGTGTTGCCTGTATGTCTCAGTGTGTAGGCTCAAAAGGGAACGCACAGGATAGTTTTCTCTCGAAAGAATATGTAAAAATACCACGTTATAAGGAAATACAATGTTGCAGAGTAAAGACAAATATGTACGTATTGGAAACACTTTATGAAAAGAACACATCGTAGAAAATTAGCTTGTATCTCCTAAACAAAAGGTTGTACCTAGAAAAGATTTGGTGTGGCATGTACGTCTAAATGTGTAGCATCAAAAGAGAACCCACAGGAGAATTTTCTTCCTTCAAAATTTTTCAGAAAACCATGTTTTAAGGAAATCCCTCATCGTACGAAATCATCTTTTTCCTAAACAACATGTTGTAACTCGAAAAGCTTTGGTGTTGCGTGTATGTGTAAGCGTGGAGCCTCCAAAGAGAAGGCACAGGAGAGTTTTCTCTCGAAAGAATATGTAAGAATACCACGTTAAAAGGAAATACAATTTAGCAGAGTAAAGACAAATAAGTACATATTGGAAACACTTTATGAGAAGAAATAACGCATCTTAAAAAAGTAGCTTGTATCTCCTAAACAACACGTTGTAACTCGAAAAGATTTGGTGTGACATGTACGTCTAAAAGTGTAGCCTCAAACGAGAACCGACAGGAGAATATTTTTTCATCAAAATTTGTCAGAAACCACGTTTTAAGGAAATCTCGCATCCTGCGAAATTATCTTGTTTTTCCTAAACAACAAGTTGTAACTCGAAAAGCTTTGGTGTTGCGTGTATATCTAAGTGTGTAGCCTCAAAAGAGAATGCACAGGAGAGTTTTCTCTCGAAAGAATATGTAAGAATACCACGTTATAAGGAAATACAGTGTTGCAGAGTAAAGACAAATACGTACGTATTGGAAACACTTTAAGAGAAGAAATAAAGCATAATACAAAATTAGCTTGTATCTCCTAAACAACAGGTTTTAACTCGAAAAGATTTGGTGTGGCTCGTACCTCTACACGTGTAGCCTCAAAAGAGAACCCACAGGAGAACTTTCTTTCGTCAAAATTTGTCAGAAATCCACGTTTTATGGAAATCTCGCATCGCGCGAAATTATCTTGTTTTTCCTAAACAACACGTTGTAACTCGAAAAGCTTTGGCGTTCCTTTTTTGTCTAAGCGTGTAGCCTCAAAAGAGAATCCACAGGAGAGTTTTCCCTAGAAAGAATATGTAAGAATACCACGTTATAACAAAATACAGTGTTGCAGAGTAAAGACAAATAAGTACATATTGGAAACACTTTAGGGAAGAAATAACGCATCGTACAATATTTGCTTGTATCTCCTAAACAACACGTTGTAACTCGAAAATATTTTGTGTGGCTTGTACGTCTACACGTGTAGCCTCAAAACAGAAACCACAGGAGAATTTTCTTTCGTCAAAATTTGTCAAAAAACCACGTTGTAAGGAAATCCCGCATCGTGCAAAATTATCTTGTTTTTCCTAAACAACACATTGTAACTTGAAAGCTTTGTTGTTGCGTGTATGACTGAGCATGTTTCCTCTAAAGACAATGCACAAGAGAGTTTTCTCTCGAAAGACATGTAAGAATACAACGTTATAAGGAAATACAGTGTTGCAGAGTAAAGACAAATACGTACATATTGGAAACACTTTACGAGAAGAAATAACGCATCATACAAAATTGGCGTGTATCTCCTAAACAACACGTGGTAACTCGAAAGGATTTGGTGTGGCATGTACGTCTAAACGTGTAGCCTCAAAAGAGTACACACAGGAGAGTTTTATTTGGTCAAAATTTGTCAGAAAACCACATATTAAGGAAATCCCGCATCGTGCGAAATTATCTTGTTTTTCCTAAACAACGCATTGTAACTCGAAAAGCTTTGGTGTTGCGTGTATGTCTAAGCGTGTAGCCTCATAAGAGAACACACAGGAGACTTTTCTCTCGAAAGAATATGTGAGAATACCACGTTATAAGGAAGTCCACTGTTGCAGAATAATGACAAATACTTACGTATTGGAAACCCTTAAACTTTACGAGATGAAATAAAGCATCGTACAAAATTAGCTTGTATCTCCTAAACAACACGTTGTAACTCGAAAAGATTTGGTGTGGCGTGTACGTCTAAATGTGTAGCCTCAAAAAGAACCCAGAGAAGAATTTTCTTTCGTTAAAATTTTTCAGAACACCACGTTTTAAGGAAATCCCGCATCGTGCGAAATCATCTTCTTTTTCCTAAATAACATGTTGTAACTCGAAAAGCTTTGGTGTTGCGTGTATGTCTAAGCGTGGAGCCTCAAAAGAGAAGGCACAGGAGAGTTTTCTCTCAAAGGAATATGTAAGAATACCACGTTATAAAGAAATACAATTTTGTAGACTAAAGGCAAATAAGTACATATTGGAAACACTTTACGAGAAGAAATAATGCATCGTACAAAATTAGCTTGTATCTCCTAAACAACACGTTGTAACTCGAAAAGATTTGGTGTGACGTGTACGTCTATACGTGTAGCCTCAAAGGAAATCCCACAGAAGAATTTTCCTTTGTCAAATTTTTCAGAAAACCACGTTTTAAATAAATCCCGCATCGTGCGAAATTATCTTTTTATTCATTAACAACACGTTGTAACTCGAAAAGCTTTGGTGTTGCCTGTATGTCTAAGTGTGTAGCCTCAAAACGGAACGCACAAGATAGTTTTCTCTCGAAAGAATATGTGAGAATACCACGTTATAAGGAAATACAGTGTTTCAGAGTAAAGACAAATACTTACATATTGGGAATATTTTACGAGAAGAAATACGCATCGAACAAATTAGCTTGTATCTCCTAAACAACACATGGTAAGTCGAAAAGATTTGGTTTGGCGTGTATGTCTAAACGTGTAGCCTCAAAGGAGAACACAAAGGAGAATTTTCTTTCGTCAAAATTTGTCAGAAAACCATGTTTTAAGGAAATACCGCATCGTGGGAAATTATCTTGTTTTTCCTAAACAACAAGTGGTAACTCGAAAAGCTTTGGTGTTCCGTGTATGTCTAAGCGTGTAGCCTCAAAAGAGAATGCACAGGAGAGTTTTCTCTCATTAGAACATGTAAGAATTCAACGTTATAAGGAAATACAGTGTTGCAGAGTAAAGACAAATACGTACATATTGGAAACACATTACGAGAAGAAATTAAGCATCACACAATATTAGCTTGTATCTCCTAAACAACAAGTGGAAACTCGAAAACACTTAGTTTGGCGTGTATGTCTAAAAGTTTAGCCTCAAAAGAGAACCCACTGGAGAATTTTCTTTCGTCAAAATTGGTCAGAAAACAAGGTTTTAACGAAATCCCGCATCCTGCGAAATTATCTTGTTTTTCCTAAACAACACGTTGTAACTCAAAAAGCTTGGGTGTTGCGTGTATGTCTCAGTGTGTAGCCTCAAAAGAGAACACACAGGAGAGTTTTCACTCAAAAGAATAAGTAAGAATACCAGGTTATAAGGAAATACAGTGTTGCAGAGTAAAGACAAATACGTACGTATTGGAAACACTTTACGTGAAGAAATAACGCATCATAAAAAATTAGCTTGTATCTCCTAAACAACACGTTGTAACTCGAAAATGTTTGGTGTGGCAGGTACGTCTAAACGTGTAGCCTCAAAAAGAGAACACACAGGAGAATTTTCTTTGGTCAAATTTGTCACAAAACCACGTATTAAGGAAATCCTACATCGTGCGAAATTATCTTGTTTTTCCTAAACAACACATTGTAACTCGAAAATCCTTTGCTGTTGCGTGTATGTCTCAGCGTGTAGCCTTAAAAGAGAACACACAGGGGAGTTTTCTCTCAAAAGAATATGTAAGAATACCACGTTATAAGGAAATACAGTGTTGCAGAGTAAAGAAAAATACGTACGTATTGGAAACCCTTAAACTTTACGAGATGAAATACAGCATCGTACAAAATTAGCTCGTATCTCCTAAACAACACTTTGTAACTCGAAAAGATTTGGTGTGGCGTGTACGTCTAAACTTGTAGCCTCAAAAGAGAACCCATAGGAGAATTTTCTTTCGTCAAAGTTTCAGAAAAGCACGTTTTAAGGAAATCCAGCATCGTGCGAAATTATCTTGTTTTTCCTAAACAACACGTAGTAACTCGAAAATCTTTGGTGATGCGTGTATGACTAAGCGTGTAGCCTCAAAAGAGAACACACAGGAGAGTTTTCTCTCGAAAGAATATGTGAGAATACCACGTTATAAGGAAGTACAGTGTTGCAGAATAAAGACAAATACTTACGTATTGGAAACCCTTAAACTTTACGAGATGAAATAAAGCATCGTACAAAATTAGCTTGTATCTCCTAAACAACACGTTGTAACTCGAAAAGGTTTGGTGTGGCGTGTACGTCTAAAGGTGTAGCCTCAAAAGAGAACCACAGGACAATTTTCTTTCGTCAAAATTTGTCAGAAAACCACGTTTTAAGGAAATCCCGCATCGTGAGAAATTATCTTGTTCTTCATAAACAACACATTGTAACTCAAAAAGCTTTGGTATTGCGTGTATGTTTAAGCGTGTACCCTCAAAAGAGAACGCACAGGAGAGTTTTCTCTCGAAAGAATATGTAAGAAATCCACGTATTAAGGAAATACCGTGTTGCAGAGTAAAGACAAATACGTACTTATTGGAAACACTTTACGAGAAGAAATAACGCATCGTAAAAAATTAGCTTGTATCTCCTAAACAACAGGTTGTAACTCGAAAAGATTTGGTGTGGCGTGTACGTCTAAAAGTGTAGCCTCAAAATAGTACACACAGGAGAGTTTTCTTTGGTCAAAATTTGTCAGAAAACCACGTTTTAAGGAAATCCCGCATCGTGCGAAATTATGTTGTTTTTCCTAAACAACATGTTGTAACTCGAAAAGCTTTGGAGTTGAGTGTATGTCTAAGCATGTAGCCTCAAAGGAGACCGCACAGGAGAGTTTTCTCTCGAAAGAATATGCAAGAATACCTCGTTATAAGGAAATACAGTGTTGCAGAGTAAAACCAAATATTTACATAATGGAAACACTTAAACTTTATGAGAAGAAATAATGCATCGTAAAAAAATTAGCTTGTATCTCCTAAACAACACGTTGTAACTCGACAAGATTTAGTGTCTCGGGCACGTCTAAATGTGTAGCCTCAAAAGAGAACCCACAGGAGTATTTTCTTTCGTCAAAATTTGTCAGAAAACCACGTATTAAGGAAATCCCGCATCATGCTAAATTATCTTGTTTTTCCTAAACAACACATTGTAACTCGAAAAACTTTGGTGTTGCGTGTATGTCAAAGCGTATAGCCTCAAAAGAGAACGCACAGGAGAGTTTTCTCTCGAAAGAATGTGTAAGAATACCACGTTATAAGGAAATACAGTGTTGCAGAGTAAAGACAAATACGTACATATTGGAAAAACTTAAAGTTTACGAGAAGAAATAAGGCATCTTACAAAATTAGTTTGTATCTCCTAAACAACACGTTATAACTCGAAAAGATTTGGTGTGGTGTGTACGTCTAAACGTGTAGCCTAAAAAGAGAACCCACAGGATAATTTTCTTTCGTCAAAATTTGTCAGAAAACCACGTTTTAAGGAAATCCCGCATCGTGTGAAATTATCTTGTTTTTCCTAAAAAACACGTTGTAACTCGAAAAGCTTTGGTGTTGCGTGTATGTCTAAGCATGTAGCCTCAAAGGGGAACGCACAGGAGAGTTTTCTCTCGAAAGAATATGCAAGAATACCACGTTATAAGGAAATACAGTGTTGCAGAGTAAAGGCAAATATGTACGTAATGGAAACACTTAAACTTTATGAGAAGAAATAACACATCGTAAAAATATTAGCTTGTATCTCCTAAACAACACGTTGTGACTCGAAAAGATTTGGTGTTGCGTGAATGTCTAAGCATGTAGCCTCAAAGGAGAACGCACAGGAGAGTTTTCTCTCGAAAGAATATGCAAGAATACCACGTTATAAGGAAATACAGTGTTGCAGAGTAAAGGCAAATATGTACGTAATGGAAACACTTAAACTTTATGAGAAGAAATAACGCATCATAAAAAAATTAGCTTGTTTCTCCTAAACAACACGTTGTAACTCGAAAAGATTTGCTGTGGCGTGTACGTCTAAATGTGTAGCCTCAAAAGAGAACCCACAGGAGTATTTTCTTTCGTCAAAATTTGTCAGAAAACCACGTTTTAAGGAAATCCCGCATCGTGCAAAAATATCTTGTTTTTCCTAAACAACACGTTGCAACTCGAAAAGCTTTGGTGTTGCGTGTATGTCTAAGCGTGTAACCTCAAAAGAGAACGCAAAGGAGAGTTTTTTCTCGAAAGAATATGTAAGAATACCACGTTATTAGGAAATACAATGTTGCAGAGTAAAGACAAATACTTATGTCTTGGAAAAACTTTAGGAGAAGAAATAACGCATCGTAAGAAATTAGCTTGTATCTCCTAAACAACACGTTGTAACTCGAAAAGCTTTGGTGTTGCGTGTATGTGTAAGCGTGTAGCCTCAAAGGAGAACGCAAAGGAGAGTTTTTTCTCGAAAGAATATGTAAGAATACCACGTTATTAGGAAATACAATGTTGCAGAGTAAAGACAAATACTTATGTATTGGAAAAACTTTAGGAGAAGAAATAACGCATCGTACAAAATTAGCTTGTATCTACTAAACAACACGTTGCAACTTAAAAAGATTTGGTGTGGCCTGTACGTCTAAACGTGTAGCCTGAAGAAAGAAGCCATAGGAGAATTTTCTTTGGTCAAAATTTGTCAGAAAACCACGTATTAAGGAAATCCCGCATCGTGCGAAATTATCTTGTTTTTCCTAAACAAAACGTTTTAACTCGAAATGCTTTGGTGTTGCGTGTATGTCTAAGCGTGTAGCCTCAAAAGAGAACGCACAGGAGAGTTTTCTCTCGAAAGAATATGTAAGAATACCACGTTATAAGGAAATACAGTGTTGCAGAGTAAAGACAAATACGTACTCATTGGAAAAACTTAAACTTTATGAGAAGAAATAACGCATCGTACAAAATTAGCTTGTATCTCCTAAACAACACGTTGTAACTTGAAAAGATTTGGTGTGGCTTGTACATCTAAACGTGTAGCCTCAAAAGAGTACCCACAGGAGAGTTTTATTTCGTCAAAATTTGTCAGAAAACCACGTTTTAAGGAAATCCCACATCTTGCGAAATTATCTTGTTTTTCCTAAACAACACGTTGTAACTCGAAAAGCTTTGGTGTTGCGTGAATGTCTAAGCATGTAGCCTCAAAGGAGAACGCACAGGAGAGTTTTCTCTCGAAAGAATATGCAAGAATACCACGTTATAAGGAAATACAGTGTTGCAGAGTAAAGGCAAATATGTACCTAATGGAAACACTTAAACTTTATGAGAAGAAATAACGCATCGTAGAAAAATTAGCTTGTTTCTCCTAAACAACAAGTTGTAACTCGAAAAGATTTGGTGTGGCGTGTACGTCTAAATGTGTAGCCTCAAAAGAGAACCCACAGGAGTATTTTCTTTCGTCAAAATTTGTCAGAAAACCACGTTTTAAGGAAATCCCGCATCGTGCAAAAATATCTTGTTTTTCCTAAACAACACGTTGTAACTCGAAAAGCTTTGGTGTTGCGTGTATGTCTAAGCGTGTAGCCTCAAAAGAGAACGCAAAGGAGAGTTTTTTCTCGAAAGAATATGTAAGAATACCACGTTATTAGGAAATACAGTGTTGCAGAGTAATGACAAATACTTACATCTTGGAAAAACTTTACGAGAAGAAATAACGCATCGTAAGAAATTAGCTTGTATCTCCAAAACAACACGTTGCAACATAAAAAGATTTGGTGTGTCCTGTACGTCTAAACGTGTAGCCTGAAAAGAGAACCCATAGGAGAATTTTCTTTGGTCAAAATTTGTCAGAAAACCATGTATTAAGGAAATCCCGCATAGTGCTACATTATCTTGTTTTTCCTAAACCAAACGTTTTAACTCGAAAAGCTTTCATGTTGCGTGTATGTCTAAGCGTGTAGCCTCAAAAGAGAACACACAGGAGAGTTTTCTCTCGAAAGAATATATAAGAATACCACGTTATAAGGAAATACAGTGTTGCAGAGTAAAGACAAATACGTACTTATTGGAAAAACTTAAACCTTACGAGAAGAAATAAGGCATCTTACAAAATTAGTTTGTATCTCCTAAACAACACATTATAACTCGAAAAGATTTGGTGTGGTGTGTATGTCTAAACGAGTAGCCTCAAAAGAGAACCCACAGGAAAATTTTCTTTCGTCAAAATTTGTCAGAAAACCACGTTTTAAGGAAATCCCGCATTCTGCGAAATTATCTTGTTTTTCTTAAACAAAACATTTTAACTCGAAAAGCTTTGGTGTTGCATGTATGTCTAAGCGTGTAGCCTCAAAAGAGAACGCACAGGAGAGTTTTCTCTCAAAAGAATATGTAAGAATACCACGTTATAAGGAAATACAGTGTTGCAGAGTAAAGACAAATACGTACTTATTGGAAAAACTTAAACTTTACGAGAAGAAATAACGCATCGTACAAAATTAGCTTGTATCTCCTAAACAACACGTTGTAACTTGAAAAGATTTGGTGTGGCTTGTACGTCTAAACGTGTAGCCTCAAAAGAGTACCCACAGGAGAGTTTTATTTCGTCAAAATTTGTCAGAAAACCACGTTTTAAGGAAATCCCGCATCTTGCGAAATTATCTTGTTTTTCCTAAACAACACGTTGTAACTCGAAAAGCTTTGGTGTTGCGTGTATGTCTAAGCCTGTAACCTCAAAGGAGAATGGCCAGGAGAGTTTTTTCTCGAAAGAATATGTAAGAATACCAAGTTATAAGGAAATACAGTGTTGCAGAGTAAAGACAATACATACTTATTGGAAAAACTTAAACTTTACGAGAAGAAATAAGGCATCTTATAAATTAGTTTGTATCTCCTAAACAACACGTTATAACTTGAAAAGATTTGGTGTGGTGTGTACGTCTAAACTTGTAGCCTCAAAAGAGAACCCACAGGATAATTTTCTTTCGTCAAAATTTGTCAGAAAACCACGTTTTAAGGAAATCCCGCATCTTGCGAAATTATCTTGTTTTTCCTAAACAACAGGTTGTAACTCGAAAGCTTTGGTGTTGCGTGTATGTCTAAGCGTGTAGCCTCAAAAGAGAACGCACAGGAGAGTTTTCTCTCGAAAGAATATGTAAGGATACCACGTTATAAGGAAATACAGTGTTGCAGAGTAAAGACAAATACGTACGTATTGGAAACACTCTATGAGAGAAATAACGCATCTGGCAAAATTAGCTTGTATGTCCTAAACAACTCGTTGTAACTCGAAAAGATTTGGTGTGGGGTGCACGTCTAAACGTGTAGCCTCAAAAGAGTACCCACAGGAGAGTTTTATTTCGTCAAAATTTGTCAGAAAACCACGTTTTAAGGAAATCCCGCATCTTGCGAAATTATCTTGTTTTTCCTAAACAGCACGTTGTAAATCGAAAAGCTTTGGTGTTGCGTGAATGTTTAAGCATGTAGCCTCAAAGGAGAACGCACAGGAGAGTTTTCTCTCGAAAGAATATGCAAGAATACCACGTTATGAAGAAATACAGTGTTGCAGAGTAAAGGCAAATATGTACATAATGGAAACATTAAAACTTTATGAGAAGAAATAACGCATCGTAAAAAATTAGCTTGTTTCTCCTAAACAACACGTTGTAACTCGAAAAGATTTGCTGTGGCGTGTACGTCTAAATGTGTAGCCTCAAAAGAGAACCCACAGGAGTATTTTCTTTCGTCAAAAACCACGTTTTAAGGAAATCCCGCATCGTGCGAAATTATCTTGTTTTTCCTAAACAACACGTTGTAACTCGAAAAGCTTTGGTGTTGCGTGTATGTCTAAGCGTGTAGCCTCAAAAGAGAACGCAAAGGAGAGTTTTTTCTCGAAAGAATGTGTAAGAATACCACGTTTTTAGGAAATACAGTGTTGCAGAGTAAAGACAAATACTTACGTATTGGAAAAAACTTTACGAGAAGAAATAACGCATCGTAAGAAATTAGCTTGTATATCCTAAACAACACGTTGTAACTTAAAAAGATTTGGTGTGGCCTGTACGTCTAAACGTTTAGCCTGAAAAGAGAACCCATAGGAGAATTTTCTTTGGTCAAAATATGTCAGAAAACCATGTATTAAGGAAATCCCTCATAGTGCGAAATTATCTTGTTTTTTCTAAACCAAACATTTTAACTGGAAAAGCTTTGGTGTTGCGTGTATGTCTAAGCGTGTAGCCTCAAAAGAGAACGCACAGGAGAGTTTTCTCTCGAAAGAATATGTAAGAATACCACGTTATAAGGAAATACAGTGTTGCACAGTAAAGATAAATACGTACTTATTGGAAAAACTTAAACCTTACGAGAAGAACTAAGGCATCTTAAATATTAGTTTGTATCTCCTAAACAACACATTATAACTCGAAAAGATTTGGTGTGGTGTGTATGTCTAAACGTGTAGCCTCAAAAGAGAACCCACAGGAAAATTTTCTTTCGTCAAAATTTGTCAGAAAACCACGTTTTAAGGAAATCCCGCATTCTGCGAAATTATCTTGTTTTTCTTAAACAAAACGTTTTAACTCGAAAAGCTTTGGTGTTGCGTGTATGTCTCAGCGTGTAGCCTCAAAAGAGAACACACAGGAGAGTTTTCTCTCGAAAGAATATGTAAGAATACAACGTTATAAGGAAATACAGTGGTGCAGAGTAAAGACAAATACGTACTTATTGGAAAAACTTAAACTTAAGAGAAGAAATAACGCATCGTACAAAATTAGCTTGTATCTCCTAAACAACACGTTGTAACTTAAAAAGATTTGGTGTGGCCTGTACGTCTAAATGTGTAGCCTCAAAAGAGAACCCATAGGCGAATTTTCTTTGGTCAAAACTTGTCAGAAAACCATGTATTAAGGAAATTCCGCATCGTGCGAAATTATCTTGTTTTTCCTAAACAAAACGTTTTAACTCGAAAAGCTTTGGTGTTGCGTGTATGTCTAAGCCTGTAACCTCAAAGGAGAATGCCCAGGAGAGTTTTCTCTCGAAAGAATATGTAAGAATACCACGTTATAAGGAAATACAGTGTTGCAGAGTAAAGACAAATACGTACTTATTGGAAAAACTTAAACTTTACGAGAAGAAATAAGGCATCTTACAAAATTAGTTTGTATCTCCTAAACAACACCTTATAACTTGAAAAGATTTGGTGTGGTGTGTACGTCTCAACTTGTAGCCTCAAAAGAGAACCCACAGGATAATTTTCTTTCGTCAAAATTTGTCAGAAAACCACGTTTTAAGGAAATCCCGCATCTTGCGAAATTATCTTGTTTTTCCTAAACAACACGTTGTAACTCGAAAGCTTTGGTGTTGCGTGTATGTCTAAGCGTGTAGCCTCAAAAGAGAACGCAAAGGAGAGTTTTCTCTCGAAAGAATATGTAAGGATACCACGTTATAAGGAAATACAGTGTTGCAGAGTAAAGACAAATACGTACGTATTGGAAACACTTTATGAGAGAAATAACGCATCTGGCAAAATTAGCTTGTATGTCCTAAACAACTCGTTGTAACTCGAAAAGATTTGGTGTGGGGTGCACGTCTAAACGTGTAGCCTCAAAAGAGTACCCACAGTAGAGTTTTATTTCGTCAAAATTTGTCAGAAAACCACGTTTTAAGGAAATCCCGCATCTTGCGAAATTATCTTGTTTTCCTAAACAACACGTAGTAACTCGAAAATCTTTGGTGATGCGTGTATGTCTAAGCGTGTAGCCTCAAAAGAGAACACACAGGAGAGTTTTCTCTCGAAAGAATATGTGAGAATACCACGTTATAAGGAAGTACAGTGTTGCAGAATAAAGACAAATACTTACGTATTGGAAACCCTTAAACTTTACGAGATGAAATAAAGCATCGTACAAAATTAGCTTGTATCTCCTAAACAACACGTTGTAACTCGAAACGATTTGGTGTGGCGTGTACGTCTAAAGGTGTAGCCTCAAAAGAGAACCACAGGACAATTTTCGTTCGTCAAAATTTGTCAGAAAACCACGTTTTAAGGAAATCCCGCATCGTGAGAAATTATCTTGTTCTTCATAAACAACACATTGTAACTCGAAAAGCTTTGGTGTTGCGTGTATGTTTAAGCGTGTACCCTCAAAAGAGAACGCACAGGAGAGTTTTCTCTCGAAAGAATATGTAAGAATACCACGTATTAAGGAAATACCGTGTTGCAGAGTAAAGACAAATACGTACTTATTGGAAACACTTTACGAGAAGAAATAACGCATCGTAAAAAATTAGCTTGTATCTCCTAAACAACAGGTTGTAACTCAAAAAGATTTGGTGTGGCGTGTACGTCTAAACGTGTAGCCTCAAAAGAGTACACACAGGAGAGTTTTATTTGGTCAAAATTTGTCAGAAAACCACGTTTTAAGGAAATCCCGCATCGTGCGAAATTATGTTGTTTTTCCTAAACAACATGTTGTAACTCGAAAAGCGTTGGAGTTGAGTGTATGTCTAAGCATGTAGCTTCAAAGGAGACCGCACAGGAGAGTTTTCTCTCAAAAGAATATGCAAGAATACCTCGTTATAAGGAAATACAATGTTGCAGAGTAAAGCCAAATTTTTACATAATGGAAACATTTAAACTTTATGAGAAGAAATAATGCATCGTAAAAAAATTAACTTGTATCTCCTAAACAACACGTTGTTACTCGACAAGATTTAGTGTCTCGGGCACGTCTAAATGTGTAGCCTCAAAAGAGAACCCACAGGAGTATTTTCTTTCGTCAAAATTTGTCAGAAAACCACGTTTTAAGGAAATCCCGCATCATGCAAAATTATCTTGTTTTTCCTAAACAACACATTGTAACTCGAAAAACTTTGGTGTTGCGTGTATGTCAAAGCGTATAGCCTCAAAAGAGAACGCACAGGAGAGTTTTCTCTCGAAAGAATATGTAAGAATACCACGTTATAAGGAAATACAGTGTTGCAGAGTAAAGACAAATACGTACTTATTGGAAAAACTTAAACTTTACGAGAAGAAATAAGGCATCTTACAAAATTAGTTTGTATCTCCTAAACAACACGTTATAACTCGAAAAGATTTGGTGTGGTGTGCACGTCTAAACGTGTAGCCTAAAAAGAGAACCCACAGGATAATTTTCTTTCGTCAAAATTTGTCAGAAAACCACGTTTTAAGGAAATCCCGCATCGTGTGAAATTATCTTGTTTTTCCTAAAAAACACGTTGTAACTCGAAAAGCTTTGGTGTTGCGTGTATGTCTAAGCATGTAGCCTCAAAGGGGAACGCACAAGAGAGTTTTCTCTCGAAAGAATATTCAAGAATACCACGTTATAAGGAAATACAGTGTTGCAGAGTAAAGACAAATATGTACGTAATGGAAACACTTAAACTTTATGAGAAGAAATAACGCATCGTAAAAAAATTAGCTTGTATCTCCTAAACAACACATTGTAACTCGAAAAGATCTGGTGTTGCGTGAATGTCTAAGCATGTAGCCTCAAAGGAGAACGCACAGGAGAGTTTTCTCTCGAAAGAATATGCAAGAATACCACGTTATAAGGAAATACAGTGTTGCAGAGTAAAGGCAAATATGTACGTAATGGAAACACTTAAACTTTATGAGAAGAAATAACGCATCGTAAAAAAAATTAGCTTGTTTCTCCTAAACAACACGTTGTAACTCGGAAAGATTTGGTGTGGCGTGTACGTCTAAATGTGTAGCCTCAAAAGAGAACCCACAGGAGTATTTTCTTTCGTCAAAATTTGTCAGAAAACCACGTTTTAAGGAAATCCCGCATCATGCGAAATTATCTTGTTTTTCCTAAACAACACGTTGTAACTCGAAAAGCTTTGGTGTTGCGTGTATGTCTAAGCGTGTAGCCTCAAAAGAGAACGCAAAGGAGAGTTTTTTCTCGAAAGAATATGTAAGAATACCACGTTATTAGGAAATACAGTGTTGCAGAGTAAAGACAAATACTTACGTCTTGGAAAAACTTTAGGAGAAGAAATAACGCATCGTAAGAAATTAGCTTGTATCTCCTAAACAACACGTTGTAACTCGAAAAGCTTTGGTGTTGCGTGTATGTGTAAGCGTGTAGCCTCAAAGGAGAACGCAAAGGAGAGTTTTTTCTCGAAAGAATATGTAAGAATACCACGTTATTAGGAAATACAGTGTTGCAGAGTAAAGACAAATACTTATGTATTGGAAAAACTTTATGAGAAGAAATAACACATCGTACAAAATTAGCTTGTATCTACTAAACAACACGTTGCAACTTAAAAAGATTTGGTGTGGCCTGTACGTCTAAACGTGTAGCCTGAAAAAAGAAGCCATAGGAGAATTTTCTTTGGTCAAAATTTGTCAGAAAACCACGTATTAAGGAAATCCCGCATCGTGCGAAATTATCTTGTTTTTCCTAAACAAAACGTTTTAACTCGAAATGCTTTGGTGTTGCGTGTATGTCTAATCGTGTAGCCTCAAAAGAGAACGCACAGGAGAGTTTTCTCACGAAAGAATATGTAAGAATACCACGTTATAAGGAAATACAGTGTTGCAGAGTAAAGACAAATACATACTTATTGGAAAAACTTAAACTTTACGAGAAGAAAAAACGCATCGTACAAAATTAGCTTGTATCTCCTAAACAACACGTTGTAACTTGAAAAGATTTGGTGTGGCTTGTACGGCTAAACGTGTAGCCTCAAAAGAGTACCCACAGGAGTATTTTCTTTCGTCAAAATTTGTCAGAAAACCACGTTTTAAGGAAATCCCGCATCATGCGAAATTATCTTGTTTTTCCTAAACAACACGTTGTAACTCGAAAAGCTTTGGTGTTGCGTGTATGTCTAAGCGTGTAGCCTCAAAAGAGAACGCAAAGGAGAGTTTTTTCTCGAAAGAATATGTAAGAATACCACGTTATTAGGAAATACAGTGTTGCAGAGTAAAGACAAATACTTACGTCTTGGAAAAACTTTAGGAGAAGAAATAACGCATCGTAAGAAATTAGCTTGTATCTCCTAAACAACACGTTGTAACTCGAAAAGCTTTGGTGTTGCGTGTATGTGTAAGCGTGTAGCCTCAAAGGAGAACGCAAAGGAGAGTTTTTTCTCGAAAGAATATGTAAGAATACCACGTTATTAGGAAATACAGTGTTGCAGAGTAAAGACAAATACTTATGTATTGGAAAAACTTTATGAGAAGAAATAACGCATCGTACAAAATTAGCTTGTATCTACTAAACAACACGTTGCAACTTAAAAAGATTTGGTGTGGCCTGTAGGTCTAAACGTGTAGCCTGAAAAAAGAAGCCATAGGAGAATTTTCTTTGGTCAAAATTTGTCAGAAAACCACGTATTAAGGAAATCCCGCATCGTGCGAAATTATCTTGTTTTTCCTAAACAAAACGTTTTAACTCGAAATGCTTTGGTGTTGCGTGTATGTCTAATCGTGTAGCCTCAAAAGAGAACGCACAGGAGAGTTTTCTCTCGAAAGAATATGTAAGAATACCACGTTATAAGGAAATACAGTGTTGCAGAGTAAAGACAAATACGTACTTATTGGAAAAACTTAAACTTTACGAGAAGAAAAAACGCATCGTACAAAATTAGCTTGTATCTCCTAAACAACACGTTGTAACTTGAAAAGATTTGGTGTGGCTTGTACGGCTAAACGTGTAGCCTCAAAAGAGTACCCATAGGAGAGTTTTATTTCGTCAAAATTTGTCAGAAAACCACGTTTTAAGGAAATCCCGCATCATGCGAAATTATCTTGTTTTTCCTAAACAACACGTTGTAAATCGAAAAGCTTTGGTGTTGCGTGAATGTCTAAGCATGTAGCCTCAAAGGAGAACGCACAGGAGAGTTTTCTCTCGAAAGAATATGCAAGAATACCACGTTATAAGGAAATACAGTGTTGCAGAGTAAAGGCAAATATGTACGTAATGGAAACACTTAAACTTTATGAGAAGAAATAACGCATCGTAGAAAAATTACCTTGTTGCTCCTAAACAACACATTGTAACTCGAAAAGATTTGGTGTGGCGTGTACGTCTAAATGTGTAGCCTCAAAAGAGAACCGACAGGAGTATTTTCTTTCGTCAAAATTTGTCAGAAAACCACGTTTTAAGGAAATCCCGCATCGTGTAAAAATATCTTGTTTTTCCTAAACAACACGTTTTAACTCGAAAAGCTTTGGTGTTGCGTGTATGTCTAAGCATGTAGCCTCAAAAGAGAACGCAAAGGAGAGTTTTTTCTCGAAAGAATATGTAAGAATACCACGTTATTAGGAAATACAGTGTTGCAGAGTAAAGACAAATACTTACGTCTTGGAAAAACTTTGCGAGAAGAAATAACGCATCGTAAGAAATTAGCTTGTATCTCCTAAACAACACGTTGTAACATAAAAAGATTTGGTGTGGCCTGTACGTCTAAACGTGTAGCCTGAAAAGAGAACCCATAGGAGAATTTTCTTTGGTCAAAATTTGTCAGAAAACCATGTATTAAGGAAATCCCACATAGTGCGACATTATCTTGTTTTTCCTAAACCAAACGTTTTAACTCGAAAAGCTTTCGTGTTGCGTGTATGTCTAAGCGTGTAGCCTCAAAAGAGAACACACAGGAGAGTTTTCTCTCGAAAGAATATGTAAGAATACCACGTTATAAGGAAATACAGTGTTGCAGAGTAAAGACAAATACGTACTTATTGGAAAAACTTAAACCTTACGAGAAGAAATAAGGCATCTTACAAAATTAGTTTGTATCTCCTAAACAACACATTATAACTCGAAAAGATTTGGTGTGGTGTGTATGTCTAAACGTGTAGCCTCAAAAGATTACCCACAGGAAAATTTTCTTTCGTCAAAATTTGTCAGAAAACCACGTTTTAAGGAAATCCCGCATTCTGCGAAATTATCTTGTTTTTCTTAAACAAAACGTTTTAACTCGAAAAGCTTTGGTGTTGCGTGTATGTCTAAGCGTGTAGCCTCAAAAGAGAACGCACAGGAGAGTTTTCTCTCGAAAGAATATTTAAGAATACCACGTTATAAGGAAATACAGTGTTGCAGAGTAAAGACAAATACGTACTTATTGGAAAAACTTAAACTTAAGAGAAGAAATAACGCATCGTACAAAATTAGCTTGTATCTTCCAAACAACACGTTGTAACTTAAAAAGATTTGGTGTGGCCTGTACGTCTAAACGTGTAGCCTCAAAAGAGAACCCATAGGAGAATTTTCTTTGGTCAAAATTTGTCAGAAAACCACGTATTAAGGAAATTCCGCATCGTGCGAAATTATCTTGTTTTTCCTAAACAAAACGTTTTAACTCGAAAAGCTTTGGTGTTGCGTGTATGTCTAAGCCTGTAACCTCAAAGGAGAATGCCCAGGAGAGTTTTCTCTCGAAAGAATATGTAAGAATACCACGTTATAAGGAAATACAGTGTTGCAGAGTAAAGACAAATACGTACTTATTGGAAAAACTTAAACTTAAGAGAAGAAATAACGCATCGTACAAAATTAGCTTGTATCTCCCAAACAACACGTTGTAACTTAAAAAGATTTGGTGTGGCCTGTACGTCTAAACGTGTAGCCTCAAAAGAGAACCCATAGGAGAATTTTCTTTGGTCAAAATTTGTCAGAAAACCACGTATTAAGGAAATTCCGCATCGTGCGAAATTATCTTGTTTTTCCTAAACAAAACGTTTTAACTCGAAAAGCTTTGCTGTTGCGTGTATGTCTAAGCCTGTAACCTCAATGGAGAATGCCCAGGAGAGTTTTCTCTCGAAAGAATATGTAAGAATACCACGTTATTGCAACACTGTATTTCCTTATAACGTGGTATTCTTACATATTCTTTCGAGAGAAAACTCTCCTGTGCATTCTCTTTTGGGGCTACATACTTAGACATACACCCAACATCAAAGCTTTGCGAGTTAAAATGTGTTGTTTAGGAAGAACTAGATAATTTCTCACGATCCGAGATTTCCTTAAAACGTGGTTTTCTGAAAAATTTTGACAAAAGGAAATTGTCCTGTGGGTTCTCTTTTGAGGCTACACGTTTAGACGTACAGGCCACACCAAATCTTTTCGAGTTACAACGTGTTGTTTAGGAGATACAAGCTAATTTTGTACGATGCTTTATTTCATCTCGTAAAGTTTATAGGTTTCTAATACATTCTTATATGTCTTTACTCTGCAACACTGTATTTCCTTACAACGTGGTATTCTTACATATTCTTTCGATAGAAAACTCTCCTGTGCGTTCTCTTTCGAGGCTACATGCTTAGATATACACGCACTACTAAAGCTTTTCGAGTTACAACGTGTTGTTTAGGAAAAACAAGATAATTCGCACGATGCTGGATTTCCCTAAAACGTGGTTTTCTGAAAAATTTTGACGAAAGAAAATTCTCCTGTGGGTTTTCATTTGAGGCTCCACGTTTAGACGTACACGCCACACCAAATCTTTTCGAGTTACAACGTGTTGTTTAGGAGATACAAGCTAATTTTTTATGATGCTTTATATCTTCTTGTAAATTTTAAGTGTTTCCAAAAGGTACGTATTTATCTTTAATTTGCCACAATGTATTTCCTTATAACGTGGTATTCTTACATACTCGTTCGAGAGAAATCTCTCCTGTGCGTTCACCTTTGAGGCTACATGCTTACACATACACACAACAGCAAAGATTTTCGAGTTACAATGTGTTGATTAGGAAAAACAACACAGTTTCGCACGATGCAGGATTTCCTTAATAAGTGGTTTTCTGACAAATTTTGACGAAAGAAAATTCTCCTGTGGGTTCTCTTTTGAGGCTACACGTTTAGACGTACAGGCCACACCAAATCTTTTTAAGTTACAACGTGTTGTTTAGGAGATACAAGCTAATTTTGTACGATGCGTTACTTCTTCTCGTAAAGTTTTTCCAATAAGTAAGTATTTGTCTTAACTCTGCAACACTGTATTTCCTTATAACGTGGTATTCTTACATATTCTTTCGAGAGAATACTCTCCTCTGCGTTCTCTTTTGGGGCTACACGCTTAGACATACACCCAACACCAAAGCTTTTCGAGTTAAAACGTGTTGTTTAGGAAGAACAAGATAATTTCTCACGATGCGGGATTTCCTTAAAACATGGTTTTCTGACAAATTTTGACGAAAGAAAATTGTCCTGTGGGTTCTCTTTTGAGGCTACACGTTTAGGCGTACAAGGCACACCAAATCTTTTCGAGTTACAACGTGTTGTTTAGGAGATACAAGCTAATTTTGTACGATGCTTTATTTCATCTCGTAAAGTTTATGGGTTTCCAATACATACGTATTTGTCTTTACTCTGCAACACTGTATTTCGTTATAACGTGGTATTCTTACATATTCTTTCGAGAGAAAACTCTCCTGTGCGTTCTCCTTTGAGGCTACACACTTAGACATACACGCAACACCAAAGCTTTTCGAGTTACAATGTGATGTTTAGGAAAAACAAGATAATTTCACACGATGCGGGATTTACTTAAAACGTGGTTTCTGAAAAATTTTGACGAAAGAAAATTGTCCTGTGGGTTCTCTTTTGAGGCTACACGTTTAGACGTACACGCCACACCAAATCTTTTTGAGTTACAACGTGTTGTTTAGGAGATACAAGCTAATTTTGTACGATGCGTTATTTCTTCTAGTAAAGTGTTTCCAATACGTATGTATTTGCCTTTAGTCTGCAACACTGTATTTCCTTATAACGTGGTGTTCTTACATATTCTTTCGAGAAAAAACTCACCTGTGCATCCTCTTTTGAGGCTACACGCTTAGACATACACGCAACACCAAAGCTTTTCACGTTACAACGTGTTGTTTAGGAAAAACAAGATAATTTCGCACAATGAGGGATTTCCTTAATACGTGGTTTTCTGACATATTTTGACCAAAGAAAATTCTCCTATGGGTTCTCTTTTGAGACTACACGTTTAGACGTACAGGCCACTCCAAATCTTTTTAAGTTACAACGTGTTGTTTAGGCGATACAAGCTAATTTTGTACGATGCGTTATTTCTTCTTTAAAGTTTTTCCAATAAATATTTGTCTTTACTCTGCAACACTGTATTTCCTTATAACGTGGCATTCTTACATATTCTTTCGAGGGAAAACTCTCCTCTGCGTTCTCTTTTGGGGCTACATGCTTAGACATACACCCAACACCAAAGCTTTTCGAGTTAAAACGTGTTGTTTAGGAAGAACTAGATAATTTCTCAAGTTGCGTGATTTCCTTAAAACGTGGTTTTCTGACAAAATTTGATGAAAGAAAAGTGTCCTGTGGGTTCTCTTTTGAGGCTACATGTTTAGACGTACATGCCACACCAAATCTTTTCGAGTTACAACGTGTTGTTTAGGAGATACAAGCTAATTTTGTACGATGCTTTATTTCATCTCGTAAAGTTTATGGGTTTCCAATACATACGTATTTGTCTTTACTCTGCAACACTGTATTTCTTTATAACGTGGTATTCTTACATATTCTTTCGAGAGAAAACTCTCCTGTGCGTTCTTCTTTGAGGCTACACACTTAGACATACACGCAACACCAAAGCTTTTCGAGTTACAATGTGATATTTAGGAAAAACAAGATAATTTCACACGATGCGGGATTTACTTAAAACGTGGTTTCTGAAAAATTTTGACGAAAGAAAATTCTCCTGTGGGTTCTCTTTTGAGGCTACACGTTTAGACGTACACGCCACACCAAATCTTTTCGAGTTACAACGTGTTGTTTAGGAGATACAAGCTAATTTTGTAAGATGCGTTATTTCTTCTAGTAAAGTGTTTCCAATACGTACGTATTTGCCTTTAGTCTGCAACACTGTATTTCCTTATAACGTGGTATTCTTACATATTCTTTCGAGAGAAAACTCTCCTGTGCATCCTCTTTTGAGGCTACACGCTTAGACTTACACGCAACACCAAAGCTTTTCGCGTTACAACGTGTTGTTTAGGAAAAACAAGATAATTTCGCACAATGAGGGATTTCCTTAATACGTGGTTTTCTGACATATTTTGACCAAAGAAAATTCTCCTATGGGTTCTCTTTTGAGACTACACGTTTAGACGTACAGGCCACTCCAAATCTTTTTAAGTTACAACGTGTTGTTTAGGCGATACAAGCTAATTTTGTATGATGCGTTATTTCTTCTTGTAAAGTTTTTCCAATAAATAAGTATTTGTCTCTACTCTGCAACACTGTATTTACTCATAACGTGGCATTCTTACATATTCTTTTGAGAGAAAACTCTCCTCTGCGTTCTCTTTTGGGGCTACATGCTTAGACATACACCCAACACCAAAGTTTTTCGAGTTAAAACATGTTGTTTAGGAAGAACTAGATAATTTCTCACGATGCGGGATTTCCTTTAAACGTGGTTTTCTGACAAAATTTGATGAAAGAAAATTGTCCTGTGGGTTCTCTTTTGAGGCTACACGTTTAGACATACACGCCACACCAAATCTTTTCGAGTTACAACGTGTTGTTTAGGAGATACAAGCTAATTTTGTACGATGCTTTATTTCATCTCATAAAGTTTATGGGTTTCCAATACATACGTTTTTGTCTTTACTCTGCAACACTGTATTCCCTTATAACGTGATATTCTTACATATTCTTTCGAGAAAAAACTCTCCTGTGTGTTCTCTTTTGAGGCTACACCCTTAGACATACACGCAACACCAAAGCTATTCGAGTTATAATGTGTTGTATAGGAAAAACAAGATAATTTCGCACAATGCGGGATTTCCTTAAAACGTGGATTTCTGAAAATTTTTGACGAAAGAAAATTGTCCTGTGGGTTCTGTTTTGAGGCTACACGTTTAAACGTACACGCCACACCAAATCCTTTCAAGTTACAACATGTTGTTTAGGAGCCACAAGCTAATTTTGTACGATGCGTTATTTCTTCTCGTAAAGTGTTTCCAATATGTACGTATTTGCCTTTAGTCTGCAACACTGTATTTCCTTATAACATGGTATTCTTACATATTCTTTCGAGAGAATATTGTTTAGTAAAAACAATATAATTTCGCGCGATGCGGGATTTCCTTAATAAGTGGTTTTCTGACAAATTTTGACCAAGGAAAATTCCTCTATGGGTTCTCTTTTGAGGCTACACGTTTAGACGTACACGCTACACCTAATCTTTTTAAGTTACAACGTGTTGTTTAGGAGATACAAGCTAATTTTGTACGATAGGTTATTTCTTCTCGTAAAGTTTTCTAATAAGTAAGAATATGTCTTTACTCTGCAACACTGTATTTCCTTATAACGTGGTATTCTTACATATTCTTTGGAGAGAAAACTCTCCTGTACGTTCTCATTTGAGGCTACACGTTAGACATACACGCAACACCAAAGCTTTTCGAGTTACAATGTGTTGTTTAGGAAGAACAAGATAATTTCCCACGATGCGGGATTTCCTTAAAACGTGGTTTTCTGACAAATTTTGACGAAAGAAAATTCTGTGGCTTCTCTATTGAGGCTACACGTTTAGACATACACACCACACCAAATCTTTTTGAGTTACAACGTGTTGTTTAGTAGATACAAACTAATTTTTTTATGATGCCTTATTTCTTCTCGTACAGTTTTTCTAATAAGTAAGAATATGTCTTTACTCTGCAACACTGTATTTCCGTATAATGTGGTATTCTTACATATTCTTTCGAGAGAAAACTCTCCTGTGCGTTCTCATTTGAGGCTACTTGCTTAGACATACACGCAACACCAAAGCTTTTCTAGTTACAATGTGTTGTTTAGGAAGAACAAGATAATTTCCCACGATTCGGGATTTCCTTAAAACGTGGTTTTCTGATAAATTTTGACGAAAGAAAATTCTCCAGTTGGTTCTCCATTGAGGCTACACGTTTAGATATACACACCACACCAAATCTTTTTGAGTTACAACGTGTTGTTTAGGAGATACAAGCTAATTTTTTTATGATGCCTTATTTCTTCTCGTAAAGTTTAAGTGTTTCCAAGACGTATGTATTTGCCTTTACTCTCTAACACTGTATTTCCTTATTGCGTGGTATTCTTACATATTCTTTCGACAGTAAACTCTCCTGTGCTTTCTCTTTGGAGGCTACACGTTTAGACATACACGCAACACCAAAGCTTTTCGAGTTACAACGTGTTGTTTAGGAAAAACAAGATAATTTCGCATGATGCGGGATTTCCTTAAAACGTGGTTTTCTGACAAATTTTGATGAAAGAAAATTCTCCTGTGGGTAATCTTTTGAGGGTACACGTTTAGAAGTACACGCCACACCAAATACTTTCGAGTTATAACGTGTTGTTTAGGAGATACAAGCTAATTTTGTACTATGTGTTATTTCTTCTCGTAAAGTTTAAGTGTTTCCAATAAGTATGTATTTGTCTTTACTCTGCAACACTGTATTTCCTTATAACGTGATATTCCTACATATTCTTTCAGGAGAAAACTCTCCTGTGCGTTCTCTTTTGAGGCTACACGCTTAGAAATACACGCAACACCAATGCTTTTCGAATTACAACGTGTTGTTTAGGAAAAACAAGATATTTTCGCACGATGCGGGATTTCCGTAAAACGTGGTTTTTGACAAATTTTGACCAAAGAAAACTCTCCTGTGGGTTCTCTTTTGAGGCTATACGTTTAGACGTACACAGCACACCAAATCTTTTCCAGTTACAACGTGTTGCTTAGGAGATACAAGCTAATTTTGCATGATGCTTTATTTCTTCTCGTAAAGTGTTTCCAATAAGTACGTATTTGTCTATACTCTGCAACACTGTATTTCCTTATAACCTGGTATTCTTACATATTCTTTCGAGAGAAAACTCTCCTGAGCGTTCCCCTTTGAGGCTACGCACTTAGACATACACGCAACACCAAAGCTTTTCGAGTTAAAACGTGTTGTTTAGGAAAAAGAAGATAATTATGCACGATGCGTGATTTCCTTAATAAGTGGTTTTCTGACAAATTTTGACCAAGGAAAATTCCTCTATGGGTTCTCTTTTGAGGCTACACGTTTAGACGTACAGGCCACACCAAATCTTTTTAAGTTACAACGTGTTGTTTAGGACACAAGCTAATTTTGTACGATGCGTTATTTCTTCTCCTAAAGTTTTTCCAATAAATAAGTATATGTCTTTATTCTGCAACACTGTATTTCCTTATAACGTGGTATTCTTACATATTCTTTCAAGCGAAAATTCTCCTGTGCGTTCTCATTTGAGGCTACACACTTAGACATATACGCAACACCAAAGTTTTTCGAGTTACAACGTGTTGTTTAGGAAGAACAAGATAATTTCCCACGATGCGGGATTTCCTTAAAACGTGGTTTTCTGACAAATTTTGAAGAAAGAAAATTCTCCTGTGGGTTCTCTTTTGAGGCTACACGTTTAGATGTACACGCCACACCAAATCTTTTTGAGTTTCAACGTGTTGTTTAGGAGATACAAGCTAATTGTTTTACGATGCGTTATTTCTTTTCGTAAAGTCTAAGTGTTTCCAATACATATGTATTTGCCTTTACTCTGCAACACTGTATTTCCTTATAACGTGGTATTGTTACATATTCTTTCGAGAGAAAACTCTCCTCTGCGTTCTCTTTGGAGGCTACATGCTTAGACATACACGCAAAACCAAAGCTTTTCGAGTTACAACGTGTTGTTTAGGAAAAACAAGATAATTTCGCATGATGCGGGATTTCCTTAAAACGTGGTTATCTGACAAATTTTGACGAAGGAAAATTCTCCTGTGGGTTCTCTTTTGAGGGTACACGTTTAGACGTACAAGCCACACCAAATCCTTTCGAGTTATAACGTGTTGTTTAGGAGATACAAGCTAATTTTGTACTATGTGTTATTTCTACTCGTAAAGTTTAAGTGTTTCCAATAAGTATGTATTTGTCTTTACTCTGCAACACTGTATTTCCTTATAACGTGGTATTCCTACATATTCTTTCGGGAAAAAAATCTCCTGTGCGTTCCCTTTTAAGGCTACAGGCTTAGACATACACGCAACACCAAAGCTTTTCGAGTTACAACATGTTGTTTAGGAAAAACAAGATAATTATGCACGATGCGGGATTTCCTTAAAACGTGGTTTTTGACAAATTTTGACGAAAGAAAAATCTCCTGTGGGTTCTATTTGAGGCTACACGTTTAGACGTACACGCCACACCAAATCTTTTCGAGTTACAGCGTGTTGTTTAGGAGATACAAGCTAATTTTGCATGATGCGTTATTTCTTCTCGTAAAGTGTTTCCAATAAGTACGTATTTGTCTTTACTCTGCAACACTGTATTTCCTTATCACATGGTATTCTTACATATTCTTTCGAGAGAAAACTATCCTGTGCATTCTCTTTGGAGGCTACACGCTTAGATATACACGCAACACCAAAGCTTTTCGAGTTACAACGTGTTGATTAGGAAAAACAAGATAATTTCGCCCGATGCGGGATTTCCTTAATACGTGGTTTTCTGACAAATTTGACCAAAGAAAATTCTCCTGTGGGTTCTCTTTTGAGGCTACACGTTCAGACGTACATGCCACACCTAATCTTTTTGAGTTACCACGTGTTGTTTTGGAGATTCAAGCTAATTTTGTACCATGCGTTATTTCTTCTCATAATGTGTTTCCAATAAGTACGTATATGTCTTTACTCTGCAGCAATATATTTCCTTATAACGTGGTATTCTTACATATTCTTTCGAGAGAAAACTCTCCTGTGCATTCTCTTTTGAGGCTGCACGCTTAGACATACACGCAACACCAAAGCTTTTCTAGTTACAACGTGTTGCTTAGGAAAAACAAGATAATTTCGCACGATGCGGGATTTCCTTAAAACGTGGTTTTCTGACAAATTTTGACGAAAGAAAACTCTCCTGTGGGTTCTCTTTTGAGGCTACACGTTTAGACGTACATGCCACACCAAATCCTTTTGAGTTACAACGTGTTGTTTAGGACATACAAGGTAATTTTGCAAGATTCGTTATTTCTCTCATAAAGTGCTTCCAATACAGACGTATTTGTCTTTACTCTGCCACACTGTATTTCCTTATAACGTGGTATTCTTACATATTCTTTCGAGAGAAAACTCTCCTGTGCGTTCTCTTTTGGGGCTACACGCTTACAAATACACCCTACACCAAAGCTTTTCGAGTTAAAACGTGCTGTTTAGGAAGAACAAGATAATTTCTCACGATGCGGGATTTCCGTAAAACGTGGTTTTCTGAAAAATTTTGATGAAAGAAAATTATCCTGTGGGTTCTCTTTTGAGGCTACACGTTTAGACGTACACGCCACACCAAATCTTTTCGAGTTACAACGTGTTGTTTAGGAGATACAAGCTAATTTTGTACGATGCTTTATTTCATCTCGTAAAGTTTATGGGTTTCCAATACATACGTATTTGTCTTTATTCTGCAACACTGTATTTCCTTATAACGTGGTATCCTTACAAATTCTATCGAGAGAAAACTCTCCTGTGCATTCTCTTTTGAGGCTACACGCTTAGACATACACGCAAAACCAAAGTTTTCGAGTTACAACGTGTTGTTTAGGAAAAACAAGACAATTTCGCATGATGCGGGATTTCCTTAAAACGTGGATATCTGACAAATTTTGACGAAAGAAAATTCTCCTGTGGGTTCTATTTTGAGGGTACACGTTTAGACGTACAAGCCACACCAAATCCTTTCGAGTTATAACGTGTTGTTTAGGACATACAAGCTAATTTTGTACTATGTGTTATTTCTACTCGTAAAGTTTAAGTGTTTCCAATAAGTATGTATTTGTCTTTACTCTGCAACACTGTATTTCCTTATAACGTGGTATTCCTACATATTCTTTCGGGAAAAAACTCTCCTGTGCGTTCTCTTTTAAGGCTACACGCTTAGACATACACGCAACACCAAAGCTTTTCGAGTAACAATGTGTTGTTTAGGAAAAACAAGATAATTTCGCACGATGCGGGATTTATTTAAAACGTGGTTTCTGAAAAAAATTTGACGAAAGATAATTCTCCTGTGGGTTCTCTTTTGAGGCTACACGTTTAGACGTACATGCCACACCAAATCTTTTCGAGTTACAACGTGTTGTTTAGGAGATACAAGCTAATTTTGTACGATGCGTTATTTCTTCTAGTAAAGTGTTTCCAATACGTACGTATTTGCCTTTAGTCTGCAACACTGTATTTCCTTATAACGTGGTATTCTTACATATTCTTTCGAGAAAAAACTCTCCTGTGCATCCTCTTTTGAGGCTACACACTTAGACTTACACGCAACACCAAAGCTTTTCGCGTTACAACGTGTTGTTTAGGAAAAACAAGATAATTTCGCAGAATGAGGGATTTCCTTAATACGTGGTTTTCTGACATATTTTGACCAAAGAAAATTCTCCTATGGGTTCTCTTTTGAGACTACACGTTTAGACGTACAGGCCACTCCAAATCTTTTTAAGTTACAACGTGTTGTTTAGGCGATACAAGCTAATTTTGTACGATGCGTTATTTCTTCTTGTAAAGTTTTTCCAATAAATATTTGTCTTTACTCTGCAACACTGTATTTCCTTATAACGTGGCATTCTTACATATTCTTTCGAGAGAAAACTCTCCTCTGCGTTCTCTTTTGGGGCTACATGCTTAGACATACACCCAACACCAAAGCTTTTCGAGTTAAAACGTGTTGTTTAGGAAGAACTAGATAATTTCTCACGTTGCGTGATTTCCTTAAAACGTGGTTTTCTGACAATATTTGATGAAAGAAAATTGTCCAGTGGGTTCTCTTTTGAGGCTACACGTTTTGACGTACATGCCACACCAAATCTTTTCGAGTTACAACGTGTTGTTTAGGAGATACAAGCTAATTTTGTACGATGCTTTATTTCATCTCGTAAAGTTTATGGGTTTCCAATACATACGTATTTGTCTTTACTCTGCAACACTGTATTCCCATTTAACTTGGTATTCTTACATATTCTTTCGAGAGAAACTCTCCTGTGCGTTCTCTTTTGAGGCTACACGGTTAGACATACACGCAACACCAAAGCTTTTCGAGTTACAATGTGTTGTTTAGGAAAAACAAGATAATTTCGCACGATGCGGCATTTCCATAAAACGTGGATTTCTGAAAATTTTTGACGAAAGAAAATTGTCCTGTGGGTTCTCTTTTGAGGCTACACGTTTAGACGTATACGCCACACCAAATCCTTTCGAGTTACAACGTGTTGTTTAGGAGATACAAGCTAATTTTGTACGATGCGTTATTTCTTCTCGTAAAGTGTTTCCAATAGGTACGTATTTGCCTTTAGTCTGCAACACTGTATTTCCTTATAACGTGGTATTCTTACATATTCTTTGGAGAGAAAACTCTCCTGTGTGTTCCCCTTTGAGACTACACGCTTAGACATACAGGCAACACCAAAGCTTTTCGCGTTACAACGTGTTGTTTAGGAAAAACAATATAATTTCGCGCGATGCGGGATTTCCTTAATAAGTGGTTTTCTGAAAAATTTTGACCAAGGAAAATTCTCCTATGGGTTCTCTTTTGAGGCTACACGTTTAGACGTATAGGCCACACCTAATCTTTTTAAGTTACAACGTGTTGTTTAGGAGATACAAGCTAATTTTGTACGATAGGTTATTTCTTCTCGTAAAGTTTTTCTAATAAATAAGAATATGTCTTTACTCTGCCACACTGTATTTCCTTATAATGTGGTATTCTTACATATTCTTTCGAGAGAAAACTCTCCTGTGCGTTCTCATTTGAGGCTACATGCTTAGACATACACGCAACACCAAAGCTTTTCGAGTTACAATGTGTTGTTTAGGAAGAACAAGATAATTTCCCACGATGCGGGATTTCCTTAAAACGTGGTTTTCTGAAAAATTTTGACGAAAGAAAATTCTTCTGTGGGGTCTCTATTGAGGCTACACGTTTAGACGTACACACCACACCAAATCTTTTTGAGTTACAACGTGTTGTTTGGAGATACAAGCTAATTTTTTTATGATGCCTTATTCTTCTCGTAAAGTTTAAGTGTTTCCAATATGTATGTATTTGCCTTTACTCTGCAACACTGTATTCCCTTATTACGTGGTATTCTTACATATTCTTTCAACAGTAAACTCTCCTGTGCGTTCTCTTTGGAGGCTACACGCTTAGACATACACGCAACACCAAAGCTTTTCGAGTTACAACGTGTTGTTTAGGAAAAACAAGATAATTTCGCATGATGCGGGATTTCCTTAAAACGTGGTTTTCTGACAAATTTTGATGAAAGAAAATTCTCCGGTGGGTTCTCTTTTGAGGGTACACGTTTAGACATACACGCCACACCAAATCCTTTCGAGTTATAACGTGTTGTTTACGAGATACAAGCTAATTTTGTACTATGTGTTATTTCTTCTCGTAAAGTTTAAGTGTTTCCAATAAGTATGTATTTGTCTTTACTCTGCAACACTGTATTTCCTTATAACGTGGTATTCCTACATATTCTTTCGGGAGAAAACTCTCCTGTGCGTTCTCTTTTGAGGCTACACGCTTAGAAATACACGCAACACCAATGCTTTTCGAGTTACAACGTGTTGTTTAGGAAAAACAAGATATTTTCGCACGATGCGGGATTTCCGTAAAACGTGGTTTTTGACAAATTTTGACAAAAGAAAACTCTCCTGTGGGTTCTCTTTTGAGGCTACTCGTTTAGACGTACACACCACACCAAATCTTTTCCAGTTACAACGTGTTGTTTAGGAGATACAAGCTAATTTTTCATGATGCTTTTTTCTTCTCGTAAAGTATTTCCAATAAGTACGTATTTGTGTATACTCTGCAACACTGTATTTCCTTATACCGTGGTATTCTTACATATTCTTTCGAGAGAAAACTCTCCTGGGTGTTCCCCTTTGAGGCTACGCACTTAGACATACACGCAACACCAAAGCTTTTCGAGTTAAAATGTGTTGTTTAGGAAAAACAAGATAATTATGCACGATGCGGGATTTCCTTAATAAGTGGTTTTCTGACAAATTTTGACCAAGGAAAATTCCTCTATGGGTTCTCTTTTGAGGCTACACGTTTAGACGTACAGGCCACACCAAATCTTTTTAAGTTACAACGTGTTGATTAGGAGATACAAGCTAATTTTGTACGATGCGTTATTTCTTCTCCTAAAGTTTTTCCAATAAGTAAGTATATGTCTTTATTCTGCAACACTGTATTTCCTTATAACGTGGTATTCTTACATATTCTTTCAAGAGAAAACTCTCCTGTGCGTTCTCATTTGAGGCTACACGCTTAGACATATACGCAACACCAAAGCTTTTCGAGTTACAACGTGTCGTTTAGGAAGAACAAGATAATTTCCCACGATGCGGGATTTCCTTAAAACGTGGTTTTCTGACAAATTTTGACGAAAGAAAATTCTCCTGTGGGTTCTCTTTTGAGGCTACATGTTTAGATGTACAGGCCACACCAAATCTTTTTGAGTTTCAACGTGTTGTTTAGGAGATACAAGCTAATTTTTTTACGATGCGTTATTTCTTCTCGTAAAGTTTAAGTGTTTCCAATACGTATGTATTTGCCTTTACTCTGCAACACTGTATTTCCTTATAACGTTGTATTCTTACATATTCTTTCGAGAGAAAACTCTCCTGTGCGTTCTCTTTGGAGGCTACATGCTTAGACATACACGCACAACCAAAGCTTTTCGAGTTACAACGTGTTGTTTAGGAAAAACAAGATAATTTCGCATGATGCGGGATTTCCTTAAAACGTGGTTATCTGACAAATTTTGACGAAAGAAAATTCTCCTGTGGGTTCTCTTTTGAGGGTACACGTTTAGACGTACAAGCCACACCAAATCCTTTCGAGTTATAACGTGTTGTTTAGGAGATACAAGTTAATTTTGTACTATGTGTTATTTCTACTCGTAAAGTTTAAGTGTTTCCAATAAGTATGTATTTGTCTTTACTCTGCAACACTGTATTTCCTTATAACGTGGTATTCCTACATATTCTTTCGGGAAAAAACTCTCCTGTACGTTCTTTTTTAAGGCTACACGCTTAGACATACACGCAACACCAAATGTTTTCGGGTTACAACATGTTGTTTAGGAAAAACAAGATAATTATGCACGATGCTGGATTTCCTTAAAACTTGGTTTTTGACAAATTTTGACGAAAGAAAAATCTCCTGTGGGTTCTCTTTGAGGCTACACGTTTAGACGTACACGCCACACCAAATCTTTTCGAGTTACCGCGTGTTGTTTAGGAGATACAAGCTAATTTTGCATGATGCGTTATTTTTTCTCGTAAAGTGTTTGCAATAAGTACGTATTTGTCTTTACTCTGCAACACAATATTTCTTTATCACATGGTATTCTTTCATATTCTTTCGAGAGAAAACTATCCTGTGCATTCTCTTTGTAGGCTACACGCTTAGACATACACGCAACACCAAAGCTTTTCGAGTTACAACGTGTTGATTAGGAAAAACAAGATAATTTCGCCCGATGCGGGATTTCCTTAATACGTGGTTTTCTGACAAATTTGACCAAAGAAAATTCTCCTGTGGGTTCTCTTTTGAGGCTACACGTTCAGACGTACATGCCACACCAAATCTTTTTGAGTTACCACGTGTTGTTTTGGAGATTCAAGCTAATTTTGTACCATGCGTTATTTCTTCTCATAATGTGTTTCCAATATGTACGTATATGTCTTTACTCTCCAGCAATATAATTCCTTATAACGTGGTATTCTTACATATTCTTTCGAGAGAAAACTCTCCTGTGCATTCTCTTTTGAGGCTGCACGCTTAGACATACATGCAACACCAAAGCTTTTCTAGTTACAACGTGTTGCTTAGGAAAAACAAGATAATTTCGCACGATGCGGGATTTCCTTAAAACGTGGTTTTCTGACAAATTTTGACGAAAGAAAACTCTCCTGTGGGTTCTCTTTTGAGGCTACACGTTTAGACGTACATGCCACACCAAATCCTTTTGAGTTACAACGTGTTGTTTAGGACATACAAGCTAATTTTGCAAGATTCGTTATTTTTCTCATAAAGTGCTTCCAATACGGACCTATTTGTCTTTACTCTGCCACACTGTATTTCCTTATAACGTGGTATTCTTACATATTCTTTCGAGAGAAAACTCTCCTGTGCGTTCTCTTTTGGGGCTACACGCTTCGAAATACACCCTACACCAAAGCTTTTCGAGTTAAAACGAGATGTTTAGGAAGAACAAGATAATTTCTCACAATGCGGGATTTCCTTAAAACGTGGTTTTCTGACAAATTTTGAAGAAAGAAAATTGTCCTGTAGGTTCTCTTTTGAGGCTACACGTTTAGAGGTACACGCCACACCAAATCTTTTCGAGTTAAAACGTGTTGTTTAGGAGATACAAGCTAATTTTGTACGATGCTTTATTTCATCTCGTAAAGTTTATGGGTTTCCAATACATACGTATTTGTCTTTATTCTGCAACACTGTATTTCCTTATAACGTGGTATCCTTATAAATTCTATCGAGAAAAAACTCTCCTGTGCGTTCTCTTTTGAGGCTACACGGTTAGACATACACGCAACACCAAAGCTTTTCGAGTTACAATGTGTTGTTTAGGAAAAACAAGATAATTTCGCACGATGCGGGATGTATTTAAAACGTGGTTTCTGAAAAATTTTGACGAAAGAAAATTCTCCTGTGGGTTCTCTTTGAGGCTACACGTTTAGACGTACATGCCACACCAAATCTTTTCGAGTTACAACGTGTTGTTTAGGAGATACAAGCTAATTTTGTACGATGCGTTATTTCTTCTAGTAAAGTGTTTCCAATACGTACGTATTTGCCTTTAGTCTGCAACACTGTATTTTCTTATAACGTGGTATTCGTACATATTCTTTCGAGAAAAAACTCTCCTGTGCATCCTCTTTTGAGGCTACACGCTTAGACATACACGCAACACCAAAGCTTTTCGCGTTACAACGTGTTGTTTAGGAAAAACAAGATAATTTCGCACAATGAGGGATTTCCTTAATACGTGGTTTTCTGATATATTTTGAACAAAGAAAATTCTCCTATGGGTTCTCTTTTGAGACTACACGTTTAGACGTACAGGCCACTCCAAATCTTTTTAAGTTACAACGTGTTGTTTAGGCGATACAAGCTAATTTTGTACGATGCGTTATTTCTTCCTGTAAAGTTTTTCCAATAAATATTTGTCTTTACTCTGCAACACTGTATTTCCTTATAACGTGGCATTCTTGCATATTCTTTCGAGAGAAAACTCTCCTCTGCGTTCTCTTTTGGGGCTACATGCTTAGACATACACCCAACACCAAAGCTTTTCGAGTTAAAACGTGTTGTTTAGGAAGAACTAGATAATTTCTCACGTTGCGTGATTTCCTTAAAACGTGGTTTTCTGACAAAATTTGATGAAAGAAAATTGTCCTGTGGGTTCTCTTCTGAGGCTACACGTTTAGACTACATACCACACCAAATCTTTTCGAGTTACAACGTGTTGTTTAGGAGATACAAGCTAATTTTGTACGATGCTTTATTTCATCTCGTAAAGTTTATGGGTTTCCAATACATACGTATTTGTCTTTACTCTGCAACACTGTATTCCCTTATAACGTGGTATTCTTACATATTCTTTCGAGAGAAAACTCTCCTGTGCGTTCTCTTTTGAGGCTACACGCTTAGACATACACGCAACACCAAAGCTTTTCGAGTTACAATGTGTTGTTTAGGAAAAAGAAGATAATTTCACACGATGCGGGATTTCCTTAAAACGTGGATTTCTGAAAATTTTTGACGAAAGAAAATTGTCCTGTGGGTTCTCTTTTGAGGCTACACGTTCAGACGTACACGCCACACCAAATCCTTTCAAGTTACAACGTGTTGTTTAGGAGATACAAGCTAATTTTGTATGATGCGTTATTTCTTCTCGTAAAGTGTTTCCAATACGTACGTATTTGCCTTTAGTCTGCCACACTGTATTTCCTTATAACGTGGTATTCTTACATATTCTTTCGAGAGAAAACTCTCCTGTGTGTTCCCCTTTGAGGCTACAAGCTTAGACATACAGGCAACACCAAAGTTTTTCGTGTTACAACGTGCTGTTTAGGAAAAACAATATAATTTCGCGTGATGCGGGATTTCCTTAATAAGTGGTTTTCTGACAAATTTTGACCAAGGAAAATTCTCCTATGGGTTCTCTTTTGAGGCTACACGTTTAGACGTACAGGCCACACCTAATCTTTTTAAGTTACAACGTGTTGTTTAGGTGATACAAGCTAATTTTGTACGATAGTTTATTTCTTCTCGTAAAGTTTTTCTAATAAGTAAGAATATGTCTTTACTCTGCAACACTGTATTTCCTTATAATGTGGTATTCTTACATATTCTTTCGAGAGAAAACTCTCCTGTGCGTTCTAATTTGAGGCTACACCCTTAGACAAATACGCAACACCAAAGCTTTTCGAGTTACAATGTGTTGTTTAGGAAGAACAAGATAATTTCCGACGATGCGGGATTTCCTTAAAACGTGGTTTTCTGACAAATTTTGACGAAAGAAAATTCTCCTGTGGGTTCTCTATTGAGGCTACACGTTTAGATGTACACACCACACCAAATCTTTTTGAGTTACAACGTGTTGTTTAGGAGATACAAGCTAATTTTTTTATGATGCCTTATTCCTTCTCGTAAAGTTTAAGTGTTTCCAATACGTATGTATTTGCCTTTACTCTGCAACACTGTATTTCCTTATTACGTGGTATTCTTACATATTCTTTCGACAGTGAACTCTCCTGTGCATTTTCTTTGGAGGCAACATGCTTAGACATACACGCAACACCAAAGCTTTTCGAGTTACAACGTGTTGTTTAGGAAAAACAAGATAATTTCGCATGATGCGGGATTTCATTAAACGTGGTTTTCTGACAAATTTTGATGAAAGAAAATTCTCCTGTGGGTTCTCTTTTGAGGGTACACGTTTCGACGTACACGCCACACCAAATCCTTTCGAGTTATAACGTGTTGTTTAGGAGATACAAGCTAATTTTGTACTATGTGTTATTTCTTCTCGTAAAGTTTAAGTGTTTCCAATAAGTATGTATTTGTCTTTACTCTGCAACACTGTATTTCCTTATAACGTGGTATTCTTACATATTCTTTCGGGAGAAAACTCTCCTGTGCGTTCTCTTTTGAGGCTACACGCTTAGAAATACACGCAACACCAAAGCTTTTCGAGTTACAACGTGTTGTTTAGGAAAAACAAGATATTTTCGCACGATGCGGGATTTCCGTAAAACGTGGTTTTTGACAAATTTTGACCAAAGAAAACTCTCCTGTGGGTTCTCTTTTGAGGCTACACGTTTAGACGTACACACCACACCAAATCTTTTCCAGTTACAATGTGTTGTTTAGGAGATACAAGCTAATTTTGCATGATGCTTTATTTCTTCTCGTAAAGTGTTTCAAATAAGTACGTATTTGTCTATACTCTGCAACACTGTATTTCCTTATAACGTGGCATTCTTACATATTCTTTCGAGAGAAAACTCTCCTGGGCGTTCCCCTTTGTGGCTACGCACTTAGACATACACGCAACACCAAAGCTTTTCGAGTTACAACGTGTTGTTTAGGAAAAACAAGATAATTACGCACGATGCGGGATTTCCTTAATAAGTGGTTTTCTGACAAATTTTGACCAAGGAAAATTCCTCTATGGGTTCTCTTTTGAGGCTACACGTTTAGACGTGCAGGCCACACCAAATCTTTTTAAGTTACAACGTGTTGTTTAGGAGATACAAGCTAATTTTGTAAGATGCGTTATTTCTTCTCCTAAAGTTTTTCCAATAAGTAAGTATATGTCTTTATTCTGCAACACTGTATTTCCTTATAACGTGGTATTCTTACATATTCTTTCAAGAGAAAACTCTCCTGTGCGTTCTCATTTGAGGCTACACGCTTAGACATATACGCAACACCAAAGCTTTTCGAGTTACAACGTGTTGTTTAGGAAGAACAAGATAATTTCCCACGATGCGGGATTTCCTTAAAACGTGGTTTTCTGACAATTTTTGACGAAAGAAAATTCTCCTGTGGGTTCTCTTTTGAGGCTACACGTTTAGATGTACACGCCACACCAAATCTTTTTGAGTTTCAACGTGTTCTTTAGGAGATACATGCTAATTTTTTTTACGATGCATTATTTCTTCTCGTTAAGTTTAAGTGTTTCCAATACGTATGTATTTGCCTTTACTCTGCAACTTTGTATTTCCTTATAACGTGGTATTCTTACATATTCTTTCGAGAGAAAACTCTCCTGTGCGTTCTCTTTGGAGGCTACATGCTTAGACATACACGCAAAACCAAAGCTTTTCGAGTTACAACGTGTTGTTTAGGAAAAAAAAGATAATTTCGCATGATACGGGATTTCCTTAAAACGTGGTTATCTGACAAATTTTGACGAAAGAAAATTCTCCTGTGGGTTCTCTTTTGAGGATATACGTTTAGACGTACAAGCCTCACCAAATCCTTTCGAGTTATAACGTGTTGTTTAGGAGATACAAGCTAATTTTGTACGATGTGTTATTTCTACTCGTAAAGTTTAAGTGTTTCCAATAAGTATGTACTTGTCTTTACTCTGCAACACTGTATTTCCTTATAACGTGGTATTCCTACATATTCTTTCGGGAAAAAACTCTCCTGTGCGTTCTCTTGTAAGGCTACACGCTTAGACATACACGCAACACCAAAGCTTTTCGAGTTACAACATGTTGTTTAGGAAAAACAAGATAATTATGCACGATGCGGGATTTCCTTAAAACGTGGTTTTTGACAAATTTTGAGGAAAGAAAAATCTCCTGTGGGTTCTCTTTGAGGCTACACGTTTAGACGTACACGCCACACCAAATCTTTTCGAGTTACAGCGTGTTGTTTAGGAGATACAAGCTAATTTTCCATGATGCGTTATTTCTTCTCGTAAAGTGTTTCCAATAAGTACGTATTTGTCTTTACTCTGCAACACTGTATTTCCTTATCACATGGTATTCTTACATATTCTTTCGAGAGAAAACTATCCTGTGCATTCTCTTTGTAGGCTACACGCTTAGACATACACGCAACACCAAAGCTTTTCGAGTTACAACGTGTTGATTAGGAAAAACAAGATAATTTCGCCCGATGCGGGATTTCCTTAATACGTGGTTTTCTGACAAATTTGACCAAAGAAAATTCTCCTGTGTGTTCTCTTTTGAGGCTACACGTTCAGACGTACATGCCACACCAAATCTTTTTGAGTTACCACGTGTTGTTTTGGAGATTCAAGCTAATTTTGTACCATGCGTTATTTCTTCTCATAATGTGTTTCCAATAAGAACGTATATGTCTTTACTCTGCAGCAATATATTTCCTTATAACGTGGTATTCTTACATATTCTTTCGAGAGAAAACTCTCCTGTGCATTCTCTTTTGAGGCTGCACGCTTAGACATACACGCAACACCAAAGCTTTTCTAGTTACAACGTGTTGCTTAGGAAAAACAAGATAATTTCGCACGATGCGGGATTTCCTTAAAACGTGGTTTTCTGACAAATTTTGACGAAAGAAAACTCTCCTGTGGGTTCTCTTTTGAGGCTACACGTTTAGACGTACATGCCACACCAAATCCTTTTGAGTTACAACATGTTGTTTAGGACATACAAGCTAATTTTGCAAGATTCGTTATTTTTCTCATAAAGTGCTTCCTATACGGACGTATTTGTCTTTACTCTGCCACACTGTATTTCCTTATAACGTGGTATTCTTACATATTCTTTCGAGAGAAAACTCTCCTGTGCGTTCTCTTTTGGGGCTACACGCTTCGAAATACACCCTACACCAAAGCTTTTCGAGTTAAAACGAGCTGTTTAGGAAGAACAAGATAATTTCTCACGATGCGGGATTTCCTTAAAACGTGGTTTTCTGACAAATTTTGACGAAAGAAAATTGTCCTGTGGGTTCTCTTTTGAGGCTACACGTTTAGACGTACACGCCACACCAAATCTTTTCGAGTTACAACGTGTTGTTTAGGAGATACAAGCTAATTTTGTACGATGCTTTATTTCATCTCGTAAAGTTTATGGGTTTCCAATACATACGTATTTGTTTTTATTCTGCAACACTGTATTTCCTTATAACGTGGTATCCTTACAAATTCTATCGAGAAAAAACTCTCCTGTGCGTTCTCTTTTGAGGCTACACGCTTAGACATACACGCAACACCAAAGCTTTTCAAGTTACAATGTGTTGTTTAGGTAAAACAAGATAATTTCGCACGATGCGGGATGTATTTAAAACGTGGTTTCTGAAAAATTTTGACGAAAGAAAATTCTCCTGTGGGTTCTCTTTTGAGGCTACACGTTTAGACGTACACGCCACACCAAATCCTTTCGAGTTACAACGTGTTGTTTAGGAGATACAAGCTAATTTTGTACGATGCGTTATTTCTTCTAGTAAAGTGTTTCCAATACGTACGTATTTGCCTTTAGTCTGCAACACTGTATTTTCTTATAACGTGGTATTCTTACATATTCTTTCGAGAAAAAACTCTCCTGTGCATCCTCTTTTGAGGCTACACGCTTAGACATACACGCAACACCAAAGCTTTTCGCGTTACAACGTGTTGTTTAGGAAAAACAAGATAATTTCGCACAATGAGGGATTTCCTTAATACGTGGTTTTCTGATATATTTTGACCAAAGAAAATTCTCCTATGGGTTCTCTTTTGAGACTACACGTTTAGACGTACAGGCCACTCCAAATCTTTTTAAGTTACAACGTGTTGTTTAGGCGATACAAGCTAATTTTGTACGATGCGTTATTTCTTCTTGTAAAGTTTTTCCAATAAATATTTGTCTTTACTCTGCAACACTGTATTTCCTTATAACGTGGCATTCTTGCATATTCTTTCGAGAGAAAACTCTCCTCTGCGTTCTCTTTTGGGGCTACATGCTTAGACATACTCCCAACACCAAAGCTTTTCGAGTTAAAACGTGTTGTTTAGGAAGAACTAGATAATTTCTCACGTTGCGTAATTTCCTTAAAACGTGGTTTTCTGACAAAATTTGATGAAAGAAAATTGTCCTGTGGGTTCCCTTTTGAGGCTACACGTTTAGACTACATACCACACCAAATCTTTTCGAGTTACAACGTGTTGTTTAGGAGATACAAGCTAATTTTGTACGATGCTTTATTTCATCTCGTAAAGTTTATGGGTTTCCAATACATACGTATTTGTCTTTACTCTGCAACACTGTATTCCCTTATAACGTGGTATTCTTACATATTCTTTCGAGAGAAAACTCTCCTGTGCGTTCTCTTTTGAGGCTACACGCTTAGACATACACGCAACACCAAAGCTTTTCGAGTTACAATGTGTTGTTTAGGAAAAACAAGATAATTTCACACGATGCGGGATTTCCTTAAAACGTGGATTTCTGAAAATTTTTGACGAAAGAAAATTGTCCTGTGGGTTCTCTTTTGAGGCTACACGTTTAGACGTACACGCCACACCAAATCCTTTCAAGTTACAACGTGTTGTTTAGGAGATACAAGCTAATTTTGTATGATGCGTTATTTCTTCTCGTAAAGTGTTTCCAATACGTACGTATTTGCCTTTAGTCTGCCACACTGTATTTCCTTATAACGTGGTATTCTTACATATTCTTTCGAGAGAAAACTCTCCTGTGTGTTCCCCTTTGAGGCTACAAGCTTAGACATACAGGCAACACCAAAGTTTTTCGCGTTACAACGTGCTGTTTAGGAAAAACAATATAATTTCGCGCGATGCGGGATTTCCTTAATAAGTGGTTTTCTGACAAATTGTGACCAAGGAAAATTCTCCTATGGGTTCTCTTTTGAGGCTACACGTTTAGACGTACAGGCCACACCTAATCTTTTTACGTTACAACGTGTTGTGTAGGAGATACAAGCTAATTTTGTACGATAGGTTATTTCTTCTTGTAAAGTTTTTCGAATAAGTAAGAATATGTCTTTACTCTGCAACACTGTATTTCCTTATAATGTGGTATTCTTACATATTCTTTCGAGAGAAAACTCTCCTGTGCGTTCTCATTTGAGGCTACACCCTTAGACAAATACGCAACACCAAAGCTTTTCGAGTTACAATGTGTTGTTTAGGAAGAACAAGATAATTTCCGACGATGCGGGATTTCCTTAAAACGTGGTTTTCTGACAAATTTTGACGAAAGAAAATTCTCCTGTTGGTTCTCTATTGAGGCTACACGTTTAGACGTACACACCACACCAAATCTTTTTGAGTTACAACGTGTTGTTTAGGAGATACAAGCTAATTTTTTTATGATGCCTTATTTCTTCTCGTAAAGTTTAAGTGTTTCCAATACGTATGTATTTGCCTTTACTCTGCAACACTGTATTTCCTTATTACGTGGAATTCTTACATATTCTTTCGACAGTAAACTCTCCTGTGCGTTTTCTTTGGAGGCTACACGCTTAGACATACACGCAACACCAAAGCTTTTCGAGTTACAACGTGTTGTTTAGGAAAAACAAGATAATTTCGCATGATGCGCGATTTCCTTAAAACGTGGTTTTCTGACAAATTTTGATGAAAGAAAATTCTCCTGTGGGTTCTCTTTTGAGGATACACGTTTCGACTTACACGCCACACCAAATCCTTTCGAGTTATAACGTGTTGTTTAGGAGATACAAGCTAATTTTGTACTATGTGTTATTTCTTCTCGTAAAGTTTAAGTGTTTCCAATAAGTATGTATTTGTCTTTACTCTGCAACACTGTATTTCCTTATAACGTGGTATTCTTACATATTCTTTCGGGAGAAAACTCTCCTGTGCGTTCTCTTTTGAGGCTACACGCTTAGAAATACACGCAACACCAAAGCTTTTCGAGTTAAAACGTGTTGTTTAGGAAAAACAAGATATTTTCGCACGATGCGGGATTTCCGTAAAACGTGGTTTTTGACAAATTTTGACCAAAGAAAACTCTCCTGTGGGTTCTCTTTTGAGGCTACACGTTTAGACGTACACACCACACAAAATCTTTTCCAGTTACAATGTGTTGTTTAGGAGATACAAGCTAATTTTGCATGATGCTTTATTTCTTCTTGTAAAGTGTTTCCAATAAGTACGTATTTGTCTATACTCTGCAACACTGTATTTCCTTATAACGTGGCATTCTTACATATTCTTTCGAGAGAAAACTCTCCTGGGCGTTCCCCTTTGAGGCTACGCACTTAGACATACACGCAACACCAAAGCTTTTCGAGTTACAACGTGTTGTTTAGGAAAAACAAGATAATTACGCACGATGCGGGATTTCCTTAATAAGTGGTTTTCTGACAAATTTTGACCAAGGAAAATTCCTCTATGGGTTCTCTTTTGAGGCTACACGTTTAGACGTGCAGGCCACACCAAATCTTTTTAAGCTACAACGTGTTGTTTGGGAGATACAAGCTAATTTTGTATGATGCTTTATTTCTTCTCCTAAAGTTTTTCCAATAAGTAAGTATATGTCTTTATTCTGCAACACTGTATTTCCTTATAACGTGGTATTCTTACATATTCTTTCAAGAGAAAACTCTCCTGTGCGTTCTCATTTGAGGCTACACGCTTAGACATATACGCAACACCAAAGCTTTTCGAGTTACAACGTGTTGTTTAGGAAGAACAAGATAATTTCCCACGATGCGGGATTTCCTTAAAACGTGGTTTTCTGACAATTTTTGACGAAAGAAAATTCTCCTGTGGGATCTCTTTTGAGGCTACACGTTTAGATGTACACGCCACACCAAATCTTTTTGAGTTTCAACGTGTTGTTTAGGAGATACATGCTAATTTTTTTACGATGCGTCATTTCCTCTCGTAAAGTTTAAGTGTTTCCAATACGTATGTATTTGCCTTTACTCTGCAACACTGTATTTCCTTATAACGTGGTATTCTTACATGTTCTTTCGAGAGAAAACTCTCCTGTGCATTCTCTTTGGAGGCTACATGCTTAGACATACACGCAAAACCAAAGCTTTTCGAGTTACAACGTGTTGTTTCGGAAAAACAAGGTAATTTCGCACGATGCGGGATTTCCTTAAAACGTGGTTTTCTGACAAATTTTGACGAAAGAAAAGTGTCCTGTGGGTTCTCTTTTGAGGCTACACGTTTAGTCGTACACGCCACAACAAATCATTTCGAGTTACAACGTGTTGTTTAGGAGATACAAGCTAATTTTGTACGATACTTTATTTCATCTCGTAAAGTTTATGGGTTTCCAATACATATGTATTTGTCTTTACTCTGCAACACTGTATTTCCTTATAACGTGGTATTCTTACAAATTCTATCGAGAAACAACTCTGCTGTGCGTTCTCTTTTGAGGCTACACGCTTAGACATACACGCAACACCAAAGCTTTTCGAGTTACAACATGTTGTTTAGGAAAAACAAGATAATTTCGCAGGATGCGGGATTTCCATAAAACGTGGTTTTCTGAAAAATTTTGACGAAAGAAAATTCTCCTGTGGGTTCTCTTTTGAGGCTACACGTTTAGACGTACACGCCACACCAAATCTTTTCGAGTTACAACGTGTTGTTTAGGAGATACTAGCTAATTTTGTACGTTGCTTTATTTCTTCTCGTAAAGTGTTTCCAATACGTACGTATTTGCCTTTAGTCTGCAACACTGTATTTCCTTATAACGTGGTATTCTTACATATTCTTTCGAGAGAAAACTCTCCTGTGCGTTATCTTTTGCGGCTACACGCTTACACATACACGCAACACCAAAGCTTTTCGAGTTACAACGTGTTGTTTAGGAAAAGCCAGATAATTGCGCACGATGCGGGATTTCCTTAAAACGTGGTTTTCTGGAAAATTTTGACGAAAGAAAATTCTCCAGTCGGTTCTCTTTTGAGGCTACACGTTTAGATGTACAGGCCACACCAAATCTTTTTAAGTTACAACGTGTTGTTTAGGAGATACAAGCTAATTCTTTACGATGCGTTATTTCATCTCCTAAAGTTTTTCCAATAAGTAAGCATTTGTCTTTACTCTACAACACTGTGTTTCCTAATAACGTGGTATTCTTACATATTCTTTCTAGAAAAAACTCTCCTTTGCATTATCTTTTGAGGCTACACGCTTAGACATACACGCAACAACAAAGCTTTTCGAGTTACAATGTGTCGTTTCGAAAAAACAAGATAATTTCGCACAATGCGGGATTTCCATAAAACGTGGTTTTCTGACAAATTTTGAAGAAAGAAAATTCTCCTGTGGGTTCTCTTTTGAGGCTACACATTTAGACGTACACGCCACACCAAATCTTTTCGAGTTATAACGTGTTGTTTAGGAGATACAAACTAATTTTGTACGATGCCTTATTTCTTCTCGAAAAGTTTAAGTGTTTCCAATAAGTACGTATTTGTCTTTACTCTGCAAAACTGTATTTCCTTATAACGTGGTATTCTTACATATTCTTTCGAGAGAAAACTCTCCTGTGCATTCTCTTTTGAGGCTACACACTTTGACATACACGTAACACCAAAGCTTTTCGAGTTACAATGTGTTGTTTAGGAAAAACAAGATAATTTAGCACGATGCGGGATTTCCTTAAAACGTGGTTTGCTGACAAATTTTGACGAAAGAAAATACTCATGTGGGTTCTCTTTTGAGGCTACACGTTTAGACTTACACGCCACACGAAATCCTTTCGAGTTACAACGTGTTGGTTAGGAGATACAAGCTAATTTATTAAGATGCATTATTTCTTCTCGTAAAGTTTAAATATTTCCAATACGTACGTATTTGCCTTTACTCTGCAACACTGTATTTCTTTATAACGTTGTAATCTTGCATATTCTTTCGAGAGAAAAACTCTCCTGTGCGTTCTCTTTAGAGGCTACATGCTTAGACATACACGCAACACCAAAGCTTTTCGAATTACAACCTGTTGTTTAGGAAAAACAAGATAATTTCGGATGATGCGGGATTTCCTTAAAACGTGGTTTTCTGAAAAATTTTGACGAAAGAAAATTCTCCTGTGGGTTCTCTTTTTAGGCTACATGTTTAGTTGTAAACACCACACCAAAACTTTTCTAGTTACAACGTGTTGTTTAGGAGATACAAGCTAATTTTGTACGATGCGTTATTACTTCTCGAAGAGTGTTTCCAATAAGTACCTATTTGTCTTTACTCTGCAACACTGTATTTCCTTATAACGTGGTATTCTTACATATTCTTTCGAGAGAAAACTCTCCTGTGTGTTCTCTTTTGAGGCTACACGCTTAGACATACACGCAACACCAAAGCTTTTTGAGTTACAACGTGCTGTTTAGGAAGAACAAGATAATTTCTCACGATGCGGGATTTCCTTAAAACGTGGTTTTCTGACAAATTTTGACGAAAGAAAATTGTCCTGTGGTTCTCTTTTGAGGCTACACGTTTAGACGTACACGCCGCACCAAATCTTTTCGAGTTACAACGTGTTGTTTAGGAGATACAAGCTAATTTTGTATGATGCTTTATTTCATCTCGCTAATTTTAAGGGTTTCCAAAACGTAAGAATTTGTCTTTATTCTGCAACACTGTACTTCCTTTTAACGTGGTATTCTTACTCGAAAAGCTTTGGTGTTGCGTGTATGTCTAAGCGTGTAGCCTCAAAAGAGAACGCACAGGAGAGTTTTCTCTCGAAAGAATATGTAAGAATACCACGTTATTTGGAAATACAGTGTTGCAGAGTAAAGACCAGTATGTATATAATGGAAACACTTTATGAGAAGATATAACGTATGGTAAAAAATTTGCTTGTATCTCCTAAAAAACACGTTGTAACTCAAAAAGGTTTGGTGTGGTGTTTACATCTAAACGTGTAGCCTCAAAAGAGAACCCACAGGAGAATTTTCTTTCGTCAAAATTTTTTCAGAAAACCACGTTTTAAGGAAATCCTGAATCATGTGAAATTATCTTGTTTTTCCTAAACAACACGTTGTAACTCGAAAAGCTTTGGTGTTGCGTGTATGTCTAAACGTATGGCCTCAAAGAGAACCCACAGGGGAGTTTTCTCTCGAAAGAATATATAAGAATACCACGTTATAAGGAAATACAGTGTTGCAGAGTAAAGACAAATATGTACGTATTGCAAACACTTTTCGAGAAGAAAAAACGCATCGTACAAAATTAGCTTGTATCTCCTAAACAACACGTTGTAACTCGAAAAGATTTGGTGTGGCGTGTACGTCTAAACGCGTAGCCTCAAAAGAGAACCCACAGGAGAATTTTCTTTGGTCAAAATTTGTCAGAAAACCACGCATTAAGGAAATCCTGCATCGTGCGAAATTATGTTGTTTTTCCTAAACAACACGTTGTGACTTGAATAGCTTTGGTGCTGCGTGTATGTCTAAGCATGTAGCCTCAAAAGAGAACGCACAGGAGAATTTTCTCTCGAAAGAATATGTAAGAATACCACGTTATAAGAAAATACAGTGTTGCAGAGTAAAGACAAATAGGTACTTATTGGAAACACTTTAAGAGAAGAAATAATGTATCGTACAAAATTAGCTTGTATCTCCTAAACAACACGTTGTAACTCGAAAAGATTTGGTGTGGCATGTACGTCTAAACGTGGAGCCTCAAAAGGGAACCCACAGGAGAATTTTCTTTCGTCAAAATTTTTCAGAAACCAAGTTTTAAGGAAATCCCGCATCGTGCGAAATTATCTTGTTTTTCCTAAACAACACGTTGTAACTTGAAAAGCTTTGGTGTTGCGTGTATGTCTAAGCGTGTAGCCTCAAAAGAGAACGCACAGGGGAGTTTTCTCTCGAAAGAATATGTAAGAATACCACGTTATTTGGAAATACAGTGTTGCAGAGTAAAGACCAATATGTATGTATTTGAAACACTTTATGAGAAGAAATAACGCATGGTAAAAAATTAGCTTGTATCTCCTAAGCAACACGTTGCAACTCGAAAAGGTTTGGTGTGGTGTTTACATCTAAACGTGTAGCCTCAAAAGAGAACACACAGGAGACTTTTCTTTCGTCAAATTTTTTTCAGAAAACCACGTTTTAAGGAAATCCTGCATCATGAGAAATTATGTTGTTTTTCCTAAACAACACGTTGTAACTCGAAAAGCTTTGGGGTTGCGTGTATGTCTAAACGTGTGGCCTCTAAAGAGAACGCACAGGAGAGTTTTCTCTCGAAAGAATATGTAAGAATACCACGTTATAAGGAAATACAGTGTTGCAGAGTAAAGACAAATACGTACGTATTGTAAACACTTTACGAGAAGAAATAACGCATTTACAAAATTAGCTTGTATCTCCTAAACAACACGTTGTAACTCAAAAAGATTTGGTGTGGCATGTACGTCTAAACGTGTAGCCTCAAAAGAGAACCCACAGGAGAATTTTCGTTCGTCAAAATTTTTCAGAAAACCAGGTTTTAAGGTAATCCCGCATCGTGTGATATTATTTTGTTTTTCCAAAACAACACGTTGTAACTCGAAAAGCTTTGGTGTTGCGTGTATGTCTAAGCGTGTAGCCTCAAAAGACCACGCACAGCAGAGGTTTCTCTCGAAAGAATATTTAAGAATACCACGTTATATGTAAATACAGTGTTGCAGAGTAAAGACAAATATGTACATATTGGAAACACTTTACAAGAAAAAATAACACATGGTACAAAATTAGCTTGTATCTCCTAAACAACACGTTGTGACTCAAAAGGATTTGATGTGGTGATTACATCTAAACATGTAGCCTCAAAAGAGAACCCACAGGAGTATTTTCTTTCGTCAAAATTTTTTCAGAAAACCACGTTTTAAGGAAATCCATCATCGTGCGAAATTATTTTGTTTTTCCTAAACAACACGTTGTAACTCGAAAAGCTTTTGTGTTGCGTGTATGTCTAAGCGTGTAGACTCAAAAGAGAATGCACAGAAGAGTATTCTCTCGAACAAATATGTAAGAATACCACGTTATAAGGAAATACAGTGTTGTAGAGTAAAGACAGATACATACTTATTGGAAACCCTTTACGAGAAGGAATAATACATCGTACAAAATTAGCTTGTATTTCCTAAACAACACGTTGTAACTCGAAAAGATTTGGTGTGGCGTGTACGTTGAAACGTGTAGCCTCAAAAGAGAACCCACAGGAGAATTTTCTTTTGTCAAAATTTGTCAGAAAACCACATTTTAAGGAAATCCCGCATCGTGCGAAATTATCTTGTTTTTCCTAAACAACACGTTTTAACTCGAAAAGCTTTGGTGTTGCGTGTATGTCTAAACGTGTGGCCTCAAAGAAAACGCACAGGAGAGTTTTCTCTCGAAAGAATATATAAGAATACCACATTATAAGGAAATACATTGTTGCAGAGTAAAGAAAGTACTTATGTATTGGAAACACTTTATGAAAAGAAGTAACGCATCATAAAAAATTAGCTTGTATCTCCTAAACAACACTTTGTAACTCGTAATGATTTCATGTGGCGTGTACGTCTAAACATTTAGCCTCAAAAGAGAACCCACAGGAGAATTATTTTTGGTCAAAATTTGTCAGAAAACCACGTATTAAGGAAATCCCGCATCGTGCGAAATTATCTTGTTTTTCCTAAACAACACGTTGTGACTCGAAAACCTTTGGTGCTGCGTGTATGTCTAAGCGTGTTGCCTCAAAAGAGAATGCACAGGAGAGTTTTCTCTCGAAAGAATATGTAAGAATACCACGTTATAAGGAAATACAGTGTTGCAGAGTAAAGACAAATAGGTACTTATTGGAAACACTTTACGAGAAGAAATAATGTATCGTACAAAATTAGCTTGTATCTCCTAAACAACACGTTGTAACTCGAAAAGATTTGGTGTGGCATGTACGTCTAAACGAGTAGCCTCAAAAGGGAAACCACAGGAGAATTTTCTTTCGTCAAAATTTGTCAGAAAACCACGTTTTAAGGAAATCCCGCATCGTGCGAAATTATCTTGTTTTTCCTAAACAACACGTTGTAACTCGAAAAGCATTGGTGTTTCGTGAATGTCTAAGCGTGTAGCCTCAATAGAGAACGCACAGGAGAGTTTTCTCTCGAAAGAATATGTAAGAATACCACGTTATTTGGAAATACAGTGTTGCAGAGTAAAGACCAATATGTATGTATTGGAAACACTTTATAAGAAGAAATAACGCATGGTAAAATATTAGCTTGTATCTCCTAAACAACACGTTGCAACTCGAAAAGGTTTGGTGTGGTGTTTACATCTAAACGTGTAGCCTCAAAAGAGAACACACAGGAGAATTTTCTTTCGTCAAAATTTTTTCAGAAAACCACGTTTTAAGGAAATCCCGCATCATGCGAAATTATGTTGTTTTTCCTAAACAACATGTTGTAACTCGAAAAGCTTTGGGGTTGCGTGTATGTCTAAACGTGTGGCCTCTAAAGAGAACGCACAGGAGAGTTTTCTCTCCAAAGAATATGTAAGAATACCACGTTATAAGGAAATACAGTGTTGCAGAGTAAAGACAAATACGTACATATTGTAAACACTTTACGAGAAGAAATAACCCATCTACAAAATTAGCTTGTATCTCCTAAACAACACGTTGTAACTCGAAAGGATTTGGTGTGGCGTGAACGTCTAAACGTGTAGCCTCAAAAGAGAACCCACAGGAGAATTTTCGTTCGTCAAAATTTTTCAGAAAACCACGTTTTAAGGAAATCCCGCATCGTGCGAAATTATTTTGTTTTTCCAAAACAATACCTTGTAACTCGAAAAGCTTTGGTGTTGCGTGTATGTCTAAGCGTGCAGCCTCAAAAGAGAACGCACAGGAGAGGTTTCTCTCGAAAGAATATTTAAGAATACACGTTATATGGAAATACAGTGTTGCAGAGTAAAGACAAATATGTACATATTGGAAACACTTTACAAGAAGAAATAACGCATGGTACAAAATTAGCCTGTATCTCCTAAACAAAACGTTGTGACTCAAAAGGATTCGATGTGGTGATTACATCTAAACATGTAGCCTCAAAAGAGAACCCACAGGAGTATTTTCCTTCGTCAATTTTTTTTTCAGAAAACCACGTTTTTTGGAAAACCATCATCGAGGGAAATTATTTTGTTTTTCCTAAACAACACGTTGTAACTAGAAAAGCTTTGGTGTTCCGTGTATGTCTAAGCGTGTAGACTCAAAAGAGAATGTACAGTAGAGTATTCTCTCGAACGAATATGTAAGAATACCACGTTATAAGGAAATACAGTGTTGCAGAGTAAAGACAGATACATATGTATTGGAAACACTTTACGAGAAGGAATAATACATCGTAAAAAATTAGCTTGTATTTCCTAAACAACACGTTGTAACTCGAAAAGATTTGGTGTGGCGTGTACGTTGAAATGTGTAGCCTCAAAAGAGAAACCACAGGAGAATTTTCTTTCGTCAAAATTTGTCAGAAAACCACATTTTAAGGAAATTCCGCATCGTGCGAAATTATCTAGTTTTTCCTAAACAACACGTTTTAACTCGAAAAGCTTTGGGGTTGCGTGTATGTCTAAACGTGTGGCCTCTAAAGAGAACGCACAGGAGAGTTTTCTCTCCAAAGAATATGTAAGAATACCACGTTATAAGGAAATACAGTGTTGCAGAGTAAAGACAAATACGTACATATTGTAAACACTTTACGAGAAGAAATAACGCATCTACAAAATTAGCTTGTATCTCCTAAACAACACGTTGTAACTCGAAATGATTTGGTGTGGCGTGAACGTCTAAACGTGTAGCCTCAAAAGAGAACCCACTGGAGAATTTTCGTTCGTCAAAATTTTTCAGAAAACCACGTTTTAAGGAAATCCCGCATCGTGCGAAATTATTTTGTTTTTCCAAAACAATACCTTGTAACTCGAAAAGCTTTGGTGTTGCGTGTATGTCTAAGCGTGCAGCCTCAAAAGAGAACGCACAGGAGAGGTTTCTCTCGAAAGAATATTTAAGAATACCACGTTATATGGAAATACAGTGTTGCAGAGTAAAGACAAATATGTACATATTGGAAACACTTTACAAGACGAAATAACGCATGGTACAAAATTAGCCTGTATCTCCTAAACAAAATGTTGTGACTCAAAAGGATTCGATGTGGTGATTACATCTAAACATGTAGCCTCAAAAGAGAACCCACAGGAGTATTTTCCTTCGTCAATTTTTTTTCAGAAAACCACGTTTTATGGAAATCCATCGAGGGAAATTATTTTGTTTTTCCTAAACAACACGTTGTAACTCGAAAAGCTTTGGTGTTCCGTGTATGTCTAAGCGTGTAGACTCAAAAGAGAATGTACAGTAGAGTATTCTCTCGAACGAATATGTAAGAATACCACGTTATAAAGAAATACAGTGTTGCAGAGTAAAGACAGATACATATGTATTGGAAACACTTTACGAGAAGGAATAATACATCGTACAAAATTAGGTTGTATTTCCTAAACAACACGTTGTAACTCGAAAAGATTTGGTGTGGCGTGTACGTTGAAATGTGTAGCCTCAAAAGAGAAACCACAGGAGAATTTTCTTTCGTCAAAATTTGTCAGAAAACCACATTTTAAGGAAATTCCGCATCGTGCGAAATTATCTTGTTTTTCCTAAACAACACGTTTTAACTCGAAAAGCTTTGGTGTTGCGTGTATGTCTAAACGTGTGGCCTCAAAGAGAACGCACAGGAGAGTTTTCTCTCGAAAGAATATATAAGAATACCACATTATAAGGAAATACAGTGTTGCAGAGTAAAGACAAATACGTACGTATTGGAAACACTTTACGAGAAGAAGTAACGAATCGTACAAAATTAGCTTGTATCTCCTAAACAACACTTTGTAACTCGAAATGATTTGGTGTGGCGTGTATGTCTAAACATGTAGCCTCAAAAGAGAATCCACAGGAGAATTTTTTTTGGTCAAAATTTGTCAGAAAACCACGTATTAAGGAAATCCCGCATCGTGCGAAATTATCTTGTTTTTCCTAAACAACACGTTGTGACTCGAAAAGCTTTGGAGCTGCGTGTATGTGTAAGCGTGTAGCCTCAAAAGAGAATGCACAGGAGAGTTTTCTCTCGAAAGAATATGTAAGAATACCACGTTATAAGGAAATACAGTGTTGCAGAGTAAAGACAAATAGGTACTTATTGGAAACACTTTAAGAGAAGAAATAATGTATCGTACAAAATTAGTTTGTATCTCCTAAACAACACGTTGTAACTTGAAAAAATTTGGTGTGGCGTGTACGTCAAAAGGTGTAGCCTCAAAAGGGAACCCTCAGGAGAATTTTCTTTCATCAAAATTTGTCAGAAAACCACGTTTTAAGGAAATCCCGCATCATGCGAAATTATCTTGTTTTTCCTAAACAACACGTTGTAACTCGAAAAGCATTGGTGTTTCGTGTATGTCTAAGCGTGTAGCCTCAAAAGAGAACACACAGGAGAGTTTTCTCTCCAAAGAATATGTAAGAATACCAAGTTATTTGGAAATATAGTGTTGCAGAGTAAAGACCAATAAGTATATATTGGAAACACTTTATGAGAAGAAATAACACATTGTAAAAAATTAGCTTGTATCTCCTAAACAACACGTTGTAACTCGAAAAGGTTTGGTTTGGTGTTTACATCTAAACGTGTAGCCTCAAAAGAGAACCCACAGGAGAATTTTCTTTCGTCAAAATTTTTTCAGAAAACCACGTTTTAAGGAAATCCCGCATCATGCTAAATTATCTTGTTTTTCCTAAACAACACGTTGTAACTCAAAAAGCTTTGGGGTTGCATGTATGTCTAAAAGTGTGGCCTCTAAAGAGAACGCACAGGAGAGTTTTCTCTCGAAAGAATATGTAAGAATACCACATTATAAGAAATACAGTGTTGCAGAGTAAAAACAAATACATACGTATTGGAAACACTTTACGAGAAGAAATAACGCATCGTACAATATTAGCTTGTATCTCCAAAACTACATGTTGTAACTCGAAAAGATTTGGTGTGGCGTGTACGTCTAAACGTGTAGCCTCAAAAGAGAACCCACAGGAGAATTTTCTTTCGTCAAATTTTTCAGAAAACCACGTTTTAAGGAAATCCCGCATTGTGCGTAATTATTTTGTTTTTCCAAAACAACACGTTGTAACTCGAAAAGCTTTGGAGTTGCGTGTATGTCTAAGCATGTAGCCTCAAAAGAGAACGCACAGGAGAGGTTTCTCTCGAAAGAATATGTAAGAATACCACGTTATATGGAAATACAGTGTTGCAGAGTAAAGACAAATATGTACGTATTGGAAACACTTTACGAGAAGAAATAACACATGGTACAAAATTAGCTTGTATCTCCTAAACAACACGTTGTGACTCAAAAGGATTTGATGTGGTGATTACATCTAAACGTGTAGCCTCAAAACAGAACCCACAGGAATATTTTCCTTCGTCAAAATTTTTTCAGAAACCACGTTTTAAGGAAATCCAGCATCGTGCGAAATTATTTTGTTTTTCCTAAACAACATGTTGTAACTCGAAAAGCTTTGGTGTTGCGTGTATGTCTAAGCGTGTAGCCTAAAAGAGAACGCACAGTAGAGTATTCTCTCGAAAGAATATGTAAGAATACCACGTTATAAGGAAATACAGTGTTGCGGAGTAAAGACAGATACATACGTATTGGAAACACTTTACGAGAAGGAATAATACATCGTACAAAATTAGCTTGTATTTCCTAAACAACACGTTGTAACTCGAAGAGATTTGGTGTGGCATGTACGTTGAAACGTGTAGACTCAAAAGAGAACCCACAGGAGAATTTTCTTTCGTCAAAATTTGTCAGAAAAACCACGTTTTAAGGAAATCCCGCATCGTGCGAAATTATCTTGTTCTTCCTAAACAACACGTTTTAACTCGAAAAGCTTTGGTGTTGCGTGTCGTTCTAAACATGTGGCCTCAAAGAGAATGCACAGGAGAGTTTTCTCTCGAAAGAATATATAAGAATACCACGTTATGAGGAAATACAATGTTGCAGAGTAAAGACAAATACATACGTATTGGAAACACTTTACGAGAAGAAATAACGCATCGTACAAAATTAGCTTGTATCTCCTAAACAACACGTTGTAACTCGAAAAAATTTGGTGTGGTGTGTACTTCTAAACGTTTAGCCTCAAAAGAGAACCCACAGGAGAATTTTCTTTGGTCAAAATTTGTCAGAAAACCACGTATTAAGGAAATCTCACTTCGTGCAAAATTATCTTGTTTTTCCTAAACAACACGTTGTGACTCGAAAAAGCGTTGGTGCTGTGTGCATGTCTAAGCATGTAGCCTCAAAAGAGAACGCACAGGAGAGTTTTCTCTAGAAAGAATATGTAAGAATACCACGTTATAAGGAAATACAGTGTTGCAGAGTAAAGACAGATACATACATATTGGAAACACTTTACAAGAAGAAGTAATGCATTGTACAAAATTAGCTTGTATTTCCTAAAAAGCACGTTGTAACTCGAAAAGATTTGCTGTGGCGTGTACGTCTAAACGTGTAGCCTCTAAAGAGAATACACAGGAGAATTTTCTTTGGTCAAAATTTGTCAGAAAACCACATTTTAAGGAAATCCCGCATCGTGCGAAATTATCTTGTTTTTCCTAATCAACAAGTTGTAACTCGAAAAGCTTTGGTGTAGCGTGTATGTCTAAGCGTGTAGCCTCAAAAGTGAACGCACAGGAGAGTTTTCTCTCGAAAGAATATGTAAGAATACCAAGTTATAAGGAAATACAGTGTTGCAGAATAAAGACAAATACATATGTATTGGAAACAGTTTACAAGATGAAATATCGCATCGTATAAAATTAGCTTGTTTCTCCTAAACAACACGTCGTAACTCGAAAAGATTTGGTGTGGCGTGTACGTCTAAACGTGTAGCCTTATAGGAGAACCCACAAGAGAATTTTCTTTGGTCAAAATTTGTCAGAAAACCACGTTTTAAGGAAATCCCACATCTTGAGAAATTATCTTGTTTTTCCTAAACAACACGTTGTAACTCGAAAAGCTTTGGTATTGGGTGTATGTCTAAGAATGTAGCCTCAAAAGAGAACGCACAGGAGAGTTTTCTCTCGAAAGAATATGTAAGAATACCACGTTATATGGAAAAACAGTGTTGCAGAGTAAAGACAAATGTGTACGTATTGGAAACACTTTACGAGAAGAAATAACGCAAAGTAAAAAATTAGCTTGTATCTCCTGAACAACACGTTGTAACTCGAAAGGATTTGGTGTAGTGTTTACATCTAAAGGTGTAGCCTCAAAAGAGAACCCACAGGAGAATTTTCTCTCGAAAGAATATGTAAGAATACCACGTTATAAGGAAATACAGTGTGGCAGAGTAAAGACAAATACGTACATAATGGAAGCACTTTATGAGAGAAATAACGCATCTTGCAAAATTAGCTTGTATATCCTAAACAACACGTTGTAACTCGAAAAGATTTGGTGTGGCGTGTACGTCTAAAAGTGTAGCCTCAAAAGAGAACCCACAGGAGAGTTTTCTTTCCTCAAAATTCTGCCAGGTATCCCTCAACAGAAGAGTGGATACAAAAAATGTGGTATATCTACACAATGGAGTACTATTCAGCCATTAGAAACAATGAATTCATGAAATTCATAGGCAAATGGATGGAGCTAGAGAACATCATTCTAAGTGAGGTAACCCAGACTCAAAAGGTGAATCATGGTATGCACTCACTAATAAGTGGTTATTAACCTAGAAAACTGGAATACCCAAAACATAATTCACACATCAAATGAGATACAAGAAGAAAGCAGGAGTGGTCCCTGGTTCTGGAAAGACTCAGTGAAACAGTATTTGGCAAAACCAGAACGGGGAACTGGGAAGGGGTGGGAGGGAGGACAGGGGAAGAGAAGGGGGCTTACGGGACTTTCGGGGAGTGGTGGGGGGGGCTAGAAAAGGGGAAATCATTTGAAATGTAAATAAATTATATCGAATAAAAAAAAAGAATGAAAAAAAAATTTGTCAGAAAACCACGTTTTAAGTAAATCCCGCATCCTGCGAAATTATATTGTTTTTCCTTATCAACACGTTGAAACTAGAAAAGCTTTGGTGTTGCGTGTATGCCTAAGCGTGTAGCCTCAAAAGGGAATGCACAGGAGAGTTTTCTCTCGAAGGAATATGTAAGAATACCACGTTATAAGGAAATATATTGCTGCAGAGTAAAGACAAATACGTACGTATTGGAAACACATTATGAGAAGAAATAACGCATGGTAAAAATTAGCTTGTATCTCCGAAACAACACGTGGTAACTCAAAATGATTTGGTGTGGCATGTACATCTAAACGTGTAGCCTCAAAAGAGAACCCACAGGAGAATTTTCTTACGTCAAAATTTGTCAGAAAACTACGTTTTAAAGAAATCCCGCATCGTGCAAAATTATCTTGTTTTTCCTAATCAACACGTTGTAACTCGAAAAGCTTTGGTGTTGCGTGTATGTCTAAGCGTGTAGCCTCCAAACAGAACGCACAGGATAGTTTTCTCTCGAAAGAATATGTAAGAATACCACGTTATAAGGAAATACAGTGTTGCAGAGTTTAGACAAATACGTACTTATTGGAAACACTTTAGGAGAAAAAAATAACGCATCATGCAAAATTAGCTTGTATCTCCTAAACAACACGTTGTAACTCGACAAGATTTGGTGTGGCGTGTATGTCTAAACGTGTAGCCTCAAAAGAGAACCCACAGGAGAGTGTTCTTTCGTCAAAATTTGTTAGAAAACCACATTTTAAGGAAATACCGCATCGTGCGAAATTATCTTGTTTTTCCTAAACAACATGTTGTAACTCGAAAAGCTTTGGTGTTGCGTGTATGTCTAAGCGTGTAGCCTCAAAAGAGAACGTACAGGAGAGTTTTCTTCCGAAAGAATATGTAGGAATACCACGTTATAAGGAAATACAGTGTTGCAGAGTAAAGACAAATGCATACTTATTGGAAACACTTAAGCTTTACGAGAAGAAATAACACATAGTAAAAATTAGTTTGTATATCCTAAACAACACGTTATAACTCGAAAGGATTTGGTGTGGCGTGTACATCTAAACGTGAAGCCTCAAAAGAGAACCCACAGGAGAATTTTCTTTCGTCAAAATTTGTCAGAAAACCACGTTTTAAGGAAATCCCGCATCATGCGAAATTATCTTGTTTTTCCTAAACAACACGTTGTAACTCGAAAAGCTTTGGTGTTGCGTGAATGTCTAAGTGTGTAGCCTCCAAAGAGAACGCACAGGAGAGTTTTCTCTCGAAAGAATATGTAAGAATACCACGTTATATGGAAATACAGTGTTGCAGAGTAGAGGAAAATACATATGTATTGGAAACACTTAAACTTTACGAGAAGAAATAATTCATCGTAAAAAAATTAGCTTGATTCTCCTAAACAACAAGTTGTAACTCAAAAAGATTTGGTGTGGCGTGTACGTCTAAACGTTTAGCCTTAAAAGAGAACCTACAGGAGAATTTTCTTTCGTCAAAATTTGTCAGAAAACCACGTTTTAAGGAAATCCCGCTTCGTGAGAAATTATCTTGTTTTTCCTAAACAACACGTTGTAACTCCAAAAGCTTTGCTGTTGCGTGTATGTCTCAGCGGGTAGCCTCAAATGAGAACGCACAGGAGAGTTTTCTCTCGAAAGAATATGTAAGAATACCACGTTATAAGGAAATACAGTGTTGCAGAGTAAAGACAAATACTTACTTATTGGAAAAACTTTATGAGAAGAAATAACGCATGGTACAAAATTAGCTTGTATCTCCTAAACAACACGTTGTAACTCGAAAAGATTTGGTGTGGCGTGTACGTCTAAACATGTAGCCTCAAAGGAGAACCCACAGGAGAATTTTCTTTCGTCAAAATTTGTCAGAAAACCACGTTTTAAGGAAATCCCGCATTGTGCGCAATTATCTTGTTTTTCATAAACAAAACATTGTAACTCGAAAAGCTTTGGTGTTGGGTGTATGTGTAAGCGTGTAGCCTCAAAAGAGAATGCACAGGAGAGTTTTCTCTCGAAAGAATATGTAAGAATACCACGTTATAAGGAAATATATTGCTGCAGAGTAAAGACAAATACATACGTATTGGAAATATATTATGAGAAGAAATAACGCATGGTACAAAATTTGCTTGTATCTCCTAAACAACACGTGGTAACTCAAAAAGATTTGGTGTGGCGTGTACGTCTAAATGTGTAGCCTCAAAAGAGAACCCACAGGAGAATTTTCTTACGTCAAAATTTGTCAGAAAACCACATTTTAAGTAAATCCCTCATTGTGCGAAATTATCTTGTTTTTCCTAATCAACACGTTGTAACTCGAAAAGCTTTGGTGTTGCTTGTATGTCTAAGCGTGTAGCCTCCAAAGAGAACGCACAGTATAGTTTTCTCTCGAAAGAATATGTAAGAATACCACGTTATAAGGAAATACAGTGTTGCAGAGTATAGACAAATATGTACTTATAGGAAACACTTTACGAGAAGAAATAACGCATCATGCAAAATTAACTTGTATCTTCTAAACAACACGTTGTAACTCGAAAAGATTTGGTGTGGCGTGTACGACTAAATGTGTAGCCTCAAAGGAGAACCCACAGGAGAGTTTTCTTTCATCAAAATTTGTCAGGAAACCACGTTTTAAAGAAATCCTGCATCGTGCGAAATTATCTTGTTTTTCCTAAACAACATGTTGTAACTCGAAAAGCTTTGGTGTTGCGTATATGTCTAAGCGTGTAGCCTCAAATGAGAACGCACAGGAGAGTTTTCTCTCGAAAGAATATGTAAGAATACCTCGTTATAAGGAAATACAGTGTTGCAGAGTAAAGACAAATACTTACTTATTGGAAAAACTTTATGAGAAGAAATAACGCATGGTACAAAATTAGCTTGTATCTCCTAAACAACACGTTGTAACTCGAAAAGATTTGGTGTGGCGTGTACGTCTAAACATGTAGGCTCAAAAGAGAACCCACAGGAGAATTTTCTTTCGTCAAAATTTGTCAGAAAACCACGTTTTAAGGAAATCCCGCATTGTGCGCAATTATCTTGTTTTTCATAAACAAAACATTGTAACTCGGAAAGCTTTGGTGTTGGGTGTATGTGTAAGCGTGTAGCCTCAAAAGAGAATGCACAGGAGAGTTTTCTCTCGAAAGAATATGTAAGAATACCACGTTATAAGGAAATATATTGCTGCAGAGTAAAGACAAATACATACGTATTGGAAATATATTATGAGAAGAAATAACGCATGGTACAAAATTTGCTTGTATCTCCTAAACAACACGTGGTAACTCAAAAAGATTTGGTGTGGCGTGTATGTCTAAATGTGTAGCCTCAAAAGAGAACCCACAGGTGAATTTTCTTACGTCAAAATTTGTCAGAAAACCACATTTTAAGTAAATCCCTCATTGTGCGAAATTATCTTGTTTTTCCTAATCAACACGTTGTAACTCGAAAAGCTTTGGTGTTGCTTGTATGTCTAATCGTGTAGCCTCCAAAGAGAATGCACAGTATAGTTTTCTCTCGAAAGAATATGTAAGAATACCACGTTATAAGGAAATACAGTGTTGCAGAGTATAGACAAATATCTACTTATAGGAAACACTTTACGAGAAGAAATAACGCATCATGCAAAATTAGCTTGTATCTTCTAAACAACACGTTGTAACTCGAAAAGATTTGGTGTGGCGTGTACGACTAAACGTGTAGCCTCAAAGGAGAACCCACAGGAGAGTTTTCTTTCATCAAAATTTGTCAGGAAACCACGTTTTAAGGAAATCCTGCATCGTGCGAAATTATCTTGTTTTTCCTAAACAACATGTTGTAACTCGAAAAGCTTTGGTGTTGCGTATATGTCTAAGCGTGTAGCCTCAAAAGAGAATGCACAGGAGAGTTTTCTCCCGAAAGAATATGTAGGAATACCACGTTATAAGGAAATACAGTGTTGCGGAGTAAAGACAAATACATACTTATTGGAAACACTTAAACTTTACGAGAAGAAATAAAACATAGTACAAAATTAGCTTGTATATCCTAAACAACACGTTATAACTCGAAAGGATTTGGTGTGGCGTGTACGTCTAAACGTGTAGCCTCAAAAGAGAACCCACAGGAGAATTTTCTTTTGTCAAAATTTGTCAGAAAACCACGTTTTAAGGAAATCCCGCATCATGCGAAATTATCTTGTTTTTCCTAAACAGCACGTTGTAACTCGAAAAGTTTGGTGTTGCGTGAATGTCTAAGCGTGTAGCCTCCAAAGAGAACGCACAGGAGAGTTTTCTCTCGAAAGAATATGTAAGAATACCACATTATAAGGAAATACAGTGTTGCAGAAGAAAGGCAGATACATATGTATTGGAAACACTTAAACATTACGAGAAGAAATAACGCATCGTAAAAAAATTAGCTTGTATCTCCTGAACAACAAGTTGTAACTCAAAAAGATTTGGTGTGGCGTGTACGTCTAAACGTGTAGCCTCAAAAGAGAACTCACAGGAGAATATTCTTTCATCAAAATTTGTCAGAATACCACGTTTTAAGGAAATCCCGCATCGTGAGAAATTACCTTGTTCTTCCTAAACAACACGTTGTAACTCGAAACTCTTTGCTGTTGCTTGTATGTCTAAGCCTGTAGCCTCAAATGAGAATGCACAGGAGAGTTTTCTCTCGAAAAAATATGTAAGAATACTATGTTATAAGGAAATACAGTGTTGCTGAGTAAAGACAAATACTTACTTATTGGAAAAACTTTACGAGAAGAAATAACGCATCGTACAAAATTAGCTTGTATCTCCTAACCAACACGTTGTAACTTAAAAAGATTTGGTGTGGCCTGTACGTCTTAACGTGTAGTCTCAAAAGAGAACACATAGGAGAATTTTCTTTGGTCAAAATTTGTCAGAAAACCACGTATTAAGGAAATCCCTCATCGTGCAAAATTATCTTGTTTTTCCTAAACAACACGTTGTAACGCGAAAAGCTTTGGTGTTGCGTGTATGTCTAAGCGTGTAGCCTCAAAAGAGGACTCACAGGAGAGTTTTCTCTCGAAAGAAGATATAAGAATACCACGTTATAAGGAAATACAGTGTTGCAGACTAAAGGCAAATACGTACGTATTGGAAACACTTTAGAGAAGAAATAACGCATCGTACAAAATTAGCTTCTATCTCCTAAACAACACGTTGTAACTCGAAAAGATTGGGTGTGGCATGTACGTCTAAACATGTAGCCTCAAAAAAGAATCCACAGGAGAATTGTTTTTCGTTAAAATTTGTCAGAAAACCATGTTTTAAGGAAATCACTCATCGTGCGAAATTATCATTTTTTTTCCTAAACAACATGTTGTAACTCGAAAAGCTTTGATGTTGCTTGTATGTCTAAGCATGTAGCCTCAAAAGAGAACGCACAGGAGAGTTTTCTCTCGAAGGAACATGTAAGAATACAACATTATAAGGAAATACAGTTTTGCAGAGTAAAGACAAATACGTATGTATTTGAAACACTTTATGAGAAGAAATAACGCATCGTAAAAAATTAGTTTGTATCTCCTAAACAACACGTTAACTTGAAAAGATTTGGTGTGGCGTGTATGTCTAAACGTGTAGCCTCAAAAGAGAACACACAGGAGAATTTTCTTTCGTCAAAATTTGTCAGAAAACCACTTATTAAGGAAATCCCACATCGTGCGAAACTATCTTGTTTTTCCTAAACAACACATTGTAACTCGAAAATCTTTGATGTTGCGTGTATGTCTAAGCATGTAGCCTCAAAAGAGAACGGAAAGGAGAGATTTCTCTCGAACGAGTATGTAAAAATACCACGTTATAAGGAAATACATTGTGGCAAATTAAAGATACATACGTACCTTTTGGAAACACTTAAACTTTACGAGAAGATATAAAGTATCGTAAAAAATTAGCTTGTATCTCCTAAACAACACGTTGTAACTCGAAAAGATTTGGTGTTGCGTGTATGTCTAAGCGTGTAGCCTAAAAGAGAACGCACAGTAGAGTATTCTCTCGAAAGAATATGTAAGAATACCACGTTATAAGGAAATACAGTGTTGCAGAGTAAAGACAGATACATACGTATTGGAAACACTTTACGAGAAGGAATAATACATCGTACAAAATTAGCTTGTATTTCCTAAACAACACGTTGTAACTCGAAGAGATTTGGTGTGGCATGTACGTTGAAACGTGTAGACTCAAAAGAGAACCCACAGGAGAATTTTCTTTCGTCAAAATTTGTCAGAAAACCACGTTTTAAGGAAATCCCGCATCGTGCGAAATTATCTTGTTCTTCCTAAACAACACGTTTTAACTCGAAAAGTTTTGGTGTTGCGTGTCGTTCTAAACATGTGGCCTCAAAGAGAACGCACAGGAGAGTTTTCTCTCGAAAGAATATATAAGAATACCACGTTATAAGGAAATACAATGTTGCAGAGTAAAGACAAATACATACGTATTGGAAACACTTTACGAGAAGAAATAACGCATCGTACAAAATTAGCTTGTATCTCCTAAACAACACGTTGTAACTCGAAAAAATTTGGTGTGGTGTGTACTTCTAAACGTTTAGCCTCAAAAGAGAACCCACAGGAGAATTTTCTTTGGTCAAAATTTGTCAGAAAACCACGTATTAAGGAAATCTCACTTCGTGCGAAATTATCTTGTTTTTCCTAAACAACACGTTGTGACTCGAAAAGCGTTGGTGCTGTGTGCATGTCTAAGCGTGTAGCCTCAAAAGAGAACGCACAGGAGAGTTTTCTCTAGAAAGAATATGTAAGAATACCACGTTATAAGGAAATACAGTGTTGCAGAGTAAAGACAGATACATACATATTGGAATCACTTTACAAGAAGAAGTAATGCATTGTACAAAATTAGCTTGTATTTCCTAAAAAGCACGTTGTAACTCGAAAAGATTTGCTGTGGCGTGTACGTCTAAACGTGTAGCCTCTAAAGAGAAAACACAGGAGAATTTTCTTTGGTCAAAATTTGTCAGAAAACCACATTTTAAGGAAATCCCGCATCGTGCGAAATTATCTTGTTTTTCCTAATCAACAAGTTGTAACTCGAAAAGCTTTGGTGTAGCGTGTATGTCTAAGCGTGTAGCCTCAAAAGTGAACGCACAGGAGAGTTTTCTCTCGAAAGAATATGTAAGAATACCAAGTTATAAGGAAAGACAGTGTTGCAGAATAAAGACAAATACATATGTATTGGAAACAGTTTACAAGACGAAATATCGCATCGTAAAAAATTAGCTTGTTTCTCCTAAACAACACGTCGTAACTCGAAAAGATTTGGTGTGGCGTGTACGTCTAAACGTGTAGCCTTATAAGAGAGCCCACAAGAGAATTTTCTTTGGTCAAAATTTGTCAGAAAACCACGTTTTAAGGAAATCCCACATCTTGAGAAATTATCTTGTTTTTCCTAAACAACACGTTGTAACTCGAAAAGCTTTGGTATTGGGTGTATGTCTAAGAATGTAGCCTCAAAAGAGAACGCACAGGAGAGTTTTCTCTCGAAAGAATATGTAAGAATACCACGTTATATGGAAAAACAGTGTTGCAGAGTAAAGACAAATATGTACGTATTGGAAACACATTACGAGAAGAAATAACGCAAAGTAAAAAATTAGTTTGTATCTCCTGAACAACACGTTGTAACTCGAAAGGATTTGGTGTAGTGTTTACATCTAAAGGTGTAGCCTCAAAAGAGAACCCACAGGAGAATTTTCTCTCGAAAGAATATGTAAGAATACCACGTTATAAGGAAATACAGTGTGGCAGAGTAAAGACAAATACGTACATAATGGAAGCACTTTATGAGAGAAATAACGCATCTTGCAAAATTAGCTTGTATGTCCTAAACAACACGTTGTAACTCGAAAAGATTTGGTGTGGCGTGTACGTCTAAAAGTGTAGCCTCAAAAGAGAACCCACAGGAGAGTTTTCTTTCCTCAAAATTTGTCAGAAAACCACGTTTTAAGTAAATCCCGCATCCTGTGAAATTATATTGTTTTTCCTTATCAACACGTGGAAACTAGAAAAGCTTTGGTGTTGCATGTATGCCTAAGCGTGTAGCCTCAAAAGGGAATGCACAGGAGAGTTTTCTCTCGAAGGAATATGTAAGAATACCACGTTACAAGGAAATATATTGCTGCAGAGTAAAGACAAATACGTACGTATTGGAAACACATTATGAGAAGAAATAACGCATGGTAAAAATTAGCTTGTATCTCCGAAACAACACGTGGTAACTCAAAATGATTTGGTGTGGCATGTACATCTAAACGTGTAGCCTCAAAAGAGAACCCACAGGAGAATTTTCTTACGTCAAAATTTGTCAGAAAACTACGTTTTAAAGAAATCCCGCATCGTGCGAAATTATCTTGTTTTTCCAAATCAACACGTTGTAACTCGAAAAGCTTTGGTGTTGCGTGTATGTCTAAGCGTGTAGCCTCCAAACAGAACGCACAGGATAGTTTTCTCTCGAAAGAATATGTAAGAATACCACGTTATAAGGAAATACAGTGTTGCAGAGTTTAGACAAATACGTACTTATTGGAAACACTTTAGGAGTAGAAATAACGCATCATGCAAAATTAGCTTGTATCTCCTAAACAACACGTTGTAACTCGACAAGATTTGGTGTGGCGTGTATGTCTAAACGTGTAGCCTCAAAAGAGAACCCACAGGAGAGTGTTCTTTCGTCAAAATTTGTTAGAAAACCACATTTTAAGGAAATACCGCATCGTGCGAAATTATCTTGTTTTTCCTAAACAACATGTTGTAACTCGAAAAGCTTTGGTGTTGCGTGTATGTCTAAGCGTGTAGCCTCAAAAGAGAACGTACAGGAGAGTTTTCTTCCGAAAGAATATGTAGGAATACCACGTTATAAGGAAATACAGTGTTGCAGAGTAAAGACAAATGCATACTTATTGGAAACACTTAAGCTTTACGAGAAGAAATAACACATAGTAAAAATTAGTTTGTATATCCTAAACAACACGTTATAACTCGAAAGGATTTGGTGTGGCGTGTACGTCTAAACGTGTAGCCTCAAAAGAGAACCCACAGGAGAATTTTGTTTCATCAAAATTTGTCAGAAAACCACGTTTTAAGGAAATCCCGCATCATGCGAAATTATCTTGTTTTTCCTAAACAACACGTTGTAACTCGAAAAGCTTTGGTGTTGCGTTAATGTCTAAGCGTGTAGCCTCCAAAGAGAACGCACAGGAGAGTTTTCTCTCGAAAGAATATGTAAGAATACCACGTTATAAGGAAATACAGTGTTGCAGAGTAGAGGCAAATATATACATATTGGAAACACTTAAACTTTACGAGAAGAAATAATTCATCGTTAAAAAATTAGCTTGTATCTGCGAAACAACAAGTTGTAACTCATAAAAGATTTGGTGTGGCATGTACGTCTAAACGTGTAGCCTCAAAAGAGACCGCACAGGAGAGTTTTCTCCCGAAAGAATATGTAGGAATACTACGTTATAAGGAAATACAGTGTTGCAGAGTAAAGACAAATACATACTTATTGGGAACACTTAAGCTTTACGAGAAGAAAAAACACATAGTACAATATTAGCTTGTATATCCTAAACAACACGTTATAACTCGAAAGGATTTGGTGTGGCGTGTACATCTAAACGTGAAGCCTCAAAAGAGAATCCAAAGGAGAATTTTCTTTCGTCAAAATTTGTCAGAAAACCACGTTTTAAGGAAATCCCGCATCATGCGAAATTATCTTGTTTTTCCTAAACAACACGTTGTAACTCGAAAAGCTTTGGTGTTGCGTGAATGTCTAAGTGTGTAGCCTCCAAAGAGAACGCACAGGAGAGTTTTCTCTCGAAAGAATATGTAAGAATACCACGTTATATGGAAATACAGTGTTGCAGAGTAGAGGCAAATACATATGTATTGGAAACACTTAAACTTTACGAGAAGAAATAATTCATCGTAAAAAAATTAGCTTGATTCTCCTAAACAACAAGTTGTAACTCAAAAAGATTTGGTGAGGCATGTACGTCTAAACGTTTAGCCTTAAAAGAGAACCCACAGGAGAATTTTCTTTCGTCAAAATTTGTCAGAAAACCACGTTTTAAGGAAATCCCGCTTCGTGAGAAAATATCTTGTTTTTCCTAAACAACACGTTGTAACTCGAAAAGCTTTGCTGTTGCGTGTATGTCTCAGCGGGTAGCCTCAAATGAGAACGCACAGGAGAGTTTTCTCTCGAAAGAATATGTAAGAATACCACGTTATAAGGAAATACAGTGTTGCAGAGTAAAGACAAATACTTACTTATTGGAAAAACTTTATGAGAAGAAATAACGCATGGTACAAAATTAGCTTGTATCTCCTAAACAACACGTTGAAACTTAAAAAGATTTGGTGTGGCCTGTACGTCTAAACGTGTAGTCTCAAAAGAGAACCAATAGGAGAAATTTCTTTTGTCAAAATTTGTCAGAAAACCACGTATTAAGGAAATCCCTCATCGTGCGAAATTATCTTGTTTTTCCTAAACAACACGTTGTAACGCGAAAAGCTTTGGTGTTGCGTGTATGTCTAAGCGTGTAGCCTCAAAAGAGGACGCACAGGAGAGTTTTCTCTCGAAAGAATATGTAAGAATACCACGTTATAAGGAAATACAGTGTTGCAGACTAAAGGCAAATACGTACGTATTGGAAACACTTTACGAGAAGAAATAACGCATCTTACAAAATTAGCTTGTATCTCCTAAACAACACATTGTAACTCGAAAAGATTTGGTGGGGCGTGTATGTCTAAACGTGTAGCCTCAAAATAGAACCCACAGGAGAATTTTTGTTCGTTAAAATTTGTCAGAAATCCATATTTTAAGGAAATCACTCATTGTGCGAAATTATCTTGTTTTTCCTAAACAACACGTTGTAACTCGAAAAGCTTTGATGTTGCGTGTATGTCTAAGCGTGTAGACTCAAAAGAGAACGCACAGGAGAGTTTTCTCTCGAAAGAACATGTAAGAATACCAGATTATAAGGAAATACAGTTTTGCAGATTAAAGACAAATACGTAGGTATTTGAAACACTCTATGAGAAGAAATAACGCATCGCAAAAAATTAGTTTGTATCTCCTAAACAACACGTTGTAACTCGAAAAGATTTGGTGTGGCATGTACGTCTAAACGTGTAGCCTCAAAAGAGAACCCCCAGGAGAATTTTCTTTCCTCAAAATAAGTCAGAAAACCACTTATTAAGGAAATCCCGCATCGTGCGAAACTATCTTGTTTTTCCTAAACAACACATTGTAACTCGAAAATCTTTGGTGTTGCGTGTATGTCTAAGCATGTAGCCTCAAAAAAGAACACACAGGAGAGATTTCTCTCGAACGAGTATGTAAGAATACCACGTTATAAGGAAATACATTGTGGCAAATTAAAGATAAATACGTTCGTTTTGGAAACACTTAAACTTTACAAGAAGATATAAAGCATTGTAAAACACTAGCTTGTATCTCCTAAACAACACGTTTTAACTCGAAAACATTTGGTGTGGCGTGTACGTCTAAACGTTTACCCTCAAATGAAAACCCACAGGAGAATTTTCTTTCGTCAATATTTGTCAGAAAACCACGTTTTAAGGAATTCCCGCATCGTGCGAAATTATCTTGTTTTTCCTAAACAACACGTTGTAACTCGAAAAGCTTTGCTGTTGCGTGTATGTCTCAGCGTGTAGCCTCAAATGAGAACGCACAGGAGAGTTTTCTCTCGAAAGAATATGTAAGAATACCACGTTATAAGTAAATACAGTGTTGCAGAGTAAAGACAAATACTTACTTATTGGAAAAACTTTATGAGAAGAAATAACGCATGGTACAAAATTAGCTTGTATCTCCTAAACAACACGTTGTAACTCGAAAAGATTTGGTGTGGCGTGTACGTCTAAACATGTAGCCTCAAAGGAGAACCCACAGGAGAATTTTCTTTCGTCAAAATTTGTCAGAAAACCACGTTTTAAGGAAATCCCGCATTGTGCGCAATTATCTTGTTTTTCATAAACAAAACATTGTAACTCGAAAAGCTTTGGTGTTGGGTGTATGTGTAAGCGTGTAGCCTCAAAAGAGAATGCACAGGAGAGTTTTCTCTCGAAAGAATATGTAAGAATACCACGTTATAAGGAAATATATTGCTGCAGAGTAAAGACAAATACATACGTATTGGAAATATATTATGAGAAGAAATAACGCATGGTACAACATTTGCTTGTATCTCCTAAACAACACGTGGTAACTCAAAAAGATTTGGTGTGGCGTGTACGTCTAAATGTGTAGCCTCAAAAGAGAACCAACAGGAGAATTTTCTTACGTCAAAATTTGTCAGAAAACCACATTTTAAGTAAATCCCTCATTGTGCGAAATTATCTTGTTTTTCCTAATCAACACGTTGTAACTCGAAAAGCTTTGGTGTTGCTTGTATGTCTAAGCGTGTAGCCTCCAAAGAGAATGCACAGTATAGTTTTCTCTCGAAAGAATATGTAAGAATACCACGTTATAAGGAAATACAGTGTTGCAGAGTATAGACAAATATGTACTTATAGGAAACACTTTACGAGAAGAAATAACGCATCATGCAAAATTAGCTTGTATCTTCTAAACAACACGTTGTAACTCGAAAAGATTTGGTGTGGCGTGTACAACTAAATGTGTAGCCTCAAAGGAGAACCCACAGGAGAGTTTTCTTTCGTCAAAATTTGTCAGGAAACCACGTTTTAAGGAAATCCTGCATCGTGCGAAATTATCTTGTTTTTCCTAAACAACATGTTGTAACAGGAAAAGCTTTGGTGTTGCGTATATGTCTAAGCGTGTAGCCTCAAATGAGAACGCACAGGAGAGTTTTCTCTCGAAAGAATATGTAAGAATACCTCGTTATAAGGAAATACAGTGTTGCAGAGTAAAGACAAATACTTACTTATTGGAAAAACTTTATGAGAAGAAATAACGCATGGTACAAAATTAGCTTGTATGTCCTAAACAACACGTTGTAACTCGAAAAGATTTGGTGTGGTGTGTACGTCTAAACATGTAGCCTCAAAAGAGAACCCACAGGAGAATTTTCTTTCCTCAAAATTTGTCAGAAAACCACGTTTTAAGGAAATCCCGCATTGTGCGCACTTATCTTGTTTTTCATAAACAAAACATTGTAACTCAAAAAGCTTTGGTGTTGGGTGTATGTGTAAGCGTGTAGCCTCAAAAGAGAATGCACAGGAGAGTTTTCTCTCGAAAGAATATGTAAGAATACCACGTTATAAGGAAATATATTGCTGCAGAGTAAAGACAAATACATACGTATTGGAAATAAATTATGAGAAGAAATAACGCATGGTACAAAATTTGCTTGTATCTCCTAAACAACACGTGGTAACTCAAAAAGATTTGGTGTGGCGTGTACGTCTAAATGTGTAGCCTCAAAAGAGAACCCACAGGAGAATTTTCTTACGTCAAAATTTGTCAGAAAACCACATTTTAAGTAAATCCCTCATTGTGCGAAATTATCTTGTTTTTCCTAATCAACACGTTGTAACTCGAAAAGCTTTGGTGTTGCTTGTATGTCTAAGCGTGTAGCCTCCAAAGAGAACGCACAGTATAGTTTTCTCTCGAAAGAATATGTAAGAATACCACGTTATAAGGAAATACAGTGTTGCAGAGTATAGACAAATATGTACTTATAGGAAACACTTTATGAGAAGAAATAACGCATCATGCAAAATTAGCTTGTATCTTCTAAACAACACGTTGTAACTCGAAAAGATTTGGTGTGGCGTGTACGACTAAACGTGTAGCCTCAAAGGAGAAACCACAGGAGAGTTTTCTTTCGTCAAAATTTGTCAGGAAACCACGTTTTAAGGAAATTCTGCATCGTGCGAAATTATCTTGTTTTTCCTAAACAACATGTTTTAACTCGAAAAGCTTTGGTGTTGCGTATATGTCTAAGCGTGTAGCCTCAAAAGAGAATGCACAGGAGAGTTTTCTCCCGAAAGAATATGTAGGAATACCACGTTATATGGAAATACAGTGTTGCGGAGTAAAGACAAATACATACTTATTGGAAACACTTAAACTTTACGAGAAGAAATAAAACATAGTACAAAATTAGCTTGTATATCCTAAACAACACGTTATAACTCGAAAGGATTTGGTGTGGCGTGTACGCCTAAACGTGTAGCCTCAAAAGAGAACCCACAGGAGAATTTTCTTTTGTCAAAATTTGTCAGAAAACCACGTTTTAAGGAAATCCCGCATCATGCGAAATTATCTTGTTTTTCCTAAACAGCACGTTGTAACTCGAAAAGTTTGGTGTTGCGTGAATGCCTAAGCGTGTAGCCTCCAAAGAGAACGCACAGGAGAGTTTTCTCTCGAAAGAATATGTAAGAATACCACATTATAAGGAAATACAGTGTTGCAGAAGAAAGGCAAATACATACGTATTGGAAACACTTAAACATTACGAGAAGAAATAACGCATCGTAAAAAAATTAGCTTGTATCTCCTGAACAACAAGTTGTAACTCAAAAAGATTTGGTGTGGCGTGTACGTCTAAACGTGTAGCCTCAAAAGAGAACCCACAGGAGAATATTCTTTCGTCAAAATTTGTCAGAAAACCACGTTTTAAGGAAATCCCGCATCGTGAGAAATTACCTTGTTCTTCCTAAACAACACGTTGTAACTCGAAACTCTTTGCTGTTGCTTGTATGTCTAAGCCTGTAGCCTCAAATGAGAATGCACAGGAGAGTTTTCTCTCGAAAAAATATGTAAGAATACCATGTTATATGGAAATACAGTGTTGCTGAGTAAAGACAAATACTTACTTATTGGAAAAACTTTACGAGAAGAAATAACGCATCGTACAAAATTAGCTTGTATCTCCTAACCAACACGTTGTAACTTAAAAAGATTTGGTGTGGCCTGTACGTCTTAACGTGTAGTCTCAAAAGAGAACTCATAGGAGAATTTTCTTTGGTCAAAATTTGTCAGAAAACCACGTATTAAGGATATCCCTCATCGTGCGAAATTATCTTGTTTTTCCTAAACAACACGTTGTAACGCGAAAAGCTTTGGTGTTGCGTGTATGTCTAAGCGTGTAGCCTCCAAAGAGGACGCACAGAAGAGTTTTCTCTCGAAAGAAGATATAAGAATACCACGTTATAAGGAAATACAGTGTTGCAGACTAAAGGCAAATACGTACGTATTGGAAACACTTTAGAGAAGAAATAACGCATCGTACAAAATTAGCTTCTATCTCCTAAACAACACGTTGTAACTCGAAAAGATTGGGTGTGGCATGTACGTCTAAACATGTAGCCTCAAAAAAGAACCCACAGGAGAATTGTTTTTCGTTAAAATTTGTCAGAAAACCATGTTTTAAGGAAATCACTCATCGTGCGAAATTATCTTTTTTTCCCTAAACAATATGTTGTAACTCGAAAAGCTTTGATGTTGCTTGTATGTTTAAGCGTGTAGCCTCAAAAGAGAACGCACAGGAGAGTTTTCTCTCGAAGGAACATGTAAGAATACAACATTATAAGGAAATACAGTTTTGCAGAGTAAAGACAAATACGTATGTATTTGAAACACTTTATGAGAAGAAATAACGCATCGTAAAAAATTAGTTTGTATCTCCTAAACAACACGTTAACTCGAAAAGATTTGGTGTGGCGTGTACGTCTAAACGTGTAGCCTCAAAAGAGAACACACAGGAGAATTTTCTTTCGTCAAAATTTGTCAGAAAACCACTTATTAAGGAAATCCCACATCGTGCGAAACTATCTTGTTTTTCCTAAACAACACATTGTAACTCGAAAATCTTTGATGTTGCGTGTATGTCTAAGCATGTAGCCTCAAAAGAGAACGGAAAGGAGAGATTTCTCTCGAACGAGTATGTAAAAATACCACGTTATAAGGAAATACATTGTGGCAAATTAAAGATACATACGTACCTTTTGGAAACACTTAAACTTTACGAGAAGATATAAAGTATCGTAGAAAATTAGCTTGTATCTCCTAAACAACACGTTGTAACTCGAAAAGATTTGGTGTGGCGTGTAAGTCTAAACGTGTAGCCTCAAATGAAAACCCTCAGAAGAATTTTCTTTCGTCAAAATTTGTCAGAAAACCACGTTTTAAGGAATTCCCGCATCGTGCGAAATTATCTTGTTTTTCCTAAACAACACGTTCTAACTCGAAATGCTTTGGTGTTGCGTGTATGTCTAAGCGTGTATCCTCAAAAGAGAATGCACAGGAGAGTTTTCTCTCGAAAGAATATGTAAGAATACCACGTTATAAGGAAATACAGTGTTGCAGAGTAAAGACAAATACTTACTTATTGGAAAAACTTTATGAGAAGAAATAACGCATGGTACAAAATTAGCTTGTATATCCTAAGCAACACGTTGTAACTCGAAAAGATTTGGTGTGGTGTGTACCTCTAAACGTGCAGCCTCAAAAGAGAACCCACAAGAGAATTTTCTTTCGTCAAAATTTGTCAGAAAACCACGTTTTAAGGAAATCCCGCATCGTGCGCAATTATCTTGTTTTTCATAAACAAAACATTGTAATTCGAAAAGATTTGGTGTTGGGTGTGTGTCTAAGCGTGTAGCCTCAAAAGAGAATGCACAGGAGAGTTTTCTCTCGAAAGAATATGTAAGAATACCATGTTATAAGGAAATATATTGCTGCAGAGTAAAGACAAATACATACGTATTGGAAACATATTATGAGAAGAAATAACGCATGGTACAAAATTATCTTGTATCTCCTAAACAACACGAGGTAACTCAAAAAGATTTGTTGTGGCGTGTAGTCTAAATGTGTAGCCTCAAAAGAGAACCCACAGGAGAATTTTCTTACGTCAAAATTAGTCAGAAAATCACGTTTTAAGGAAATCCCGCATCTTGCGAAATTATCTTGTTTTTCCTAATCAACACGTTGTAACTCAAAAAGCTTTGGTGTTGCGTGTATGTCTAAGCATGTAGCCTCCAAAGAGAACGCACAGGATAGTTTTCTCTCGAAAGAATATGTAAGAATACCACGTTATAAAGAAATACAGTGTTGCAGAGTAAAGACAAATATGTATGTATTGGAAACCCTTAAATTTTATGAGATGAAATAAAGCATCGTACAAAATTAGCTTGTATCTCCTAAACAACACGTGGTATCTCGAAAAGATTTGGTGTGGCCTGTACGTCTAAACGTGTAGCCTCAAAAGAGAACCCACAGGACAATTTTCTTTCGTCTAAATTTGTCAGAAAACCACGTATTACGGAAATCCCGCATCGTGAGAAATTATCTTGTTCTTCCTAAACAACACGTTGTAACTCAAAAAGCTTTGGTGTTGGGTGTATGTCTAAGCGTGTAGCCCCAAAGGAGAACGCACAGGAGAGTTTTCTCTCGAAAGAATATGTAAGAATACCACGTTATAAGGAAATACAGTGTGGCAGAGTAAAGACAAATACGTACGTATTGGAAACACTTTATGAGAGAAATAACGCATCTTGCAAAATTAGCTTGTATCTCCTAAACAACACGTTGTAACTCGAAAGTATTTGGTGTGGCATGTACGTCTAAACGTGTAGCCTCAAAAGAGAACCCACAGGAGAGTTTTCTTTCGTCAATATTTGTCAGAAAACCATGTTTTAATGAAATCCCGCATCGTGCGAAATCATCTTGTTTTTCCTAAACAACACGTTGTAACTCGAAAAGCTTTGGTGTTGCGTGTATTTCTAAGCGTGTAGCCTCAAAAGAGAATGCAAAGGAGAGTTTTCTCTCGAAAGAATATATAAGAATACCACGTTATTAGGAAATACAGTGTTGCAGAGTAAAGACAAATACGCACGTATTGGAAACACTTTACGAGAAGAAATAATGCATCGCACAAAATTAGCTTGTATCTCCTAAACAACGCGTTGTAACTTAAAAAGATTTTGTGTGGCCTGTACGTCTAAATGTGTATCCTCAAAAGAGAACCCATAGGAGAATTTTCTTTGGTCAAAATTTGTCAGAAAACCACGTATTAAGGAAATCCCGCATCGTGCAAAATTATCTTGATTTTCCTAAACAACATGTTGTACTCAATAAGGGATTTCCTTAAAACGTGGTTTTCTGTCAAATTTTGACGAAAGAAAATTATCCTGTGGGTTCTCTTTTGAGGCTACACGTTTAGACGTACACACCACACCAAAACTAATTTTGTACGATGCCTTATTTCTTCTCCTAAAGTTTAAGTGTTTCAAATAAGTACGTATTTGTCTTTACACTGCAACACTGTATTTCCTTATAACGTGGTATTCTTACATATTCTTTCGAGAGAAAACTCTCCTGTGCGTTCTTTTCGAGTTACAACATGTTGTTTAGGACATACAAGTTAATTTTGCAAGATGCGTTATTTCTCTCATAAAGTGTTTCCAATAAGTACGTATTTGTCTTTGCTCTGCAACACTGTATTTCCTTATAACATGGTATTCTTACATATTCTTTCGAGAGAAAATTCTCCTGTGCATTCTCTTTTGAGGCTACACGCTTTGACATACACGTAACACCAAAGCTTTTCGAGTTACAATGTGTTGTTTAGGAAAAACAAGATAAATTAGCACAATGCGGGATTTCCTTAAAATGTGGTTTTCTTACAAATTTTGAGGAAAGAAAATACTCCTGTGGGTTCTCTTTTGAGGCTACACATTTAGCCGTACACGCCACACCAAATCTTTTCGAGTTACAACGTGTTGTTTAGGAGATACAAGCTAATTTTTTACGATGCGTTATTTCTTCTCATGAAGTTTAAGTGTTTCCATAACGTACATATTTGCCTTTACTCTGCAACACTGTATTTCCTTATAACGTGGTTTTCTTGCATATTCTTTCGATAGAAAACTCTCCTGTGCATTCTCCTTTGAGGCTACATGCTTAGACAAACACGCAACACCAAAGCTTTTCGAGTTACAACGTGTTGTTTATGAAAAACAACATAATTTCGCACGATGCAGGATTTCCTTAAAACGTGGTTTTCTGACAAATTTTGACGAAATAAAACTCTCCTGTGGGTACTCTTTTGAGGCTACACATTTTAACGTACACGCCACACCAAATCTTTTCGAGTTACAACGTGTTGTTTAGGACATACAAGCTAATTTGGCAAGAAGCGTTATTTCTCTTATAAAGTGTTTCCAATATGTATGTATTTGTCTTTACTCTGCAACACTGTATTTCCTTATAACGTGGCATCCTTACATATTCTTTCGAGAGAAAACTCTCCTGTGCGTTCTCTTTTGAGGCTACATGCTTAGACATACACGCAACACCAAAGCTTTTCGAGTTACAACGTGTTGTTAAGAAAAACAAGATAATTTAGCACAATGCTGGATTTCCTTAAAACGTGGTTTTCTGACAAATTTTGACGAAAGAAAATTCACCTGTGGGTTCTCCTTTGAAGCTAAACGTTTAGACATACACGCCACACCAAATATTTTTGAGTTTTATCGTGTTGTTTAGGAGATACAAGCTAATTTTGTACCATGCATTATTTCTTCTCGTAAAGTGTTTCCCTTACTTATGTATTTGTCTTTACTCTGCAGCACTGTGTTTCTTTATAACGTGGTATTCTTACATATTCTTTCGAGAGAAACCTCTCCTGTGCGTTCTCTTTTGAGGCTACACGCTTAGACATACATGCAACACCAAAGCTTTTCGAGTTACAGTGTGTTGTTTATGAAAAACAAGATAATTTCGCACAATGCGGGATTTCCTTAAAACGTGGTTTTCTGAAAAATTTTGACGAAAGAAAATTCTACTGGGGGTTCTCTTTGGAGGCTACATGTTTAGACATACACGGCACACCAAATGTTTTCAAGTTACAACTTGTTGTTTAGGACATACAAGCTAATTTTGCATGATGCGTTATTTCTCTCATAAAGTGTTTCCAATACATATGTATTTGTCTTTACTTTGCAACCCTGTATTTCCTTATAACGTGGTATTCTTACTTATTCTTTCGAGAGAAAACTCTCCTGTGCGTTCTCTTTTGAGGCTATACGCTTAGATATACACACAACACCTAAGCTTTTCGAGTTAAAACGTGTTGTTTAGGAAGAAAAAGATAATTTCTCACAATGCGGGATTTCCTTAAAACTTGGTTTTCTGACAAATTTTGAAGAAAGAAAATTGTCCTGTGGGTTCTCTTTTGAGGCTACACATTTAGACGTACAGGCCACACCAAATCCTTTCGAGTAACAATGTGTTGTTTAGGAGTTACAAGCTAATTTTGTACGATGCTTTATTTCATCTCGTAAAGTTTAAGGGTTTCCAATATGTACGTTTTTGTCTTTACTCAGCAACACTGTACTTCCTTATAAAGTGGTATTCTTACATATTCTTTCGAGAGAAAACTCTCCTGTGCGTTCTCTTTTGAGGCTACACGCTTTGACATACACGCAACACCAAAGCTTTTCGAGTTACAATGTGTTGTTTAGGAAAAACCAGATAATTTAGCACGATGCAGGATTTCCTTAAAATGTGGTTTTCTGACAAATTTTGACGAAAGAAAATACTCCTGTGGGTTCTCTTTTGATGCTACACATTTAGACGTACACGCCACACCAAATCCTTTCGAGTTACAACGAGTTTTTTAGGAGATACAAGCTAATTTTTTACGATGCGTTATTTCTTCTCATAAAGTTTAAGTGTTTCCATTACGTACATATTTGCCTTTACTCTGCAACACTGTATTTCCTTATAACGTGGTATTCTTCCATATTCTTTCGATAGAAAACTCTCCTGTGCATTCTCCTTTGAGGCTACATGCTTAGACTTACACGCAACATCAAAGCTTTTCGAGTTACAACTTATGTTGTTTATGAAAAACAACATAATTTCGCACGATGCGGGATTTCCTTAAAACGTGGTTTTCTGAAAATTTTTGACGAAATAAAACTCTCCTGTGGGTACTCTTTTGAGGCTACACGTTTAGACGTACACGCCACACCAAATCTTTTCGAGTTACAACGTGTTCTTTAGGACATACAAGCTAATTTTGCAAGATGCGTTATTTCTCTCATAAAGTGTTTCCAATATGTACGTATTTGTCTTTACTCTGCAACACTGTATTTCCTTAAAACGTGGTATCCTTACATATTCTTTCGAGAGAAATCTCTCCTGTGCGTTCTCTTTTGAGGCTACATGCTTAGACATACACGCAACACCAAAGCTTTTCGAGTTACAACGTGTTGTTTAGGAAAAACAAGATAATTTAGCACGATGCGGGATTTCCTTAAAACGTGGTTTTCTGACAAATTTTGACGAAAGAAAATTCTCCTGTGGGTTCTCCTTTGAGGCAAAACGTTTAGACATACACGCCACACCAAATCTTTTTGAGTTATATCGTGTTGTTTAGGAGATACAAGCTAATTTTGTACCATGCATTATTTCTTCTCGTAAAGTGTTTCCCTTACTTACGTATTTGTCTTTACTCTGCAGCACTGTGTTTCCTTAAAACGTGGTATTCTTACATATTCTTTCGAGAGAAACCTCTCCTGTGTGTTCTCTTTTGAGGCTAAACGCTTAGACATACATGCAACACCAAAACTTTTCGAGTTACAATGTGTTGTTATGAAAAACAAGATAATTTCGCATGATGCGGGATTTCCTTAAAACGTGGTTTTCTGAAAAATTTTGGCGAAAGAAAATTCTACTGGGGGTTCTCTTTGGAGGCTACACGTTTAGACATACACGGCACACCAAATGTTTTCAAGTTACAACGTGTGGTTTAGGACATACAAGCTAATTTTGCATGATGCGTTATTTCATAAAGTGTTTCCAATACATATGTATTTGTCTTTACTTTGCAACCCTGTATTTCCTTATAACGTGGTATTCTTACTTATTCTTTCGAGAGAAAACTCTCCTGTGTGTTCTCTTTTGAGGCTATACGCTTAGATATACATACAACACATAAGCTTTTCGAGTTAAAACGTGTTGTTTAGAAAGAACAAGATAATTTCTCACAATGCAGGATTTCCTTAAAACTTGGATTTCTGCCAAATTTTGAATAAAGAAAATTGTCCTGTGGGTTCTCTTTTGAGGCTATACGTTTAGACGTACAGGCCACACCAAATCCTTTCGAGTAACAACGTGTTGTTTAGGAGTTACAAGCTAATTTTCTACGATGCTTTATTTCATCTCGTAAAGTTTAAGGGTTTCCAATATGCACATTTTTGTCTTTACTCAGCAACACTGTACTTCCTTATAAAGTGGTATTCTTACCTATTCTTTTGAGAGAAAACTCTCCTGTGTGTTCTCTTTTGAGGCTACACGCTTAGACATATACGCAACACCAAAGCTTTTCGAGTTACAACGTGTTGTTTAGGATAAACAAGATAATTTCGCACGATGCGGGATTTCCTTAATACATGGTTTTCTGACAAATTTTGACCAAAGAAAATTCTCCTGTGGGTTCTCTTTTGAGGCTACACGTTTAGACGTACACGCCACACCAAGGCTTTTTGAGTTACAACCTGTTGTTTAGGAGATACAAGCTAATTTTTTACGATGCGTTATTTCTTCTCGTAAAGTATTTCCAATAAGTACATATTTGTCTTTAACCTGCAACACTGTATTTCCTTATAACGTGGTATTCTTACATATTCTTTCGAGAGAAAACTCTCCTGTGCCTTCTCTTTTGAGGCTACATGCTTAGACATACACGCAACACCAACGCTTTTCGAGTTACAATGTATTGTTTATGAAGAACAAGATAATTTCTCACGATGTGGGATTTCCTTAAAACGTGGTTTTCTGACAAATTTTGACGAAAGAAAATTGTCCTGTGGTTCTCTTTTGAGGCTACACATTTAGACGTACACGCTACACCTAATCTTTTCGAGTTACAACGTGTTGTTTAGGAGATACAAGCTAATTTTGTACAATGCTTTATTTCATCTCATAAAGTTTAAGGGTTTCCAATACGTAAATATTTGTCTTTATTCTGCAACACTGTACTTCCTTATAACGTGGTATTCTTACATATTCTTTCAAGAGAAAACTCTCCTGTATGTTCTCTTTTGAGGCTACACGCTTAGACATCCACGCAATACCAAAGATTTTCGAGTTACTACGTATTGCTTAGGAAAAACAAGATAATTTCGAACGATGCTGGATTTCCTTAAAACGTGGTTTTCTGAAAATTTTGACGAAAGAAAATTCTCCTATGTGTTCTCTTTTGAGGCTACAGGTTTAGACGTACACGCCACACCAAATCTTTTCGAGTTACAACGTGTTTTTTAGGAGATACGAGCTAATTTTGTACGATGCTTTATTTCATCTCGTAAAGTTTAAGGGTTTCCAATACATACATATTTGTCTTTAATCTGCAACACTGTATTTCCTTATAACGTGGTATTCTTACATATTCTTTCGAAAGAAAACTCTCCTGTGTGTTCTCTTTTGAGGCTACACGCTGAGAAATACACGCAACACAAAAGCTTTTCGAGTTACAACGTGTTGTTTAAGAAAAACAAGATAATTTCGCACGATGCGGGATTTCCTTAAAACGTGGTTTTCTGAAAATTTTGACGAAAGAAAATTCTCCTATGGGTTCTCCTTTGAGGCTACACGTTTAGACATACACGCCACACCAAATCTTTTCGAGTTACAACGTGTTGTTTAGGAGATACGAGCTAATTTTGTACGATGCTTTATTTCATCTCGTAAAGTTTAAGGGTTTCCAATACGTACATATTTGTCTTTACTCTGAAACACTGTATTTCCTTATAATGTGGTATTCTTACATATTCTTTTGAGAGAAAACTCTCCTGTGTGTTCTCTTTTGAGGCTACACGGTGAGACATACACGCAACACCAAGGCTTTTCAAGTTACAACGTGTTGTTTAGGAAAAACAAGATAATTTCGCACGATGCAGGATTTCCTTAATACGTGGTTTTCTTACAAATAAGACCAAAGAAAATTCTCCTGTGGGTTCTCTTTTTGAGGCTACAGGTTTAGACGTACACACCACACGAAATCTTTTCGAGTTACAACGTGTTTTTTAGGAGATACGAGCTAATTTTGTACGATGCTTTATTTCATCTCGTAAAGTTTAAGGGTTTCCAATACATACGTATTTGTCTTTAATCTGCAACACTGTATTTCCTTATAACGTGGTATTCTTACATATTCTTTCGAAAGAAAACTCTCCTGTGTGTTCTCTTTTGAGGCTACACGCTGAGAAATACACACAACACAAAAGCTTTTCAAGTTACAACGTGTTGTTTAAGAAAAACAAGATAATTTCGCACGATGCGGGATTTCCTTAAAATGTGGTTTTCTGAAAATTTTGACGAAAGAAAATTCTATCTGTTCTGTTTGAGGCTACACGTTTAGACATACACGCCACACCAAATCTTTTCGAGTGACAACGTGTTGTTTAGGTGATACGAGCTAATTTTGTACGATGCTTTATTTCATCTCCTAAAGTTTAAGGGTTTCCAATACGTACATATTTGTCTTTACTCTGAAACACTGTATTTCCTTATAATGTGGTATTCTTACATATTCTTTTGAGAGAAAACTCTCCTGTGTGTTGTCTTTTGAGGCTACACGGTGGGACATACACGCAACACCAAAGCTTTTCGAGTTACAACGTGTTGTTTAGGAAAAACAAGATAATTTCGCACGATGCAGGATTTCATTAATACGTGGTTTTCTGACAAATAAGACCAAAGAAAATTCTCCTGTGGGTTCTCTTTTTGAGGCTACACGTTTAGACGTACACACCACACCAAATCTTCTCGAGTTACAACGTGTTGTTTAGGAGATACAAGCTAATTTTTAAGGATGCATTATTTCTTCTCCTAAAGTGTTTCCAATACGTACTTATTTGTCTTTACTCTGCAACACTGTATTTCCTTATAACGTGGTATTCTTACATATTATTTCGAGGGAAAACTCTCCTGTGCGTTCTCTTTAGAGCTAAACGCGTAGACAAACACACAACGCCAAAGATTTTTGAGTTACAATGTGTTCTTTAGGAAAAACAAGATAATTTCGCACGATGCGAGATTTCCATAAATCGTGGTTTTCTGAAAAATTTTGACGAAAGAAAGTTCTCCTGTGGGTTCTCTTTTGAGGCTACAAGTGTAGAGGTACGAGCCACACCAAATCTTTTCGACTTACAACGTGTTGTTTAGGAGATACAAGCTAATTTTGTACGATGCGTTATTTCTTCTCTTAAAGTGTTTCCAATAGGTACGTAGTTGTCTTTACTCTGCAACACTGTATTTCCTTATAACGTAGTATTCTTACATATTCTTTCGAGAGAAAACTCTCCTGTTCGTTCTCTTTTGAGACTACACGCATAGACATAAACGCAACACCAAAGCTTTTCGAGTTACAACGTGTTGTTTAGGAAAAACAAGATAATTTCGCACGATGCGATATTTCCTTAAAACGTGGTTTCTGACAAATTTTGATGAAAGAAAATTCTCCTGTGGGTTCTCGTTTGAGGCTACACTTTTAGACGTACATGTCACACCAAATCTTTTCGAGTTACAACGTGTTGTTTAGGAGATACAAGCTAATTTTTTACGGTGCGTTATTTCTTCTTGTAAAGTGTTTCCAATATGTATATATTTGTCTTTACTCTGCAACACTGTATTTCCTTATAACATTGTATTCTTACATGTTCTTTCGAGAGAAAACTCTCCTGTACGTTGTCTTTAGAGGCTACACGCTTAGATATACACGCAACACCAAAGCTTTTCGAGTTACAACGTGTTGTTTAGGAAAAACAAGATAATTTTAAACGATGCGGGATATCCTTAAAACGTGGTTTTCTGACAAATTTTGACTAAAGAAAGTTCTCCTGTGCATTGCCATTTGAGGCTACAGGTTTAGAAGTACACGCCACACCAAATCTTTTCGAGTTACAACTTGTTGTTTAGGTGATACAAGCTAATTTTTTATGAAGCGTTATTTCTTCTTGTAAAGTGTGTCCAATACGTAATTAATTGTCTTTACTCTGCAACACTGTATTTCCTTATAACGTGGTATTCTTACATATTCTTTCGAGGGAAAACTCTCCTGTGCGTTTTCTTTTGGGCTACACGCTTAGACATACAAGCAACGCCAAAGCTTTTCGAGTTACAACGTGTTGTTTAGGAAAAATAAGATAATTTCGCACGATGCAAGATTTCCATAAAACGTGGTTTTCTGAAAATTTTTGACGAAAGAAAGTTCTCCTGTGGGTTCTCTTTTGAGGCTACATGTTTAGACGTACACGTCACACCAAATCTTTTCGAGTTACAACGTGTTGTTTAGGAGATAAAGCTGAATTTGTACGATGCGTTATTTCTTCTCATAAAGTGTTTCCAATAAGTACTTATTTGTCTTTACCCTGCAAAATTTTATTTCCTTATAACGTGGTATTCTTACATATTCTTTCGAGAGAAAACTCTCCTGTGCCTTCTCTTTTCAGGCTCCACACTTACACATACACGCAACACCAAAGCTTTTCGAGTTACAACATGTTGTTTAGGAAAAAGAAGATGATTTCGCATGATGCGGGATATCCTTAAAACGTGGTTTTCTGAAAAATTTTGACAAAAGAAAATTCTCCTGTGGGTTCTCTTTTGAGGCTACACGTTTAGACGTACATGCCACACCAAATCTTTTCGAGTTACAACGTGTTGTTTAGGAGATACAAGCTAATTTTGCACGATGTGTTTATTCTTCTCGTAAAGTGTTTCCAACACATACGTATTTGTCTTTACTCTGCAACATTGTATATCCTTATAACGTGGTATTCTTACATATTCTTTCGATAGAAAACTATCCTGTGCGTTCCATTTTGAGGCTACACACTTAGACATACAGGCAACACCAAAGCTTTTCGAGTTACAATGTGTTGTTTATGAAAAACAAGATAATTTCGCACGATGCGGGATTTCCTTAAAACGTGGTATTCTTACAAATTTTGACGAAAGAAAATTCTCCTGTGGGTACTCTTTTGACGCTACACGTTTAGAGGTACACGCCACACCAAATCCTTTCGAGTTACCACGTGTTGTTTAGGAGATACAAGCTAATTTTGTACGATGCTTTATTTCTTCTCGTAAAGTGTTTCCAAACTTACGTATTTGTCTTTACTCTGCAACACTGTATTTCCTTACAATGTTGAATTCTTACATGTTCTTGCGAGAGAACTTTCCTGTGCATTCTCTTTAGAGGCGACATGCTCAGACATACACGCAACACCAAAGCTTTTCGAGTTACAACGTGTTGTTTAGGAAAAAAAAGATAATTTTGCACGATGCAGATATCCTTAAAACGTGGTTTTCTGACAAATGTTGACGAAAGAAAGTTCTCCTGTGCATTGCCTTTTGAGGCTACATGTTTAGACGTACACGCTACACCAAATCTTTTCGAGTTACAACTTGTTGTTTAGGAGATACAAGCAAATTTTTTCGATGCGTTATTTCTTCTTGTAAAGTGTTTCCAATATGTAAGTATTTGTCTTTATTCTACAACACTGTATTTCCTTATAACGTGGTATTCTTACATATTCTTTCAAGAGAAAACTCTCCTGTGAGTTCTCTTTTGAGGCTACACGCTTAGACATACACGCAACACCAAAGCTTTTCGAGTTACAACGTGTTGTTTAGGAGATACAAGTTAATTTTGTACGATGCGTTATTTCTTGTCGTAAAGTGTTTCCAATATGTACTTAATTGTCTTTACTCTGCAACACTGTATTTCCTTATAACGTGGTATTCTTACATATTCTTTCGAGAGAAAACTCTCCTGTGCGTTCTCTTTTGGGCTACACGCTTAGACATACACGCAACGCCAAAGCTTTTCGAGTTACAACGTGTTGTTTAGGAAAAACAAGATAATTTCGCACGATGCGAGATTTCCATAAAACGTGGTTTCTGAAAAATTTTGACGAAAGAAAGTTCTCCTGTGGGTTCTCTTTTGAGGCTACACGTTGAGACATACACGTCACACCAAATCTTTTCAAGTTACAACGTGTTGTTTAGGAGATACAAGCTAATTTTGTACGATGCGTTATTTCTTCTCATAAAGTGTTTCCAATAAGTACTTATTTGTCTTTACTCTGCAAAATTGTATTTCCTTATAACGTGGTATTCTTGCATATTCTTTCGAGAGAAAACTTTCCTGTGCCTTCTCTTTTGAGGCTCCACACTTACATATACACGCAACACCAAAGCTTTTCGAGTTACAACATGTTGTTTAGGAAAAAGAAGATGATTTCGCATGATGCGGGATTTCCTTAAAACTTGGTTTTCTGAAATATTTTGAAGAAAGAAAATTCTCCTGTGGGTTCTCTTTCGAGGCTACACGTTTAGACGTACATGCCATACCAAATCTTTTCGAGTTACAACGTGTTGTTTAGGAGATACAAGCTAATTTTTTTCGATGCGTTAATTCGTCTCGTAAAGTGTTTCCAGTATGTAAGTATTTGTCTTTACTCTGCAACATTGTATTTCCTTATAACGTGGTATTCTTACATATTCTTTCGAGATAAAACTATCCTGTGCATTCTCTTTTGAGGTTACACGCTTAGACACACACGCAACCCCAAAGCTTTTCGAGTTACAACGTGTTGTTTAGGAAAAACAAGATAATTTCGCACGATGCGAGATTTACTTAAAACCTGGTTTCTGACAAATTTTGATGAAAGAAAATTCTCTTGTGGGTTCTCTGTTGAGGCTACACGTTTAGACGTACATGTCACACCAAATCTTTTAGAGTTACAACGTGTTGTTTAGGAGATACAAGCTAATTTTGTACGATGTGTTATTTCTTCTCATAAAGGGTTTCCAATATGTACTTATTTGTCTTTACTCTGCATAATTGTATTTCCTTATAACGTGGTATTCTTACATAATCTTTCAAGAGAAAACTCTCCTGTGCCTTCTCTTTTGGGGCTACACGCGTACACATACACGCAACACCAAAGCTTTTTGAGTTACAACATGTTGTTTAGGAAAAAGTAGATGATTTCTCACGATGCGGGATTTCCTTGAAACGTGGTTTTCTGAAAAATTTTAACGAAAGAAAATTCTCCTGTGGGTTCTCTTTTGAGGCTACACGTTTAGACGAACATGCCACACCAAATCTTTTCGAGTTACAACGTGTTGTTTAGGAGATACAAGCTAATTTTTTAGGATGTGTTAATTATTCTAGTAAAGTGTTTCCAAGACTTACGTATTTGTCTTTACTCTGCAACACTGTATTTCCTTATAACGTGGTATTCTTACATATTCTTTCGAGAGAAAACTATCCCGTGCTTTCCCTTTTGCGGCTACACACTTAGACAAAGAGGCAACACCAAAGCTTTTCGAGTTACAACGTGTTGTTTATGAAAAACAAGATAATTTCGCACGATGCAGGATTTCCTTAAAACGTAGTTTTCTGAAAAATTTTGACGAAAGAAAATTCTTCAGTGGGTTTTCTTTTGAGGCTACATGTTTAGACGTACACGCCACACCAATTCCTTTCGAGTTACCACGTGTTGTTTAGGAGATACAACCTAATTTTGTATGATGCGTTATTTCTTCTCGTAAAGTGTTTCCAATATGTACGTATTTGTCTTTACTCTGCAACACTTTATTTCCTTATAACGTTGTATTATTACATATTCTTTCAAGAGAAAACTCTACTGTGCGTTCTCTTTAGAGGCTACACACTTAGACATACACGCAACGCCAAAGCTTTTCGAGTTACAATGTGCTGTATAGGAAAAACAAGATAATTTCGCACGATGCGAGATTTCCATAAAACGTGGTTGTCTGAACAATTTTGAAGAAAGAAAGTTCTCCTGTGGGTTCTCTTTTGAGGCTACACATGTAGAGGTACGAGCCACACCAAATCTTTTCGAGTTAGAACGTGTTGTTTAGGAGATACAAGCTAATTTTGTACGATGCATTATTTCTTCTCTTAAAGTGTTTCCAATAGCATTTGTCTTTACTCTGAAACACTGTATTTCCTTATAACGTGGTATTCTTACATATTCTTTCGAGAGAAAACTCTCCTGTGCGTTCTCTTTTGAGGCTACACGCTTAGACATACACGCAACACCAAAGGTTTTCGAGTTACAACGTGTTGTTTAAGAAAAACAAGATAATTTCGCACGATGCGAGATTTCCTTAAAACGTGGTTTCTGACAAATTTTGATGAAATAAAATTCTCCTGTGGGTTCTCTTTTGAGGCTACACTTTTAGACGTACACGTCACACCAAATCTTTTCAAGTTACAACGTGTTTTTTAGGAGATACAAGGTAATTTTGTATGATGCGTTATTTCTTCTCGTAAAGTGTTTCCAATATGTACTTATTTGTCTTTACTCTGCAAAATTGTATTTCCTTATAACGTGGTATTCTTACATATTCTTTTGAGAGAAAATTCTCCTGTGCCTTCTCTTTTGAAGCTCCACGCTTACACATACACGCAACACCAAAGCTTTTCGAGTTACAACATGTTGTTTAGGAAAAAGAAGATGATTTCGCACGATGCGGGATTTCCTTAAAACGTGGTTTTCTGAAAATTTTTGAAGAAAGGAAATTCTCCTGTAGGTTCTCTTTTGAGGCTACACGTTTAGACGTACATGCCAAACCAAATCTTTTCGAGTTACAACGTGTTGTTTAGGAGATACAAGCTAATTATTTACGGTGCGTTAATTCTTCTCTTAAAGTGTTTCCAATAAGTACGTATTTGTCTTTACTCTGCAACATTGTATTTCCTTATAACGTGGTATTCTTACATATTCTTTCGAGATAAAACTATCCTGTGCGTTCTCTTTTGAGGTTACACACTTAGACATACACGCAACACCAAAGATTTTTGAGTTATAACGTGTTATTTAGGAAAAACAAGATAATTTCGCACGATGCGATATTTCCTTAAAACGTGGTTTCTGACAAATTTTGATAAAAGAATATTCTCTTGTGGGTTCCCTTTTGAGGCTACACGCTTAGACGTACACGTCACGCCAAATCTTTTCGAGTTACAACGTGTTGTTTAGGAGATACAAGCTAATTTTTTACGATGCGTTATTTCTTCTTGTAAAGTGTTTCCAATATGTACTTATTTGTCTTTACTCTGCAAAATTGTATTTCCTTATAACGTGGTATTCTTACATATTCTTTCGAGAGAAAACTCTCCTGTGCCTTCTCTTTTGGGGCTCCACGCTTACACATACACGCAACACCAAAGCTTTTCGAGTTACAACATGTTGCTTAGGAAAAAGAAGATGATTTCGCACGATGCGGGATTTCCTTAAAACGTGGTTTTCTGAAAAATTTTGAAGAAAGAAAATTCTCCTGTGGGTTCTCTTTTGAGGCTACACGTTTAGACGTACACGGCACACCAAATCTTTTCGAGTTACAACGTTTTGTTTCAGAGATACAAGCTAATTTTGTAAGATGCGTTACTTCTGCTCGTAAAGTTTTCCAATACGTACTTATTTGTCTTTACTCTGCAACACTGTATTTCCTTATAACGTTTTATTCTTACATATTCTTTCGAGAGAAAACTCTCCTGTGCGTTCTCTTTACAGGCTACACGCTTAGACATACACGCAACGCCAAAGCTTTTTGAGTTACAATGTGTCGTTTAGGAAAAACAAGATAATTTCGCACGATGCGAGGTTTCCATAAAACGTGGTTGTCTGAAAAATTTTGACGAAAGAAAGTTCTCCTGTGGGTTCTCTTTTGAGGCTACACGTGTAGAGGTACGAGCCACACCAAATCTTTTCGAGTTACAACGTGTTGTTTAGGAGATACAAGCTAATTTTGTACGATGCATTATTTCTTCTCTTAAAGTGTTTCCAATAGTATTTATCTGTACTCTGCAACATTATATTTCCTTATAACGTGGTATTCTTTCATATTCTTTCGAGAGAAAACTCTCCTGTGCCTTCTCTTTTGAGGCTCCACGCTTAGACATACAGGCAACACCAAAGCTTTTCGAGTTACATCGTGTTGATTATGGAAAACAAGATAATTTTGCAAGATGCGGGATTTCTTTAAAACGTGGTTTTCTGACAAATTTTGACTAAAGAAAATTCTCCTGTGGCTTCTCTTTTGAGGCTACACGTTTAGACGTGCACGCCACACCAAATCCTTTCGAGTTACCACGTGTTGTTTAAGAGATACAAGCTAATTTTGCATGATGCGTTATTTCTTTTCGTAAAGTGGTTCCAATACGTATGTATTTGTCTTTACTCTGCAACACTGTATTTCCTTATAACGGTGTATTCTTACATGTTCTTTCGAGAGAAAACTCTCCTGTGCATTCTCTTTAGAGGCTACATGCTCAGACATACACGCAACACCAAAGCTTTTCGAGTTACAACGTGTTGTTTAGGAAAAACAAGATAATTTTGCACGATGCGGGATTTCCTTAAAACGTGGTTTTCTGACAAATTTTGACGAAAGAAAGTTCTCCTGTGGGTTCTCTTTTGATGCTACACGTGTAGCCGTATGAGCCACACCAAATATTTTTGAGTTACAACGTGTTGTTTAGGAGATACAAGCAAATATTGTACGATGCGCTATATCTTCTCGTAAAGTGTTTCCAATACCTACATATTTGTCTTTACTCTGCAACACTGTATTTCCTTATAACATGGTATTCTTACATATTCTTTCGAGGGAAAACTGTCCTGTGCATTCTCTTTTGAGGCTACACGATTAGACAAGCACGCAACACCAAAGCTTTTCGAGTTACAACATGTTGTTTAGGAAAAAAAAGATGATTTCGCACGATGAGGGATTTCCTAAAAACCTGGTTTTCTGAAAAATTTTGACGAAAGAAAATTCTCCTTTGGGTTCTCTTTTGAGGCTACATATTTAGACGTACAGGTCACACCAAATCTTTTCGAGTTACAACGTGTTGTTTAGGAGATACAAGCTAATTTTTTATAATGCATTAATTCTCGTAAAGTGTTTCCAATACGTACGTATTTGTCTTTATTCTGCAACACTGTATTTCCTTATAACGTGGTATTCTTACATATTCTTTCGAGAGAAAACTATCCTGTGCATTGCCTTTTGAGGCTAAACACTTAGACATACAGGCAACACCAAAGCTTTTTGAGTTACAACGTGTTGTTTTTAAAATACAAGATAATTTCGCACGATGCTGGATTTCCTTACAACATGGTTTTCTGACAAATTTTGACGAAAGAAAATTATTCTGTTGGTTCTCTTTTGAAGCTTCACGTTCAGATGTGCACGCCACACCTAATCCTTTCGAGTTACCACGTGTTGTTTAGGAGATACAAGCTAATTTTGTACAATGCTTTATTTCTTCTCGTAAAGTGTGTCCAATACGTACGTAATTGTCTTTATTCTGCAACACTGTATTTCCTTATAACGTGGTATTCTTACACATGCATTGGGTAAGGAAAATTCTCCTTTGGGTTCTCTTTTGAGGCTACATATTTAGACGTACAGGTCACACCAAATCTTTTCGAGTTACAACGTGTTGTTTAGGAGATACAAGCTAATTTTTTATAATGCATTAATTCTCGTAAAGTGTTTCCAATACGTACGTATTTGTCTTTACTCTGCAACACTGTATTTCCTTATAACGTGGTATTCTTACATATTCTTTCGAGAGAAAACTATCCTGTGCATTGCCTTTTGAGGCTAAACACTTAGACATACAGGCAACACCAAAGCTTTTTGAGTTACAACGTGTTGTTTTTAAAATACAAGATAATTTCGCACGATGCTGGATTTCCTTACAACATGGTTTTCTGACAAATTTTGACGAAAGAAAATTATTCTGTTGGTTCTCTTTTGAAGCTTCACGTTCAGATGTGCACGCCACACCTAATCCTTTCGAGTTACCACGTGTTGTTTAGGAGATACAAGCTAATTTTGTACAATGCTTTATTTCTTCTCGTAAAGTGTGTCCAATACGTACGTAATTGTCTTTATTCTGCAACACTGTATTTCCTTATAACGTGGTATTCTTACACATGCATTGGGTAAGGAAAATTCTCCTTTGGGTTCTCTTTTGAGGCTACATATTTAGACGTACAGGTCACACCAAATCTTTTCGAGTTACAACGTGTTGTTTAGGAGATACAAGCTAATTTTTTATAATGCATTAATTCTCGTAAAGTGTTTCCAATACGTACGTATTTGTCTTTACTCTGCAACACTGTATTTCCTTATAACGTGGTATTCTTACATATTCTTTCGAGAGAAAACTATCCTGTGCATTGCCTTTTGAGGCTAAACACTTAGACATACAGGCAACACCAAAGCTTTTTGAGTTACAACGTGTTGTTTTTAAAATACAAGATAATTTCGCACGATGCTGGATTTCCTTACAACATGGTTTTCTGACAAATTTTGACGAAAGAAAATTATTCTGTTGGTTCTCTTTTGAAGCTTCACGTTCAGATGTGCACGCCACACCTAATCCTTTCGAGTTACCACGTGTTGTTTAGGAGATACAAGCTAATTTTGTACGATGCTTTATTTCTTCTCGTAAAGTGTGTCCAATACGTACGTAATTGTCTTTATTCTGCAACACTGTATTTCCTTATAACGTGGTATTCTTACACATGCATTGGGTAAGGAAAATTCTCCTTTGGGTTCTCTTTTGAGGCTACATATTTAGACGTACAGGTCACACCAAATCTTTTCGAGTTACAACGTGTTGTTTAGGAGATACAAGCTAATTTTTTATATTGCATTAATTCTCGTAAAGTGTTTCCAATACGTACATATTTGTCTTTACTCTGCAACACTGTATTTCCTTATAACGTGGTATTCTTACAAATGCTTTCGAGAGAAAACTATCTTGTGCGTTCCCTTTTGAGGCTACACATTTAGACATACAGGCAACACCAAAGCTTTTCAAGTTACAACGTGTTGTTTATGAAAAACAAGATAATTTCGCACGATGCGGGATTTCCTTAAAACTTGGTGTTCTGACAAATTTTGATGAAAGAAAATTCTCCTGTGGGTTCTCTTTTGAGGCTACATGTTTAGACGTGCATGCCACATGAAATCCTTTCGAATTATCACGTGTTGTTTAGGAGATACAAGCTAATTTTGTACGATGCGTTATTTCTTCTCGTAAAGTGTTTCCAATATGTACGTATTTGTCTTTACTCTGCAACACTGTATTTCCTTATAACATTGTATTCTTACATGTTCTTTCGAGAGAAAACTCTCCTGTGCATTCTCTTTAGAGGCTACACGCTTAGATATACACGTAACACCAAAGCTTTTCGAGTTACAACGTGTTGTTTAGGAAAAAGAAGATAATTTTGCATGATGCGGGATATCCTTAAAACGTGGTTTTCTGACAAATTTTAACGAAAGAAAGTTCTCCTGTGCGTTGTCCTTTGAGGCTACAGGTTTAGACGTACACGCCACACCAAATCTTTTCGAGTTATAACTTGTTGTTTAGGAGATACAAGCAAATATTGTTCGATTCGTTATTTCTTCTTGTAAAGTGTGTCCAATACGTGCTTAATTGTCTTTAATCTGCAACACTGTATTTCCTTATACCGTGGTATTCTTACATATTCTTTCGAGGGAAACGTCTCCTGTGCGTTCTCTTTTGGGCTACACGCTTAGACATACACGCAATGCCAAAGCTTTTCGAGTTACATGTTGTTTAGGAAAAACAAGATAATTTCGCATGATGCTAGATTTCCATAAAACGTGGTTTTCTGAAAAATTTTGACGAAAGAAAGTTCTCCTGTGGGTTCTCTTTTGAGGCTACATGTTTAGACGTACACGTCACACCAAATCTTTTCGAGTTACAACGTGTTGTTTAGGAGATATAAGCTAATTTTGTACAATGCGTTATTTCTTCTCATAAAGTGATTCCAATAAGTACTTATTTGTCCTTACTCTGCAAAATTGTATTTCCTTATAACGTGGTATTCTTACATATTCTTTTGAGAGAAAACTCTCCTGTGCCTTCTCTTTTGAGGCTCCACGCTTACACATACACGCAACACCAAAGCTTTTCGAGTTACAACATGTTGCTTTGGAAAAAGAAGATGATTTCGCACGATGCGGGATTTCCTTAAAACGTGGTTTTCTGAAAAATTTTGAAGAAAGAAAATTCTCCTGTGGGTTCTCTTTTGAGGCTACACGTTTAGACGTACACGGCACACCGAATCTTTTCGAGTTACAACGTGTTGTTTCGGAGATACAAGCTAATTTTGTAAGATGCGTTACTTCTGCTCATAAAGTTTTCCAATACTTACTTATCTGTCTTTACTCTGCAACACTGTATTTCCTTATAACGTTGTATTCTTACATATTCTTTTGAGAGAAAACTCTCCTGTGCGTTCTCTTTAGAGGCTACACGCTTAGACATACACGCAACGCCAAAGCTTTTTGAGTTACAATGTGTCGTTTAGGAAAAACAAGATAATTTCGCACGATGCGAGATTTCCATAAAACGTGGTTGTCTAAAAAATTTTGACGAAAGAAAGTTCTCCTGTGGGTTCTCTTTTGAGGCTACACGTGTAGAGGTAAGAGCCACACCAAATCTTTTCTAGTTACAACGTGTTGTTTAGGAGATACAAGCTAATTTTGTACGATGCATTATTTCTTCTCTTAAAGTGTTTCCAATAGTATTTGTCTGTACTCTGCAACATTATATTTCCTTATAACGTGGCATTCTTACATATTCTTTCGAGAGAAAACTCTCCTGTGCCTTTTCTGTTTTTAGGCTCCACGCTTAGACATACAGGCAACACCAAAGCTTTTCGAGTTACAGCGTTTTGTTTATGGAAAACAAGATAATTTTGCACGATGCGGGATTTCCTTAAAACGTGGTTTTCTGACAAATTTTGACTAAAGAAAATTCTCCTGTGGCTTCTCTTTTGAGGCTACACGTTTAGACGTGCACGCCACACCAAATCCTTTCGAGTTACCACGTGTTGTTTAAGAGATACAAGCTAATTTTGTATGATGCGTTATTTCTTTTCATAAAGTGGTTCCAATACGTATGTATTTGTCTTTACTCTGCAACACTGTATTTCCTTATAACGTTGTATTCTTACATGTTCTTTCGAGAGAACACTCTCCTGTGCATTCTCTTTAGAGGCTACATGCTCAGACATACACGCAACACCAAAGCTTTTCGAGTTACAACGTGTTGTTTAGGAAAAACAAGATAATTTTGCACGATGCGGGATTTCCTTAAAACGTGGTTTTCTGACAAATTTTGACGAAAGAAAGTTCTCCTGTGGGTTCTCTTTTGAGGCTACACGTGTAGCCGTACGAGCCACACCAAATATTTTTGAGTTACAACGTGTTGTTTAGGAGATACAAGCAAATATTGTACGATGCGCTATTTCTTCTCGTAAAGTGTTTCCAATACATACATATTTGTCTTTACTCTGCAACACTCTATTTCCTTATAACATGGTATTCTTACATATTCTTTCGAGGGAAAACTCTCCTGTGCATTCTCTTTTGAGGCTACACGATTAGACAAGCAAGCAACACCAAAGCTTTTCGAGTTACAACATGTTGTTTAGGAAAAAGAAGATGATTTCGCACGATGGGGGATTTCCTAAAAACCTGGTTTTCTGAAAAATTTTGACGAAAGAAAATTCTCCTTTGGGTTTTCTTTTGAGGCTACATATTTAGACGTACAGGTCACACCAAATCTTTTCGAGTTACAACGTGTTGTTTAGGAGATACAAGCTAATTTTTTATAATGCATTAATTCTTGTAAAGTGTTTCCAATACGTACGTATTTGTCTTTACTCTGCAACACTGTATTTCCTTATAACGTGGTATTCTTACATATTCTTTCGAGAGAAAACTATCCTGTGCATTGCCTTTTGAGGCTAAACACTTAGACATGCAGGCAACACCAAAGCTTTTTGAGTTACAACGTGTTGTTTTTAAAATACAAGATAATTTCGCACGATGCTGGATTTCCTTACAACACGGTTTTCTGACAAATTTTGAGGAAAGAAAATTATTCTGTTGGTTCTCTTTTGAAGCTTCACGTTTAGATGTGCACGCCACACCTAATCCTTTCGAGTTACACGTGTTGTTTAGGAGATACAAGCTAATTTTGTACGATGCTTTATTTCTTCTCATAAAGTGTGTCCAATACGTACATATTTGTCTTTATTCTGCAACACTGTATTTCCTTATAACGTGGTATTCTTACACATTCTTTCGAGAGAAAACTATCTTGTGCGTTCCCGTTTGAGGTTACACACTTAGACATACAGTCAACACCAAAGCTTTTCAAGTTACAACGTGTTGTTTATGAAAAACAAGATAATTTTGCACGATGCGGGATTTCCTTAAAACTTGGTCTTCTGACAAATTTTGACGAAAGAAAATTCTCCTGTGGGTTCTCTTTTGAGGCTACATGTTTAGACGTGCATGCCACATGAAATCCTTTCGAATTATCACGTGTTGTTTAGGAGATATAAGCTAATTTTGTACGATGCGTTATTTCTTCTCGTAAAGTGTTTCCAATATGTACGTATTTGTCTTTACTCTGAAACACTGTATTTCCTTATAACATTGTATTCTTACATGTTCTTTCGAGAGAAAACTCTCCTGTGCATTCTCTTTAGAGGCTACACGCTTAGATATACACGTAACACCAAAGCTTTTCGAATTACAACGTGTTGTTTAGGAAAAACAAGATAATTTTGCACGATGCGGGATATCCTTAAAACGTGATTTTCTGACAAATTTTAACGAAAGAAAGTTCTCCTGTGCGTTGTCCTTTGAGGCTACAGGTTTAGACGTACACGCCACACCAAATCTTTTCGAGTTATAACTTGTTGTTTAGGAGATACAAGCAAATATTGTTCGATGCGCTATTTCTTCTTGTAAAGTGTGTCCAATACGTGCTTAATTGTCTTTACTCTGCAACACTGTATTTCCTTATAACGTGGTATTCTTACATATTCTTTCGAGGGAAACGTCTCCTGTGCGTTCTCTTTTGGGCTACACGCTTAGACATACACGCAATGCCAAAGCTTTTCGAGTTACAACATGCTGTTTAGGAAAAACAAGATAATTGCGCATGATGCTAGATTTCCATAAAACGTGGTTTTCTGAAAAATTTTGACGAAAGAAAGTTCTCCTGTGGGTTCTCTTTTGAGGCTACATGTTTAGACGTACACGTCACACCAAATCTTTTCGAGTTACAACCTGTTGTTTAGGAGATATAAGCTAATTTTGTACGATGCGTTATTTCTTCTCATAAAGTGATTCCAATAAGTACTTATTTGTCCTTACTCTACAAAATTGTATTTCCTTATAGCGTGGTATTCTTACATATTCTTTTGAGAGAAAACTCTCCTGTGCCTTCTCTTTTGAGGCTCCACGCTTACACATACACGCAACACCAAAGCTTTTCGAGTTACAACATGTTGCTTTGGAAAAAGAAGATGATTTCGCACGATGCGGGATTTCCTTAAAACGTGGTTTTCTGAAAAATTTTGAAGAAAGAAAATTCTCCTGTGGGTTATCTTTTGAGGCTACACGTTTAGAAGTACACGGCACACCGAATCTTTTCGAGTTACAACGTGTTGTTTCGGAGATACAAGCTAATTTTGTAAGATGCGTTACTTCTGCTCGTAAAGTTTTCCAATACGTACTTATCTGTCTTTACTCTGCAACACTGTATTTCCTTATAACGTTGTATTCTTAACATATTCTTTTGAGAGAAAACTCTCCTGTGCGTTCTCTTTAGAGGCTACAGGCTTAGACATACACGCAACGCCAAAGCTTTTTGAGTTACAATGTGTCGTTTAGGAAAAACAAGATAATTTCGCACGATGCGAGATTTCCATAAAACGTGGTTGTCTGAAAAATTTTGACGAAAGAAAGTTCTCCTGTGGGTTCTCTTTTGAGGCTACATGTGTAGAGGTAAGAGCCACACCAAATCTTTTCTAGTTACAACGTGTTGTTTAGGAGATACAAGCTAATTTTTTACGATGCATTATTTCTTCTCTTAAAGTGTTTCCAATAGTATTTGTCTGTACTCTGCAACATTATATTTCCTTATAACGTGGCATTCTTACATATTCTTTCGAGAGAAAACTCTCCTGTGCCTTTTCTGTTTTTAGGCTCCACGCTTAGACATACAGGCAACACCAAAGCTTTTCGAGTTACAGCGTGTTGTTTATGGAAAACAAGATAATTTTGCACGATGCGGGATTTCCTTAAAACGTGGTTTTCTGACAAATTTTGACTAAAGAAAATTCTCCTGTTGCTTCTCTTATGAGGCTACAGGTTTAGACGTGCACGCCACACCAAATCCTTTCGAGTTACCACGTGTTGTTTAAGAGATACAAGCTAATTTTGTATGATGCGTTATTTCTTTTCATAAAGTGGTTCCAATACGCATGTATTTGTCTTTACTCTGCAACACTGTATTTCCTTATAACGTTGTATTCTTACATGTTCTTTCGAGAGAAAACTCTCCTGTGCATTCTCTTTAGAGGCTACATGCTCAGACATACACGCAACACCAAAGCTTTTCGAGTTACAACGTGTTGTTTAGGAAAAACAAGATAATTTTGCATGATGCGGGATTTCCTTAAAACGTGGTTTTCTGACAAATTTTGACGAAAGAAAGTTCTCCTGTGGGTTCTCTTTTGAGGCTACACGTGTAGCCGTACGAGCCACACCAAATATTTTTGAGTTACAACGTGTTGTTTAGGAGATACAAGCAAATATTGTACGATGTGATATTTCTTCTCGTAAAGTGTTTCCAATACGTACATATTTGTCTTTACTCTGCAACACTGTATTTCCTTATAACATGGTATTCTTACATATTCTTTCGAGGGAAAACTGTCCTGTGCATTCTCTTTTGAGGCTACATGATTAGACAAGCACGCAACACCAAAGCTTTTCGAGTTACAACATGTTGTTTAAAAAAAAGAAGATGATTTCGCATGATGAGGGATTTCCTAAAAACCTGGTTTTCTGAAAAATTTTGACGAAAGAAAATTCTCCTTTGGGTTCTTATTGAGGTACATATTTAGACGTACACGTCACACCAAATCTTTTCGAGTTACAATGTGTTGTTTAGGAGATACAAGCTAATTTTTTATAATGCATTAATTCTCGTAAAGTGTTTCCAATACGTACGTATTTGTCTTTACTCTGCAACACTGTATTTCCTTATAACGTGGTATTCTTACATATTCTTTCGAGAGAAAACTATCCTGTGCATTGCCTTTTGAGGCTAAACACTTAGACATGCAGGCAACACCAAAGCTTTTTGAGTTACAACGTGTTGTTTTTAAAATACAAGATAATTTCGCACGATGCTGGATTTCCTTACAACACGGTTTTCTGACAAATTTTGACGAAAGAAAATTATTCTGTTGGTTCTCTTTTGAAGCTTCACTTTTAGATGTGCACGCCACACCTAATCCTTTCGAGTTACACGTGTTGTTTAGGAGATACAAGCTAATTTTGTACGATGCTTTATTTCTTCTCGTAAAGTGTGTCCAATACTTACGTATTTGTCTTTATTCTGCAACACTGTATTTCCTTATAACGTGGTATTCTTACACATTCTTTCGAGAGAAAACTATCTTGTGCGTTCCCTTTTGAGGTTACACACTTAGACATACAGTCAACACCAAAGCTTTTCAAGTTAAAACGTGTTGTTTATGAAAAACAAGATAATTTTGCACGATGCGGGATTTCCTTAAAACTAGGTCTTCTGACAAATTTTGACGAAAGAAAATTCTCCTGTGGGTTCTCTTTTGAGGCTACATGTTTAGACGTGCATGCCACATGAAATCCTTTCGAATTATCACGTGTTGTTTAGGAGATATAAGCTAATTTTGTACGATGCGTTATTTCTTCTCGTAAGGTGTTTCCAATATGTACGTATTTGTCTTTACTCTGCAACACTGTATTTCCTTATAACATTGTATTCTTACATGTTCTTTCGAGAGAAAACTCTCCTGTGCATTCTCTTTAGAGGCTACACGCTTAGATATACACGTAACACCAAAGCTTTTCGAATTACAACGTGTTGTTTAGGAAAAACAAGATAATTTTGCACGATGCGGGATATCCTTAAAACGTGATTTTCTGACAAATTTTAACGAAAGAAAGTTCTCCTGTGCGTTGTCCTTTGAGGCTACAGGTTTAGACGTACACGCCACACCAAATATTTTTGAGTTACAACGTGTTGTTTAGGAGATATAAGCAAATATTGTTCGATGCGCTATTTCTTCTTGTAAAGTGTGTCCAATACGTGCTTAATTGTCTTTACTCTGCAACACTGTATTTCCTTATAACGTGGTATTCTTACATATTCTTTCGAGGGAAACGTCTCCTGTGCGTTCTCTTTTGGGCTACACGCTTAGACATACACGCAATGCCAAAGCTTTTCGAGTTACAACATGCTGTTTAGGAAAAACAAGATAATTTCGCACGATGTGAGATTTCCATAAAACGTGGTTGTCTAAAAAATTTTGACGAAAGAAAGTTCTCCTGTGGGTTCTCTTTTGAGGCTACACGTGTAGAGGTAAGAGCCACACCAAATCTTTTCTAGTTACAACGTGTTGTTTAGGAGATACAAGCTAATTTTGTACGATGCATTATTTCTTCTCTTAAAGTGTTTCCAATAGTATTTGTCTGTACTCTGCAACATTATATTTCCTTATAACGTGGCATTCTTACATATTCTTTCGAGAGAAAACTCTCCTGTGCCTTTTCTGTTTTTAGGCTCCACGCTTAGACATACAGGCAACACCAAAGCTTTTCGAGTTACAGCGTTTTGTTTATGGAAAACAAGATAATTTTGCACGATGCGGGATTTCCTTAAAACGTGGTTTTCTGACAAATTTTGACTAAAGAAAATTCTCCTGTGGCTTCTCTTTTGAGGCTACACGTTTAGACGTGCACGCCACACCAAATCCTTTCGAGTTACCACGTGTTGTTTAAGAGATACAAGCTAATTTTGTATGATGCGTTATTTCTTTTCATAAAGTGGTTCCAATACGTATGTATTTGTCTTTACTCTGCAACACTGTATTTCCTTATAACGTTGTATTCTTACATGTTCTTTCGAGAGAACACTCTCCTGTGCATTCTCTTTAGAGGCTACATGCTCAGACATACACGCAACACCAAAGCTTTTCGAGTTACAACGTGTTGTTTAGGAAAAACAAGATAATTTTGCACGATGCGGGATTTCCTTAAAACGTGGTTTTCTGACAAATTTTGACGAAAGAAAGTTCTCCTGTGGGTTCTCTTTTGAGGCTACACGTGTAGCCGTACGAGCCACACCAAATATTTTTGAGTTACAACGTGTTGTTTAGGAGATACAAGCAAATATTGTACGATGCGCTATTTCTTCTCGTAAAGTGTTTCCAATACATACATATTTGTCTTTACTCTGCAACACTCTATTTCCTTATAACATGGTATTCTTACATATTCTTTCGAGAGAAAACTCTCCTGTGCATTCTCTTTTGAGGCTACACGATTAGACAAGCAAGCAACACCAAAGCTTTTCGAGTTACAACATGTTGTTTAGGAAAAAGAAGATGATTTCGCACGATGGGGGATTTCCTAAAAACCTGGTTTTCTGAAAAATTTTGACGAAAGAAAATTCTCCTTTGGGTTTTCTTTTGAGGCTACATATTTAGACGTACAGGTCACACCAAATCTTTTCGAGTTACAACGTGTTGTTTAGGAGATACAGGCTAATTTTTTATAATGCATTAATTCTTGTAAAGTGTTTCCAATACGTACGTATTTGTCTTTACTCTGCAACACTGTATTTCCTTATAACGTGGTATTCTTACATATTCTTTCGAGAGAAAACTATCCTGTGCATTGCCTTTTGAGGCTAAACACTTAGACATGCAGGCAACACCAAAGCTTTTTGAGTTACAACGTGTTGTTTTTAAAATACAAGATAATTTCGCACGATGCTGGATTTCCTTACAACACGGTTTTCTGACAAATTTTGAGGAAAGAAAATTATTCTGTTGGTTCTCTTTTGAAGCTTCACGTTTAGATGTGCACGCCACACCTAATCCTTTCGAGTTACACGTGTTGTTTAGGAGATACAAGCTAATTTTGTACGATGCTTTATTTCTTCTCATAAAGTGTGTCCAATACGTACATATTTGTCTTTATTCTGCAACACTGTATTTCCTTATAACGTGGTATTCTTACACATTCTTTCGAGAGAAAACTATCTTGTGCGTTCCCGTTTGAGGTTACACACTTAGACATACAGTCAACACCAAAGCTTTTCAAGTTACAACGTGTTGTTTATGAAAAACAAGATAATTTTGCACGATGCGGGATTTCCTTAAAACTTGGTCTTCTGACAAATTTTGACGAAAGAAAATTCTCCTGTGGGTTCTCTTTTGAGGCTACATGTTTAGACGTGCATGCCACATGAAATCCTTTCGAATTATCACGTGTTGTTTAGGAGATATAAGCTAATTTTGTACGATGCGTTATTTCTTCTCGTAAAGTGTTTCCAATATGTACGTATTTGTCTTTACTCTGAAACACTGTATTTCCTTATAACATTGTATTCTTACATGTTCTTTCGAGAGAAAACTCTCCTGTGCATTCTCTTTAGAGGCTACACGCTTAGATATACACGTAACACCAAAGCTTTTCGAATTACAACGTGTTGTTTAGGAAAAACAAGATAATTTTGCACGATGCGGGATATCCTTAAAACGTGATTTTCTGACAAATTTTAACGAAAGAAAGTTCTCCTGTGCGTTGTCCTTTGAGGCTACAGGTTTAGACGTACACGCCACACCAAATCTTTTCGAGTTATAACTTGTTGTTTAGGAGATACAAGCAAATATTGTTCGATGCGCTATTTCTTCTTGTAAAGTGTGTCCAATACGTGCTTAATTGTCTTTACTCTGCAACACTGTATTTCCTTATAACGTGGTATTCTTACATATTCTTTCGAGGGAAACGTCTCCTGTGCGTTCTCTTTTGGGCTACACGCTTAGACATACACGCAATGCCAAAGCTTTTCGAGTTACAACATGCTGTTTAGGAAAAACAAGATAATTGCGCATGATGCTAGATTTCCATAAAACGTGGTTTTCTGAAAAATTTTGACGAAAGAAAGTTCTCCTGTGGGTTCTCTTTTGAGGCTACATGTTTAGACGTACACGTCACACCAAATCTTTTCGAGTTACAACGTGTTGTTTAGGAGATATAAGCTAATTTTGTACGATGCGTTATTTCTTCTCATAAAGTGATTCCAATAAGTACTTATTTGTCCTTACTCTACAAAATTGTATTTCCTTATAGCGTGGTATTCTTACATATTCTTTTGAGAGAAAACTCTCCTGTGCCTTCTCTTTTGAGGCTCCACGCTTACACATACACGCAACACCAAAGCTTTTCGAGTTACAACATGTTGCTTTGGAAAAAGAAGATGATTTCGCACGATGCGGGATTTCCTTAAAACGTGGTTTTCTGAAAAATTTTGAAGAAAGAAAATTCTCCTGTGGGTTATCTTTTGAGGCTACACGTTTAGAAGTACACGGCACACCGAATCTTTTCGAGTTACAACGTGTTGTTTCGGAGATACAAGCTAATTTTGTAAGATGCGTTACTTCTGCTCGTAAAGTTTTCCAATACGTACTTATCTGTCTTTACTCTGCAACACTGTATTTCCTTATAACGTTGTATTCTTAACATATTCTTTTGAGAGAAAACTCTCCTGTGCGTTCTCTTTAGAGGCTACAGGCTTAGACATACACGCAACGCCAAAGCTTTTTGAGTTACAATGTGTCGTTTAGGAAAAACAAGATAATTTCGCACGATGCGAGATTTCCATAAAACGTGGTTGTCTGAAAAATTTTGACGAAAGAAAGTTCTCCTGTGGGTTCTCTTTTGAGGCTACATGTGTAGAGGTAAGAGCCACACCAAATCTTTTCTAGTTACAACGTGTTGTTTAGGAGATACAAGCTAATTTTTTACGATGCATTATTTCTTCTCTTAAAGTGTTTCCAATAGTATTTGTCTGTACTCTGCAACATTATATTTCCTTATAACGTGGCATTCTTACATATTCTTTCGAGAGAAAACTCTCCTGTGCCTTTTCTGTTTTTAGGCTCCACGCTTAGACATACAGGCAACACCAAAGCTTTTCGAGTTACCGCGTGTTGTTTATGGAAAACAAGATAATTTTGCACGATGCGGGATTTCCTTAAAACGTGGTTTTCTGACAAATTTTGACTAAAGAAAATTCTCCTGTTGCTTCTCTTATGAGGCTACACGTTTAGACGTGCACGCCACACCAAATCCTTTCGAGTTACCACGTGTTGTTTAAGAGATACAAGCTAATTTTGTATGATGCGTTATTTCTTTTCATAAAGTGGTTCCAATACGCATGTATTTGTCTTTACTCTGCAACACTGTATTTCCTTATAACGTTGTATTCTTACATGTTCTTTCGAGAGAAAACTCTCCTGTGCATTCTCTTTAGAGGCTACATGCTCAGACATACACGCAACACCAAAGCTTTTCGAGTTACAACGTGTTGTTTAGGAAAAACAAGATAATTTTGCATGATGCGGGATTTCCTTAAAACGTGGTTTTCTGACAAATTTTGACGAAAGAAAGTTCTCCTGTGGGTTCTCTTTTGAGGCTACACGTGTAGCCGTACGAGCCACACCAAATATTTTTGAGTTACAACGTGTTGTTTAGGAGATACAAGCAAATATTGTACGATGTGCTATTTCTTCTCGTAAAGTGTTTCCAATACGTACATATTTGTCTTTACTCTGCAACACTGTATTTCCTTATAACATGGTATTCTTACATATTCTTTCGAGGGAAAACTGTCCTGTGCATTCTCTTTTGAGGCTACACGATTAGACAAGCACGCAACACCAAAGCTTTTCGAGTTACAACATGTTGTTTAAAAAAAAGAAGATGATTTCGCACGATGAGGGATTTCCTAAAAACCTGGTTTTCTGAAAAATTTTGACGAAAGAAAATTCTCCTTTGGGTTCTTATTGAGGTACATATTTAGACGTACACGTCACACCAAATCTTTTCGAGTTACAATGTGTTGTTTAGGAGATACAAGCTAATTTTTTATAATGCATTAATTCTCGTAAAGTGTTTCCAATACGTACGTATTTGTCTTTACTCTGCAACACTGTATTTCCTTATAACGTGGTATTCTTACATATTCTTTCGAGAGAAAACTATCCTGTGCATTGCCTTTTGAGGCTAAACACTTAGACATGCAGGCAACACCAAAGCTTTTTGAGTTACAACGTGTTGTTTTTAAAATACAAGATAATTTCGCACGATGCTGGATTTCCTTACAACACGGTTTTCTGACAAATTTTGACGAAAGAAAATTATTCTGTTGGTTCTCTTTTGAAGCTTCACTTTTAGATGTGCACGCCACACCTAATCCTTTCGAGTTACACGTGTTGTTTAGGAGATACAAGCTAATTTTGTACGATGCTTTATTTCTTCTCGTAAAGTGTGTCCAATACTTACGTATTTGTCTTTATTCTGCAACACTGTATTTCCTTATAACGTGGTATTCTTACACATTCTTTCGAGAGAAAACTATCTTGTGCGTTCCCTTTTGAGGTTACACACTTAGACATACAGTCAACACCAAAGCTTTTCAAGTTAAAACGTGTTGTTTATGAAAAACAAGATAATTTTGCACGATGCGGGATTTCCTTAAAACTAGGTCTTCTGACAAATTTTGACGAAAGAAAATTCTCCTGTGGGTTCTCTTTTGAGGCTACATGTTTAGACGTGCATGCCACATGAAATCCTTTCGAATTATCACGTGTTGTTTAGGAGATATAAGCTAATTTTGTACGATGCGTTATTTCTTCTCGTAAGGTGTTTCCAATATGTACGTATTTGTCTTTACTCTGCAACACTGTATTTCCTTATAACATTGTATTCTTACATGTTCTTTCGAGAGAAAACTCTCCTGTGCATTCTCTTTAGAGGCTACACGCTTAGATATACACGTAACACCAAAGCTTTTCGAATTACAACGTGTTGTTTAGGAAAAACAAGATAATTTTGCACGATGCGGGATATCCTTAAAACGTGATTTTCTGACAAATTTTAACGAAAGAAAGTTCTCCTGTGCGTTGTCCTTTGAGGCTACAGGTTTAGACGTACACGCCACACCAAATATTTTTGAGTTACAACGTGTTGTTTAGGAGATACAAGCAAATATTGTTCGATGCGCTCTTTCTTCTTGTAAAGTGTGTCCAATACGTGCTTAGTTGTCTTTACTCTGCAACACTGTATTTCCTTATAACGTGGTATTCTTACATATTCTTTCGAGGGAAACGTCTCCTGTGCGTTCTCTTTTGGGCTACACGCTTAGACATACACGCAATGCCAAAGCTTTTCGAGTTACAACATGCTGTTTAGGAAAAACAAGATAATTGCGCATGATGCTAGATTTCCATAAAACGTGGTTTTCTGAAAAATTTTGACGAAAGAAAGTTCTCCTGTGGGTTCTCTTTTGAGGCTACATGTTTAGACGTACACGTCACACCAAATCTTTTCGAGTTACAACGTGTTGTTTAGGAGATATAAGCTAATTTTGTACGATGCGTTATTTCTTCTCATAAAGTGATTCCAATAAGTACTTATTTGTCCTTACTCTACAAAATTGTATTTCCTTATAGCCTGGTATTCTTACATATTCTTTTGAGAGAAAACTCTCCTGTGCCTTCTCTTTTGAGGCTCCACCCTTACACATACACGCAACACCAAAGCTTTTCGAGTTACAACATGTTGCTTTGGAAAAAGAAGATGATTTCGCACGATGCGGGATTTCCTTAAAACGTGGTTTTCTGAAAAATGTTGAAGAATGAAAATTCTCCTGTGGGTTATCTTTTGAGGCTACACGTTTAGACGTACACGGCACACCGAATCTTTTCGAGTTACAACGTGTTGTTTCGGAGATACAAGCTAATTTTGTAAGATGCGTTACTTCTGCTCGTAAAGTTTTCCAATACGTACTTATCTGTCTTTACTCTGCAACACTGTATTTCCTTATAACGTTGTATTCTTACATATTCTTTTGAGAGAAAACTCTCCTGTGCGTTCTCTTTAGAGGCTACACGCTTAGACATACACGCAACGCCAAAGCTTTTTGAGTTACAATGTGTCGTTTAGGAAAAACAAGATAATTTCGCACGATGCGAGATTTCCATAAAACGTGGTTGTCTGAAAAATTTTGACGAAAGAAAGTTCTCCTGTGGGTTCTCTTTTGAGGCTACACGTGTAGAGGTAAGAGCCACACCAAATCTTTTCTAGTTACAACGTGTTGTTTAGGAGATACAAGCTAATTTTTTACGATGCATTATTTCTTCTCTTAAAGTGTTTCCAATAGTATTTGTCTGTACTCTGCAACATTATATTTCCTTATAACGTGGCATTCTTACATATTCTTTCGAGAGAAAACTCTCCTGTGCCTTTTCTGTTTTTAGGCTCCACGCTTAGACATACAGGCAACACCAAAGCTTTTCGAGTTACAGCGTGTTGTTTATGGAAAACAAGATAATTTTGCACGATGCGGGATTTCCTTAAAACGTGGTTTTCTGACAAATTTTGACTAAAGAAAATTCTCCTGTGGGTTCTCTTTTGAGGCTACATGTTTAGCCGTGCACGCCACACGAAATCTTTCGAATTATCCCGTGTTGTTTTGGAGATACAAGCTAATTGTGTACGATGCGTTATTTCTTCTCGTAAGTGTTTCCTATATGTATGTATTTGTCTTTACTCTGCAACACTGTATTTCCTTATAACATTGTATTCTTACATGTTCTTTCGAGAGAAAACTCTCCTGTGCGTTCTCTTTAGAGTCTACACGCTTAGATATACACATAACACCAAAGCTTTTCGAGTTACAACGTGTTGTTTAGGAAAAACAAGATAATTTTGCACGATGCGGGATATCCTTAAAACGTGGTTTTCTGACAAATTTTAACGAAAGAAAGTTCTCCTGTGCGTTGTCTTTTGAGAATACAGGTTTAGACGTACACGCCACACCAAATCTTTTCGAGTTATAACTTGTTGTTTAGGAGATACAAGCAAATTTTGTTCGATGCGTTATTTCTTCTTGTAAAGTGTGTCCAATACGTACTTAATTGTCTTTACTCTGCAACACTGTACTTCCTTATAACGTGGTATTCTTACATATTCTTTCGAGGGAAACGTCTCCTGTGCGTTCTCTTTTGGGCTACATGCTTAGACATACACGCAACACCAAAGCTTTTCGAGTTACAACGTGTTGTTTAGGAAAAACAAGATAATTTCGCATGATGCGAGATTTCCATAAAACGTGGTTTTCTGAAAAATTTTGACGAAAGAAAGTTCTCCTGTGGGTTCTCTTTTGAGGCTACATGTTTAGACGTACACGTCACACCAAATCTTTTTGAGTTACAACGTGTTGTTTAGGAGATACAAGCTAATTTTTTACGATGCGTTATTTCTTCTCATAAAGTGTTTCCAATAAGTACTTATTTGTCTTTACTCTGCAAAATTGTATTTCCTTATAACGTGGTATTCTTACATATTCTTTCGAGAGAAAACTCTCCTATGCCTTCTCTTTTGAGGCTCCACGCTTACACATACACGCAACACCAAAGCTTTTCGAGTTACAACATGTTGCTTAGGAAAAAGAAGATGATTTCGCACGATGCGGGATTTCCTTAAATCGTGGTTTTCTGAAAAATGTTGAAGAAAGACAATTCTCCTGTGGGTTCTCTTTTAAGGCTACACATTTAGACATACACGGCACACCAAATCTTTTCGAGTTACAACATGTTGTTTCGGAGGTACAAGCTAATTTTGTAAGATGCGTTACTTCTGCTCGTAAAGTTTTCCAATACGTACTTATTTGTCTTTACTCTGCAACAGTGTATTTCCTTATAACGTTGTATTCTTACATATTCTTTCGAGAGAAAACTCTGCTGTGCGTTCTCTTTACAGGCTACATGCTTAGACATACACGCAACGCCAAAGCTTTTTGAGTTACAATGTGTCGTTTAGGAAAAACAAGATAATTTCGCACGATGCGAGATTTCCATAAAACGTGGTTGTCTGAAAAATTTTGACAAAAGAAAGTTCTCCTGTGGGTTCTCTTTTGAGGCTACACGTGTAGAGGTAAGAGCCACACCAAATTTTTTCGAGTTACAACGTGTTGTTTAGGAGATACAAGCTAATTTTGTACGATGCATTATTTCTTCTCTTAAAGTGTTTCCAATAGTATTTGTCTGTACTCTGCAACATTATATTTCCTTATAACGTGGTATACTTACATATTCTTTCGAGAGAAAACTCTCCTCTTCCTTCTCTTTTGAGGCTCCACGCTTAGACATACAGGCAGCACCATAGCTTTTCGAGTTACAACATGTTGTTTATGGAAAACAAGATAATTTTGCACGATGCGGGATTTCCTTAAAACGTGGTTTTCTGACAAATTTTGACAAAAGAAAATTCTCCTGTGGCTTCTCTTTTGAGGCTACACATTTAGACGTGCACGCCACACCAAATCCTTTCGAGTTACCACGTGTTGTTTAAGAGATACAAGCTAATTTTGTATGATGCGTTATTTCTTTTCGTAAAGTGGTTCCAATACGTATGTATTTGTCTTTACTCTGCAACACTGTATTTCCTTATAACGTTGTATTCTTACATGTTTTTTCGAGAGAAACTCTCCTGTGCATTCTCTTTAGAGGCTACATGCTCAGACATACACGCAACACCAAATCTTTTCGAGTTACAACGTGTTGTTTAGGAAAAACAAGATAATTTTGCACGATGCGGGATTTCCTTAAAACGTGGTTTTCTGACAAATTTTGACGAAAGAAAGTTCTCCTGTGGGTTCTCCTTTGAGGCTACACGTGTAGCCGTACGAGCCACACCAAATATTTTTGAGTTACAGCGTGTTGTTTAGGAGATACAAGCAAATATTTTACGATGCGCTATTTCTTCTCGTAAAATGTTTCCAATACGTACATATTTGTCTTTACTCTGCAACACTGTATTTCCTTATAACATGGTATTCTTACATATTCTTTCGAGGGAAAACTGTCCTGTGCATTCTCTTTTGAGGCTACACGATTAGAGAAGCACGCAACACCAAAGCTTTTCGAGTTACAACATGTTGTTTAGGAAAAAGAAGATGATTTCGCACGATGAGGGATTTCCTAAAAACCTGGTTTTCTGAAAAATTTTGACGAAAGAAAATTCTCCTTTGGGTTCTCTTTTGAGGCTACATATTCAGACGTACACGTCACACCAAATCTTTTCGAGTTACAACGTGTTGTTTAGGAGATACAAGCTAATTTTTTATAATGCGTTAATTCTCGTAAAGTGTTTCCAATACGTACGTATTTGTCTTTACTCTGCAACACTGTATTTCCTTTTAACGTGGTATTCTTACATATTCTTTCAAGAGAAAACTATCCTGTGCATTCCCATTTGAGGCTAAACACTTAGACAAAGAGGCAACACCAAAGCATTTTGAGTTACAACGTGTTGTTTTTAAAAAAACAAGATAATTTCGCACGATGCTGGATTTCCTTACAACATGGTTTTCTGACAAATTTTGACAAAAGAAAATTATTCTGTTGGTTCTCTTTTGAAGCTTCATGTTTAGACGTGCACGCCACACCTAATCCTTTCGAGTTACCACGTGTTGTTTAGGAGATACAAGCTAATTTTGTACGATGCTTTATTTCTTCTCGTAAAGTGTGTCCAATACGTACGTATTTGTCTTTACTCTGCAACACTGTATTTCCTTATAACGTGGTATTCTTACATATTCTTTCGAGAGAAAACTATCTTGTGCGTTCCCTTTTGAGGCTACACACTTAGACATACAGGCAACACCAAAGCTTTTCAAGTTACAACGTGTTGTTTATGAAAAACAAGATAATTTCGCACGATGCGGGATTTCCTTAAAACGTGGTTTTCTGACAAATTTTAACGAAAGAAAGTTCTCCTTTGCGTTGTGTTTTGAGGCTACAGGTTTAGACGTACACGCCACACCAAATCTTTTCGAGTTATAACTTGTTGTTTAGGAGATACAAGCAAATTTTTTTCGATGCGTTATTTCTTCTTGTAAAGTGTGTCCAAAACGTACTTAATTGTCTTTACTCTGCAACACTGTATTTCCTTATAACGTTGTATTCTTACATATTCTTTCGAGGGAAACCTCTCCTGTGCGTTCTCTTTTGGGGTACACGCTTAGACATACACGCAACGCCAAAGCTTTTCGAGTTACAACGTGTTGTTTAGGAAAAACAAGATAATTTCGCATGATGCGAGATTTCCATAAAACGTGGTTTTCTGAAAAATTTTTACGAAAGAAAGATCTCCTGTGGGTTCTTTTTGAGGCTCTACGTGTAGGGGTATGAGCCACACCAAATCCTTTCGAGTTACAACGTGTTGTTTAGGAGATACAAGCTAATTTAGTACGATGCGTTATTTCTTCACTTAAAATGTTTCCAATACGTACTTAATTGTCTTTACTCTGCAACACTATATTTGCCTATAACGTGGTATTCTTACATATTCTTTCGAGAGAAAACTGTCCTGTGCAATCTCATTTGAGGCTACAAGCTTAGACATACACGCAACACCAAAGCTTTTCAAATTACAACGTGTTGTTTAGGAAAAACAAGATAATTTCGCACGATGCGAGATTTCCGTAAAACGTGGTTTCTGACAAATTTTGATGAAAGAAAATTCTCCTGCGGGTTCTCTTTTGAGGCTACACATTTAGACATACACGTGACGCCAAATCTTTTCGAGTTACAACGTATTGTTTAGGAGACACAAGTTAATTTTGTACGATGCGTTATTACTTCTCGTAAAGTGTTTACAATATGTACTTATTTGTCTTTACTCTGCAAAATTGTATTTCCTTATAACATGGTATTATTACATATTCTTTCGAGGGAAAACTCTCCTGTGCCTTCTCTTTTGAGGCTCCATCCTTACACATACACGCAACACCAAAGCTTTTCGAGTTACAACATGTTGTTTAGGAAAAAGGAGATGATTTTGCAAGATGCGGGATTAGCTTAAAACGTGGTTTTCTGAAAAATGTTGACGAAAGAAAATTCTCCTGTGTGTCCTCTTTTGAGGCTACATATTTAGACGTACATGCCACACCAAATCTTTTCGAATTACAACGTGTTGTTTAGGAGATACAAGCTAATTTTGTACAATGCGTTAATTCTTCTCGTAAAGTGTTTCCGATATGTACGCATTTATCTTTACTCTGCAACACTGTATTTCCTTAAAACGTGGTTTTCTTACATATTCTTTCGAGAGAAAACTATCCTATGCATTCCCTTTTGAGGCTACACACTTAGACATACAGGTAACACCAAAGCTTTTCGAGTTACAACGTGTTGTTTATGAAAAACAAGATAATTTCGCACGATGCGGGATTTCCTTAAAACGTGGTTTTCTGACAAATTTTGACGAAAGAAAATTCTCCTGTGGGTTCTCTTTTGAGGCTTCACGTTTAGACGTGCACGCCACACCAAATCCTTTCGAGTTACCACGTGTTGTTTAGGAGATACAAGCTAAATTTGTACGATGCCTTATTTCTTCTCATAAAGTGTTTCCAATACGTACATATTTGTCTTTACTCTGCAACACTGTATTTCCTTATAACGTGGTATTCTTACATATTCTGTCGCGAGAAAACTATCCTGTGCATTCCCTTTTGAGGCTACACAATTAGACATACAGGCAACACCAAAACTTTTCGAGTTACAACGTGTTGTTTATGAAAAACAAGATAATTTCGCACGATGCGGGATTTCCGTAAAAAGTGGTGTTCTGACAAATTTTGACGAAAGAAAATTCTCCTGTTGGTTCTCTTTTGAGGCTACACGTTTAGACGTGCACGCCACACCAAATCTTTTCGAGTTACCACTTGTTGTTTAGGAGATACAAGCTAATTTTTTACGAAGCGTTATTTTTTCTCGTAAAGTGTTTCCAAAAAGTATGTATTTGTCTTTACTCTGCAACACTGTATTTCCTTATAACGTTGTATTCTTACATGTTGTTTCGAGAGAAAAATCTCCTGTGCGTTCTCTTAAGTGGCTACACGCATAGACATACACGCAATACCAAAGCTTTGCGAGTAACAACGTGTTGTTTGGGAAAAACAAGATAATTTTCACGATGCTGGATATCCTTAAAACGTGGTTTTCTGACAAATTTTAACGAAAGAAAGTTCTCCTGTGCGTTGTCTTTTGAGGCTACAGGATTAGACGTACACGCCACACCAAATCTTTTCGAGTTATAACGTGTTGTTTAGGAGATACAAGCAAATTTTTTACGATGCGTTACTTCTTCTCCTAAAGTGTTTCCAATATGTACTTATTTGTCTTTACTCTGCAACACTGTATTTCCTTATAACGTGGTATTCTTACATATTCTTTCGAGAGAAAACTCTCCTGTGCATTCTCTTTTGAGGCTACACGCTTAGACAAACACTCAACACCAAAGCTTTTCGAGTTACACCGTGTTGTTTAGGAAAAACAAGATAATTTTGCACGATGCGAGATTTCCTTAAAACGTGTTTTCTGACAAATTTTGTTGAAAGAAAATTCTCCTGTGAGTTCCCTTTTGAGGCTACACGTTTAGACGTACACGTCACACCAAATCTTTTCGAGTTACAACGTGTTGTTTAGGAGATACAAGCTAATTTTTTACGATGCGTTATTTCTTCTCGTAAAATGTGTCCAATACGTACTTATTTGTCTTTACTCTGCAACACTGTATTTCCTTATAACGTGGTATTCTTACATATTCTTTCAAGAGAAAACACTCCTGTGCGTTCTCTTTTGAGGCTACACGCTTAGACATACACGCAGCACCAAAGCTTTCCGAGTTACAACGTGTTGTTTAGGAAAAACAAGATAATTTCCACGATGCGGGATTTCCATAAAACGTGGTTTTCTGACAAATTTTGACGAAAGAAAATTCTCCTGTGAGTTCTCTTTCGAGGCTACACGTTTAGACGTACACGCCACACCAAATCTTTTCGAGTTACATCGTGTTGTTTAGGAGATACAAGCTAATTTTGTAAGATGCGTTATTACTTCTCGTAAAGTGTTTCCAATATATACATATTTGTCTTTACTCTGCAACACTGTATTTCCTTATAACGTGGTATTCTTATATATTCTTTCGAGAGAAATCTCTCCTGTGCATTCTCTTTTGAGGCCACAAGTTTATACATACACGCAACACCAAAGCTTTTCGAGTTACGAAGTGTTGTGTAGGAAAAACAAGATAATTTCGCACAATGCGGGATTTCCTTAATACGTGGATTCTGACAAATTTTGACGAAAGAAAATTCTCCTGTGTGTTCTCTTTTGAGGCTACATATTTAGACGTACATGCCACACCAAATGTTTTCGAATTACAACGTATTGTTTAGGAAATACAAGCTAATTTTGTACAATGCGTTAATTCTTCTCGTAAAGTGTTTCCAATACGTACATATTTGTCTTTACTCTGCAACACTGTATTTCTTAAAACGTGGTTTTCTTACATATTCTTTCAAGAGAAAACTATCCTGTGCATTCCCTTTTGAGGCTACATACTTAGACATACAGGCAACAACAAAGCTTTTCGAGTTACAACGTGATGTTTATGAAAAACAAGATAATTTCGCACGTTGCGGGATTTCCTTAAAACGTGGTTTTCTGACAAATTTTGACGAAAGAAAATTCTCCTGTGGGTTCTCTTTTGAGGCTTCACGTTTAGACGTGCACGCCACACCAAATCCTTTCGAGTTACCACGTGTTGTTTAGTAGATACAAGCTAATTTTGTACGCTGCGTTATTTCTTCTCATAAAGTGTTTCCAATACGTACGTATTTGTCTTTACTCTGCAACACTGTATTTCCTTATAACGTGGTATTCTTACATATTCTGTCGAGAGAAAACTATCCTGTGCGTTCCCTTTTGAGGCTACACACTTAGACATACAAGCAACACCAAAACCTTTCGAGTTACAACGTGTTGTTTATGAAAAACTAGATAAGTTCACACGATGTGGGATTTCCTTAAAACGTGGTGTTCTGACAAATTTTGACGACAGAAAATTCTCCTGTTGGTTCTCTTTTGAGGCTACACGTTTAGACGTGCATGCCACACCAAATCTTTTCGAGTTACCACGTGTTGTTTAGGAGATACAAGGTAATTTTTTACGATGCATTATTTCTTCTCGTAAAGTGTTTCCAATAAGTACGTATTTGTCTTTACTCTGCAACACTGTATTTCCTTATAACGTTGTATTCTTACATGTTCTTTCGAGAGAAAAATCTCCTGTGCGTTCTCTTAAGTGGCTACACGCATAGACATACACGCAGCACCAAAGCTTTTCGAGTTACAACGAGTTGTTTAGGAAAAACAAGATAATTTTGCACGATGCGGGATATCCTTAAAACGTGGTTTTCTGACAAATTATGACGAAAGAAAGTTCTCCTGTGGGTTCTCTTTTGAGGCTACACGTTTAGACGTATGAGCCACACCAAATCTTTTCGAGTTACAACGTGTTGTTTACGAGATACAAGCAAATTTTTTACGATGCGTTATTTCTTCTCCTAAAGTGTTTCCAATATATACTTATTTGTCTTTACTCTGCAACACTGTATTTCCTTATAACGTGGTATTCTTACATATTCTTTCGAGAGAAAACTCTCCTGTGCATTCTCTTTTGAGGCTACACGCTTAGACAAACACTCAACACCAAAGCTTTTCGAGTTACACCGTGTTGTTTAGTAAAAACAAGATAATTTTGCACGATGCGAGATTTCCTTAAAACGTGTTTTCTGACAAATTTTGATGAAAGAAAATTCTCCTGTGAGTTCTCTTTTGAGGGTACATGTTTAGACGTACATGTCACACCAAATCTTTTCGAGTTACAACGTGTTGTTTAGGAGATACAAGCTTATTTTTTACGATGCGTTACTTCTTCTCATAAATTGTGTCCAATACTTACTTATTTGTCTTTACTCTGCAACACTGTATTTCCTTATAACGCGGTATTCTTACATATTCTTTCGAGAGAAAACTCTCCTGTGCGTTCTCTTTTGAGGCTACACGCTTAGACATACACGCAGCACCAAAGCTTTTCGAGTTACAACGTGTTGTTTAGGAAAAACAAGATAATTTCCACGATGCGGGATTTCCATAAAACGTGGTTTTCTGACAAATTTTGACGAAAGAAAATACTCCTGTAAGTTCACTTTTGAGGCTACACGTTTAGACGTACACGCCACACCAAATCTTTTCGAGTTACATCGTGTTGTTTAGGAGATACAAGCTAATTTTGTACGATGCGTTATTTCTTCTCGTAAAGTGTTTCCAATATATACGTATTTGTCTTTACTCTGCAACACTGTATTTCCATATAACGTGGTATTCTTATATATTCTTTCGAGAGAAAACTCTCCTGTGTGTTATCTTTTGAGGCCACACGTTTAGACATACACGCAACACCAAAGCTTTTCGAGTTACAATGTGTTGTTTAGGAAAAACAAGATAATTTCGCACAATGCGGGATTTCCTTAAAACGTGGTTTTCTGTCAAATTTTGACGAAAGAAAATTCTCCTGTGGGTTCTCTTTTGAGGCTACACGTTTCAACTTACACGTCACACCAAATCCTTCGAGTTACAACGTTTTGTTTAGGAAATACAAGCTAATTTTGTACGATGTATTATTCCTTCTCGTAAAGTGTTTCCAATAAGTAAGTATCTGTCTTTACTCTGCAACACTGTATTTCCTTATAACGTGGTATTCTTACATATTCTTTCGAGAGAATACTCTACTGTGCATTCTCTTTTGAGGCTACATGCTTAGACATACAGGCAACACCAAAGCTTTTCGAGTTACAACGTGTTGTTTAGGAAAAACAAGATAATTCTCACGATGCAGGACTTCATTAAAACGTGGTTTTCTGAAAAAATTTTGACCAAAGAAAATTCTCCTGTGGGTTCTCTTTTGAGGCTACGCATTTAGATGTAAACACCACACCAAATATTTTCGAGTTACAACGTGTTGGTTACACCAAAGCTTTTCGAGTTACAACGTGTTGTTTAGGAAAAACAAGATAATTTCGCACGATGCGGGATTTCCTTAAAACGTGGTTTTCCGACATATTTTGACGAAAGAAAATTCTCCTGTGGGTTCTCTTTTGAGGCTACACGTTTCAACGTACACGCCACACAAAATCTTTTCGCGTTACACCGTGTTGTTTACGAAATACAAGCTAATTTTGTATGATGTATTATTCCTTCTCGTAAAGTGTTTCCAATATGTATGTATCTGTCTTTACTGTGCAACACTGTATGTCCTTATAACGTGGTATTCTTACATATTCTTTCGAGAGAATACTCTCCTGTGCGTTCTCTTTTGAGGCTACACGCTTAGACATACATGCAAAACCAAAGCTTTTCGAGTTACAACGTGTTATTTAGGAAAAACAAGAAAATTTCGCACGATGCGGGATTTCCATAAAATGTGGTTTTCTGAAAAAATTTTGACCAACGAAAATTCTCCTGTGGGTTCTCCTTTGAGGCTACACCTTTAGATAAACACCACACCAAATCCTTTTGAGTTACAACGTGTTGTTTAGGAGATACAAGCTAATTTTTTACCATGTGTTATTTCTTCTCGTAAAGTGTTTCCAATACGTACATATTTGTCTTTACTCTGCAACACTGTTTTTCCATATAACATGGAATAACAAATAGTACAAAATTAGCTTGTATCTCCTAAACAACACGTTATAACTCGAAAGGTTCTGGTGTGGCCTGTACGTCTAAACGTGTACCCTCAAAAGAGAACCCATGTTTTAAGGAAATCCCGCATCGTGCGCAATTATCTTCTTTTTCCTAAACAACACGTTTTAACTCGAAAAGCTTTGGTGTTGCGTGTATGTCTAAGCGTGTAGCCTCAAAAAAGAACGCACAAAAGAGTTTTCTCTCGAAAGAGTATGTAAGAATACCACTTTATAAGGAAATACAGTGTCGCAGAGTAAAGGCAAATACATACGTATTGGAAACACTTTACGAGAAGAAATAACGCAACGTACAAAATTAGTTTGTATCTCCTAAACAACACGTTGTAACTCGAAAAGATTTGGTGTGGCCTGTACGTCTAAACGTGTAGCCTCAAAAGAGAACCCACAGGAGAATTTTCTTTCGTCAAAATTTTTCAGAAAACCACGTTTTAAGGAAATCCCGCTTTAAGGAAATCCTAAACAACACGTTGTAACTCGAAAAGCTTTGGTGTTGCGTGTATGTTTAAGTGTGTAGCCTCAAAAGAGAACGCACAGGAGAGTTTTTTCTCGATAGAATTTGTAAGGATACCATGTTATAAGGAAATACAGTGTTGCAGAATAAAGACAAATACGTAAGTATTGGAAACACATAAACTTTACGAGATGGAATAAAGCATCGTACAAAATTAGCTTGTATCTCCTAAACAACACGTGGTAACTCAAAAAGATTTGGTGTGGCGTGCACGTCTAAATGTGTAGCCTCAACAGAGAACACACAGGAGAATTTTCTTACGTCAAAATTTGTCAGAAAACCACTTTTTAAGGAAATCCCGCATCGTGGGAAATTATCTTGTTTTTCCTAATCAACACGTTGTAACTCGAAAAGCTTTGGTGGTGCATGTATGTCTAAGCGTGTAGCCTCCAAAGAGAACGCACAGGATAGTTTTCTCTCGAAAGAATATGTAAGAATACCACGTTATAAGGAAATACAGTGTTGCAGAGTATAGACAAATATGTACTTATTGGAAACACTTTACGAAAAGAAATAACGCATCATGCAAACTTAGCTTGTATCTCCTAAACAACACGTTGTAACTCGAAAAGATTTGGTGTGGCGTGAACGACTAAACGTGTAGCCTCAAAGGAGAACCCACAGGAGAGCTTTCTTTCGTCAAAATTTGTCAGAAAACCACGTTTTAAGGAAATCCTGCATCCTGCGAAATTATCTTGTTTTTCCTAAACAACATGTTGTAACTCGAAAAGCTTTGGTGTGGCGTATATGTCTAAGCGTGTAGCCTCAAAAGAGAACGCACAGGAGAGTTTTCTCCCGAAAGAATATGTAGGAATACCACGTTATAAGGAAATACAATGTTGCAGAGTAAAGACAAATAAATACTTATTGGAAACACATAAACTTTACGAGAAGAAATAAGACATAGTACAAAATTAGCTTGTATATCCTAAACAACACGTTATAACTCGAAAGGATTTGGTGTTGCGTGTATGTCTAAGCATGTAGCCTCAAAAAACAATGCACAGGAGAGTTTTCTCTCGAAAGAATATGTAAGAATACCACGTTATAAGGAAACATATTGCTGCAGAGTAAAGACAAATACATACGTTTTGGAAACACATTATGAGAAGAAATAACGCATGGTACAAAATTAGCTTGTATCTCCGAAACAACACGTGGTAACTCAAAAAAATTTGGTGTGGCGTGCACATCTAAACGTGTAGCCTCAAAAGAGAACCCACAGTACAATTTTCTTTCGTCAAAATTTGTCAGAAAACCATGTTTTAAGGAAATCCCGCATCGTGCGAAATTATCTTGTTTTTCCTAATCAACACGTTGTAACTCGAAAGGCTTTGGTGGTGCGTGTATGTCTAAGCGTGTAGCCTCCAAAGAGAACGTACAGGATAGTTTTCTCTCGAAAGAATATGTAAGAATACCACGTTATAAGGAAATACAGTGTTGCAGAGTATAGACAAATATGTACTTATTGGAAACACTTTAGGAGAAGAAATAACGCGTCATGTAAAATTAGCTTGTATCTCCTAAACAACACGTTGTAACTCGACAAGATTTGGTGTGGCATGTATGTCTAAACGTGTAGCCTCAAAAGAGAACCCACAGGAGAGTTTTCTTTCGTCAAAATTTGTCAGAAAACCACGTTTAAGGAAATACAGCATCACGCGAAATTATCTTGTTTATCCTAAACATGTTGTAACTCGAAAAGCTTTGGTGGTGCGTTTATGTCTAAGCATGTAACCTCAAAAGAGAACGCATAGGAGAGTTTTCTTCCGAAAGAATATGTAGGAATACCACGTTATAAGGAAATACAGTGTTGCAGAGTAAAGACAAATATATACTTATTGGAAACACTTAAGCTTTATGAGAAGAAATAACACTTAGTACAAAATTAGCTTGTATCTCCTAAACAACACGTTATAACTCGAAAGGATTTGGTGTGGCGTTAACGTCTAAACGTGTAGTCTCAAAAGAGAACCCACAGGAGATTTTTCTTTCGTCAAAATTTGTCAGAAAACCACGTTTTAAGGAAATCCCGCATCATGCGAAATTATCTTGTTTTTCCTAAACAACACGTTGTAACTCGAAAAGCTTTGGTGTTGGGTGAATGTCTAAGCGTGTAGCCTCCAAAGAGAACGCACAGGAGAGTTTTCTCTTGAAAGAATATGTAAGAATATCACGTTATAAGGAAATACAGTGTGGCAGAGTAGAGGCAAGTACATACGTATTGTAAACACTTAAACTTTACGAGAAGAAATAATTCATCGTAAAAAAATTAGCTTGTATCTCCTAAACAACAAGTTGTAACTCAAAAAGATTTGGTGTGGCGTGTACGTCTAAACGTGTAGCCTCAAAAGAGAACGCACAGGGGAGTTTTCTCCAGAAAGAATATGGAGGAATACCACGTTATAAGGAAATACAGTGTTGCAGAGTAAAGACAAATACATACTTATTGGAAACAGTTAAGCTTTAAGAGAAGAAATAACACATAGTACAAAAGTAGCTTATATATCCTAAACAACACGTTATAACTCGATAGGATTTGGTGTGGCGTGTACATCTAAACGTGTAGCCTCAAAAGAGTACCCACAGGAGAATTTTCTTTCGTCAAAAGTTTTCAGAAAACCACGTTTTAAGGGAATCCCGCATCATGTGAAATTATCTTGTTTTTCCTAAACAACACGTTGTAACTCGAAAAGCTTTGGTGTTGCGTGAATGTCTAAGCGTGTAGCCTCCAAAGAGAACGCACAGGAGAGTTTTCTCTCGAAAGAATATGTAAGAATACCACGTTATAAGGACATACAGTGTGGCAGAGTAAAGACAAATACGTATGTAATGGAAGCACTTTATGAGAGAAATAACGCATCTTGCAAAATTAGCTTGTATGTCCTAAACAACACGTTGTAACTCGAAAAGGTTTGGTGTGGCGTGTACGTCTAAAAGTGTAGCCTCAAAAGAGAACCCACAGGAGAGTTTTCTTTCGTCAAAATTTGTCAGAAAACCACGTTTTAAGGAAATCCCGCATCGTGCGAAATTATCTTGTTTTTCCTAATCAACACGTTGTAACTCGAAAAGCTTTGGTGGTGCGTGTTTTTCTAAGCGTGTAGCCTCCAAAGAGAACGCACAGGATAGTTTTCTCTCGAAAGAATATGTAAGAATACCACGTTATAAGGAAATACAGTGTTGCAGAATTTAGACAAATATGTACTTATTGGAAACACTTTAGGAGAAGAAATAACACATCATGCAAAATTAGCTTGTATCTCCTAAACAACACGTTGTAACTCGACAAGATTTGGTGTGGCGTGTATGTCTAAACGTGTAGCCTCAAAAGAGAAACCACAGGAGACTTTTCTTTCGTCTAAATTTGTCAGAAAACCACGTTTTAAGGAAATACCTCATCGTGCGAAATTATCTTGTTTTCCTAAACAACATGTAACTTGAAAAGCTTTGGTGGTGCGTGTATGTCTAAGCGTGTAGCCTCAAAAGAGAATGCACAGGAGAGTTTTCTTCCGAAAGAATATGTAGGAATACAACGTTATAAGGAAATACAGTGTTGCAGAGTAAAGACAAATGCATACTTATTGGAAACACTTAAGCTTTAGGAGACGAAATAACACATAGTAAAATTTAGTTTGTATACCCTAAACAACACTTTATAACTCGAAAGGATTTGGTGTGGCGTGTACGTCTAAATGTGTAGCCTCAAATGAGAACCCACAGGAGAATTTTCTTTCATCAAAATTTGTCAGAAAACCACGTTTAAAGAAATCCCGCATCATGCGAAATTATCTTGTTTTTCCTAAAAAACACGTTGTAACTCGAAAAGCTTTGGTGTTGCGTTAATGTCTAAGCATGTAGCCTCCAAAGAGATCACACAGGAGAGTTTTCTCTCGAAAGAATATATAAGAATACCACGTTATAAGGAAATACAGTGTTGCAGAGTAGAGGCAAATATATACATATTGGAAAAACTTAAACTTTACGAGAAGAAATAATTCATCGTTAAAAAATTAGCTTGTATCTCCGAAACAACAAGTTGTAACTCAAAAAGATTTGGTGTGGCGTGTACGGCTAAACGTGTAGCCTCAAAAGAGAACGCACAGGAGAGTTTTCTCCTGAAAGAATATGTAGGAATACTACGTTATAAGGAAATACAGTGTTGCAGAGTAAAGACAAATACATACATATTGGAAACACTTAAGCTTTACGAGAAGAAATAGCACATAGTACAAAATTAGCTTGTATATCCTAAACAACACGTTAGAACTCGAAAGGATTTGGTGTGGCGTGTACGTCTAAACATGCAGCCTCAAAAGAGAACCCACAGGAGAATTTTCTTTCGTCATAATTTGTCAGAAAACCACGTTTTAAGGAAATCCCGCATCATGCGAAATTATCTTGTTTTGCCTAAACAACACGTTGTACCTCGAAAAACTTTCGTGTTGCCTGAATGTCTAAGTGTGTAGCCTCCAAAGAGAACGCACAGGAGAGTTTTCTCTCGAAAGAATATGTAAGAATACCACGTTATAAGGAAATACAGTGTTGCAGAGTAGAGGCAAATACATACGTATTGGAAACACTTAACCTTTACGAGAAGAAATAATTCATTGTAAAAAAATTAGCTTGTATCTCCTAAACAACAAGTTGCAACTCAAAAAGATTTGGTGTGGTGTGTACGTCTAAACGTTTAGCTTCAAAAGAGAACCCACAGGAGAATTTTCTTTCGTCAAAATTTGTCAGAAAACCACGTTTTAAGGAAATCCCGCGTCGTGAGAAATTATCTTGTTCTTCCTAAACAACAAGTTGTAACTCGAAAAGCTTTGCTGTTGCGTGTATGTCTCAGCGTGTAGCCTCAAATGAGAACGCACAGGAGAGTTTTCTCTCGAAAAAATATGTAAGAATACCACGTTATAAGGAAATACAGTGTTGCAGAGTAAAGACAAATACTTATTGGAAAAACTTTATGAGAAGAAATAACGCATCATACAAAATTAGATTGTATCTCCTAAACAAAACATTGTAACTCGAAAAGATTTGGTGTGGCGTGTACGTCTAAACGTGTAGCCTCAAAAGAGAACCCACAGGAGAATTTTTGTTCGTAAAATTTGTCAGAAATCCATGTTTTAAGGAAATCACTCATCGTGCGAAATTATCTTGTTTTTCCTAAACAACACGTTGTAACTCGAAAAGCTTTGATGTTGCGTGTATGTCTAAGCGTGTAGCCTCAAAAGAGAACGCACAGGAGAGTTTTCTCTCGAAAGAACATGTAAGAATACCACATTATAAGGAAATACAGTTTTGCAGAGTAAAGACAAATACATATGTATTTGAAACACTCTATGAGAAGAAATAACGCATCGTAAAAAATTAGTTTGTATCTCCTAAACAACACGTTGTAACTCAAAAAGATTTGGTGTGGCATGTACGTCTAAACGTGCAGCCTCAAAAGAGAACCCACAGGATAATTTTCTTTCCTCAAAATTTGTCAGAAAACCACTTATTAAGGAAATCCCGCATCATGCGAAACTATCTTGTTTTTCCTAAACAACACATTGTAACTCGAAAATCTTTGGAGTTGCGTGTGTGTCTAAGCATGTAGCCTCAAAAGAGAACGCACAGGAGAGATTTCTCTCGAACGAGTATGTAAGAATACCACGTTATAAATAAATACATTGTGGCAAATTAAAGATAAATACGTTCCTTTTGGAAACACTTAAACTTTACAAGAAGATATAAAGCATCGTAAAAAATTAGCTTGTATCTCCGAAAGAACACGTTGTAACTCGAAAACATTTGGTGTGGCGTGTACGTCTAAATGTTTAGCCTCAAATGAAAACCCACAGGAGAATTTTATTTCCTCAAAATTTGTCAGAAAACCACGTTTTAAGGAATTCCCGCATCGTGCGAAATTATCTTGTTTTTCCTAAACAACACGTTCTAACTCGAAATGCTTTGGTGTTGCGTGTATGTCTAAGCGTGTAGCCTCAAAAGAGAATGCACAGGAGAGTTTTCTCTCGAAAGAATATGTACGAATACCATGTTATAAGGAAATTCAGTGTTGCAGAGTAAAGACAAATACGTACTTATTGGAAACACTTTAGGAGAAGAAATAACGCATCGTAAAAATTAGCTTGTATCTCCTAAAGAACACGTTGTAACTCGAAAGATTTGGTGTGGCGTGTAGGTCTAAACATGTAGCCTCAAAAGAGAACCCACAGGAGAATTTTCTTTCGTCAAAATTTGTCAGAAAACCACGTTTTAAAGAAATCCCGCATTGTGCGCATTTATCTTGTTTTTCATAAACAAAACATTGTAACTCGAAAAGCTTTGGTGTTGGGTGTATGTGTAAGCGTGTAGCCTCAAAAGAGAATGCACAGGAGAGTTTTCTCCCAAAGAATATGTAGGAATACCACGTTATAAGGAAATATATTGCTGCAGAGTAAAGACAAATGCATACGTATTGGAAACATATTATGAGAAGAAATAATGCATGGTACAAAATTTGCTTGTATCTCCTAAACAACACGTGGTAACTCAAAAAGATTTGGTGTGGCGTGCACGTCTAAATGTGTAGCCTCAAAAGAGAACCCACAGCAGAATTTTCTTACGTCAAAATTTGTCAGAAAACCACATTTTAAGGAAATCCCGCATCGTGCGAAATTATCCTGTTTTTCCTAATCAACACGTTGTAACTCGAAAAGCTTTGGTGTTGCGTGTATGTCTAAGCGTGTAGCCTCCAAAGAGAACGCACAGGATAGTTTTCTCTCGAAAGAATATGTAAGAATACCAGTTATAAGGAAATACAGTGTTGCAGAGTATAGACAAATATGTACTTATTGGAAACACTTTACGAGAAGAAATAACGCATCATGCAAAATTAGCTTGTATCTCCTGAACAACACGTTGCAACTCGAAAAGATTTGGTGTGGCATGAACGACTAAACGTGTAGCCTCAAAGGAGAACCCACAGGAGGGTTTTCTTTCGTCAAAATTTGTCAGAAAACCACGTTTTAAGGAAATCCTGCATCCTGCGAAATTATCTTGTTTTTCCTAAACAACATGTTGTAACTCGAAAAGCTTTGATGTTGCGTATATGTCTAAGCATGTAGCCTCAAAAGAGAACGTACAGGAGAGTTTTCTCCCAAAGAATATGTAGGAATACCACGTTATAAGGAAATACAGTGTTGCAGAGTAAAGACAAATACATACTTATTGGAAACACTTAAACTTTACGAGAAGAAATAAAACATAGTAAAAAATTAGCTTGTATATCCTAAACAACACGTTATAACTTGAAAGGATTTGGTGTTGCGTGTATGTCTAAGCATGTAGCCTCAAAAGAGAATGCACAGAAGAGTTTTCTCCCGAAAGAATATGTAAGAATACCACATTATAAGGAAATATATTGCTACAGAGTAAAGACAAATACGTACGTATTGGAAACACATTATGAGAAGAAATAACGCATGGTACTAAATTAGCTTGTATCTCCGAAACAACACGTGGTAACTCAAAAAGATTTGGTGTGGCGTGTACATCTAAATGTGTAGCCTCAAAAGAGAACCAACAGGAGAATTTTCTTACGTCAAAATTTGTCAGAAAACCACGTTTTAAGGAAATCCCGCATCGTGCGAAATTATCTTGTTTTTCCTAATCAACACGTTGTAACTCGAAAAGCTTTGGTGGTGCGTGTATTTCTAAGCGTGTAGCCTCCAAAGAGAACGCACAGGATAGTTTTCTCTCGAAAGAATATGTAAGAATACCACGTTATAAGGAAATACAGTGTTGCAGAGTATAGACAAATATGTACTTATTGGAAACACTTTAGGAGAAGAAATAACGCATCATGTAAAATTAGCTTGTATCTGCTAAACAACACGTTGTAACTCGACAAGATTTGGTGTGGCGTGTATGTCTAAACGTGTAGCCTCAAAAGAGAACCCACAGGAGAGTTTTCTTTCGTCAAAATTTGTCAGAAAACCACGTTTTAAGGAAATACCGCATCGTGCGAAATTATCTTGTTTTTCCTAAACAACATGTTGCAACTCGAAAAGCTTTGGTGTTGCGTGTATGTCTAAGCGTGTAGCCTCAAAAGAGAACGCACAGGAGAGTTTTCTCTCGAAAGAATATGTAAGAATACCACGTTATAAGGGAATACAGTGTTGCAGAGTAAAGACAAATACATACTTATTGGAAACACTTAAGCTTTACGAGAAGAAATAACACGTAGTACAAAATTAGCTTGTATATCCTAAACAACACGTTATAATTCGAAAGGATTTGGCGTGGCTTGTACGTCTAAACGTGCAGCCTCAAAAAACCACCCACAGAAGAATTTTCTTTCGTCAAAATTTGTCAGAAAACCACGTTTTACGGAAATCCCGCATCATGCGAAATTATCTTGTTTTTCCTAAACAACACGTTGTAACTCGAAAAGCTTTGGTGTTGCGTGAATGTCTAAGCGTGTAGCCTCCAAAGAGAACACACAGGAGAGTTTTCTCTCGAAAGAATATGTAAGAATATCACGTTATAAGGAAATACAGTGTTGCAGAGTAGAGGCAAATACATACGTATTGGAAACACTCATACACGCAACACCAAAGCTTTTCGAGTTACAACGTGTTGTTTAGGAAAAACAAGATAATTACGCACGATGCGGGATTTCCTTAATAAGTGGTTTTCTGACAAATTTTGACCAAGGAAAATTCCTCTATGGGTTCTCTTTTGAGGCTACACGTTTAGACGTACAGGCCACACCAAATCTTTTTAAGTTACAACGTGTTGTTTAGGAGATACAAGCTAATTTTGTACGATGCGTTATTTCTTCTCCTAAAGTTTTTTCCAATAAGTAAGTATATGTCTTTATTCTACAACGTGGTATTCTTACATATTCTTTCAAGAGAAAACTCTCCTGTGCGTTCTCATTTGAGGCTACACGCTTAGACATATACGCAACACCAACGCTTTTCGAGTTACAACGTGTTGTTTAGGAAGAACAAGATAATTTCGCATGATGCGGGATTTATGGGTTTCCAATACATACGTATTTGTCTTTATTCTGCAACACTGTATTTCCTTATAACATGGTATCCTTACAAATTCTATCGAGAAAAACTCTCCTGTGCGTTCTCTTTTGAGGCTACACGCTTAAACATACAAGCAACACCAAAGCTTTTCGAGTTACAACGTGTTGTTTAGGATTTCCTTAAAGCGGGATTTCCTTAAAACGTGGTTTTCTGAAAAATTTTGACGAAAGAAAATTCTCCTGTGGGTTCTCTTTTGAGGCTACACGTTTAGATGTTCAGGCCACACCAAATCTTTTCGAGTTACAACGTGTTGTTTAGGAGATACAAGCTAATTTTGTACGTTGCGTTATTTTTTCTCGTAAAGTGTTTCCAATACGTATGTATTTGCCTTTACTCTGCGACACTGTATTTCCTTATAAAGTGGTATTCTTACATACTCTTTCGAGAGAAAACTCTCCTGTGCGTTCTCTTTTGAGGCTACACGCTTAGACATACACGCAACACCAAAGCTTTTCGAGTTAAAACGTGTTGTTTAGGAAAAAGAAGATAATTGCGCACGATGCGTGATTTCCTTAAAACGTGGGTTCTCTTTTGAGGGTACACGTTTAGACGTACAAGCCACACCAAATCCTTTCGAGTTATAACGTGTTGTTTAGGAGATACAAGCTAATTTTTTACTATTTGTTATTCCACGTTATATGGAAAAACAGTGTTGCAGAGTAAAGACAAATATGTACGTATTGGAAACACTTTACGAGAAGAAATAACACATGGTAAAAAATTAGCTTGTATCTCCTAAACAACACGTTGTAACTCAAAAGGATTTGGTGTGGTGTTTATCTAAAGGTGTAGCCTCAAAAGAGAACCCACAGGAGAATTTTCGTTGGTCAAAATTTTTTCAGAAAACCACGTTTTCTGGAAATCCCGCATCGTGCGAAATTATCTTGTTTTTCCTAAACAACACGTTGTAACTCGAAAAGCTTTGGTTTTGCATGTATGTCTAAGCGTGTAGCCTCAAAAGAGAACGCATAGGAGAGTATTCTCTTGAAAGAATATGTAAGAATACCACCTTATAAGGACATACAGTGTTGCACAGTAAAGACAGATGCATACATATTGGAAACACTTTACGAGAAGGAATAATACATCATACAAAATTAGCTTGTATTTCCTAAACAACACGGTGAAACGCGAAAAGATTTTTTGTGGCGTGTACGTTGAAACGTGTAGCCTCAAAAGAGAACCCACAGGAGAATTTTCTTTCGTCAAAATATGTCGGAAAACCACGTTTTAAGGAAATCCCGCATCGTGCGAAATTATCTTGTTTTTCCTAAACAACACGTTGTAACTCGAAAAGCTTTGGTGTAAACAACACGTTGTAACTGGAAAATATTTGGTGTTGTGTTTACATCTAAATGCGTAGCCTCAAAAGAGAAGCCACAGGAGAATTTTCTTTGGTCAAAATTTTTTCAGAAAACCACGTTTTAAGGAAGTCCTGCATCATGCGAAATTATCTTGTTTTTCCTAAACAACACGTTGTAACTCGAAAAGCTTTGGTGTTGCGTGTATGTCTAAGCATGTAGCCTCAAAAGAGAAAGCACAGTAGAGTATTCTCTCGAAAGAATATGTAAGAATACCACGTTATAAGGAACTACAGTGTTGCAGAGTAAAGACAGATACTTACTTATTGGAAACACTTTACGAGAAGGAATAATACATCGTACAAAATTAGCTTGTATTTCCTAAACAACACGTTGTAACTTGAAGGATTTGGTGTGACGTGTAAGTTGAAACGTGTAGCCTCAAAAGAGAACCCACAGGAGAATTTTCTTTCGTCAAAATTTGTCAGAAAACCACGTTTTAAGGAAATCCCGCATTGTGCGAAATTATCTTGTTTTTCCTAAACAACACATTGTAACTCGAAAGCTTTGGTGTTGCGTGTATGTCTACACGTGTGGCCTCAAAAGATAACGCACAGGAGAGTTTTCTCTCGAAAGAATATATAAGAATACCACGTTATAAGGAAATACAGTGTTGCAGAGTAAAGACAAATACGTATGTATTGGAAACACTTTACGAGAAGAAATAACGCATCCTACAGAATTAGCTTGTATCTCCTAAACAACACGATGTAACTCGAAAAGATTTGGTGTGGTGTGTACGTCTAAACGTGTAGCCTCAAAAGTGAACTTACAGGAGTATTTTCTTTCGTCAAAATTTGTCAGAAAACCACGTTTTATGGAAATCCCGCATCGTGGAAATTATCTTGTTTTTCCTAAACAACACGTTATAACTCTAAAAGCTTTGGTGCTGCGTGTATGTCTAAGCGTGTAGCCTCAAAAGAGAACGCACAGGAGAGTTTTCTCTCGAAAGAATATGTAAGAATACCGCGTTATAAGGAAATACAGTGTTGCAGAGTAAAGACAAATAAGTAAGTATTGGACACAATTTATGAGAAGAAATAACGCATTGTAAAAAATTAGCTTGTATCTCCTAAACAACACGTTGTAACTCGAAAAGATTTGGTGTGACATGTACGTCTAAACATGTACCCTCAAAAGAGAACTCACAGGAGAATTTTCTTTCATCAAAATTTGTCAGAAAACACGTTTTAAGGAAATCTCGCATCGTGCAAAATTATCTTGTTTTTCCTAAACAACACGGTGTAACTCGAAAAGCTTTGGTGTTGAGTGTTTGTCTAAGCGTGTAGCCTCAAAAGAGAACGCACAGGAGAGTTTTCTCTCGAAAGAATATGTAAGAATACCACGTTATAAGGAAATACAGTGTTGCAGAGTAAAGACAAATAAGTACATATTGGAAACACTTTAGGAGAAGAAATAACGCATTGTAAAAAATTTGCTTGTATCTCGTAAACAACACGTTGTAACTCGAAAAGATTTGGTGTGGCTCATACGTCTAAACGTGTAGCCTTAAAAGAGAACCCACAGGAGAACTTTCTTTCGTCAAAATTTGTCAGAAAACCACGTTTTAAGGAAATCCCGCATCGTGCAAAATTATCTTGTTTTTCCTAAACAACACGTTGTAACTCGAAAAGCTTTGGTGCTGCATGTATGTCTATGCGTGTAGCCACTTAAGAGAAGGCACAGGAGATTTTTCTCTCGAAAGAACATGTAAGAATACAACGTTATAAGGAAATACAGTGTTGTAGAGTAAAGACAAATACATACTTTTTGGAAACACTTTACGAGAAGAAATAACGCTTCGTAAAAAATTAGCTTGTATCTCCTAAACAACATGTGGTAACTCGAAAAGATTTGGTGTTGCGTGCATGTCTAAACGTGTAGCCTCAAAAGAGAACCAACAGGAGAATTTTCTTTCGTCAAAATTTGTCAGAACACCACTTTTTACGGAAATCCCGCATCGTGCGAAATTATCTTGTTTTTCATAAACAACACGTTGTAACTCGAAAAGTTTTGGTGTTGCCTGTATGTCTAAGTGTGTAGCCTCAAAAGGGAACACACAGGATAGTTTTCTCGCGACAGAATATGTAAGAATACCACGTTATAAGGAAATACAGTGTTGCAGAGTAAAGACAAATATGTACGTATTGGAAACACTTTATGAGAAGAAATAACGCATCGTATAAAATTAGCTTGTATCTCCTAAACAATACGTGGTAACTCGAAAGGATTTGGTGTGGTGTGCACGTCTAAACGTGAAGCCTCAAAAGAGAACCCACAGGAGAATTTTCTTTCGTCAAAATTTGTCAGAAAACCACGTTTTAAGGAAATCCCGCATCGTGCGAAATTATCTTGTTTTTCATAAACAGCACATTGTAACTCGAAAAGCTTTGGTGTTACCTGTATGTCTAAGTGTGTAGCCTCAAAAGGGAACGCACAGGATAGTTTTCTCTCGAAAGAATATGTAAGAAAACCACGTTTTAAGGAAATACAGTGTTGCAGAGTAAAGACAAATACGTACATATCGGAAACACCTTACAAGAAGAATTAACGCATTGTACAAAATTAGCTTGTATCTCCTAAACAACACGTTGTAATTCGAAAAGATTTGGTGTGGCATGTACGTCTAAATATGTAGCCTCAAAAGAGAACACACAGGAGAATTTTCTTTCGTCAAAATTTTTCAGAAAACCACGTTTTAAGCTAATCCCGCATCGTGCAAAATCATCTCCTTTTTCCTAAACAACATGTTGTAACTCGAAAAGCTTTGGTGTTGCGTGTATGTGTAAGGATGGAGCCTCAAAAGAGAAGGAACAGGAGAGTTTTCCCTGCGTGTAGCCTCAAAAGAGAACGCACAGTAGAGTTTTCTCTCGAAAGAATATGTAAGGATACCACATTACAAGGAAATACAGTGTTGCAGAGTAAAGACTAATACATATGTATTGGAAACACTTTATGAGAGAAATAACGCATCTTGCAAAATTAGCTTGTATGTCCTAAACAACACGTTGTAACTCGAAAAGATTTGGTGTGGCATGTACGTCTAAACGTGTAGCCTCAAAAGAGTACCCACAGGAGAGTTTTATTTCTTCAAAATTTGTCAGAAAACCACGTTTTAAGGAAATCCCGCATCGTGCGAAATTATGTTGTTTTTCCTAAATAACACGTTGTAACTCGAAAAGCTTTGGTGTTGTGTGTATATCTAAGCACGTAGCCTCAAAGGAGAATGCACAGGAGAGTTTTCTCTCGAAAGAATATGCAAGAATACCACGTTATAAGGAAATACAGTGTTGCAGAGTAAAGGCAAATATTTACGTAATGGAAACATTTAAACTTTATGAGAAGAAATAACGCTTCGTAAAATAATTAGCTTGTATCTCCTAAACAACACGATGTAACTCGAAAAGATTTGATGTGGTGTGTACGTCTAAATGTGTAGCCTCCAAAGAGAACCCACAGGAGTATTTTCTTTCGTCAAAATTTGTCAGAAAACCACGTTTTAAGGAAATCCCGCATCGTGCTAAATTATCTTGTTTTTCCTAAACAACACATTGTAACTCGAAAAGCTTTGGTGTTGCGTGTATGTCAAAGCATGTAGCCTCAAAAGAGAATGCACAGGAGAGTTTTCTCTCGAAAGAATATGTAAGAATACCACGTTATAAGGAAATACAGTGTTGCAGAGTAAAGACAAATACGTACTTATTGGAAACACTTAAACTTTACGAGAAGAAATAAGGCATCGAAAAAAATTAGTATGTATCTCCTAAACATCACGTTATAACTCGAAAAGATTTGGTGTGGTGTGTACGTCTAAACGTGTAGCCTCAAACGAGAACCCACTGGAGAATTATCGTTCATCAAAATTTGTCAGAAAACCACGTTTTAAGGAAATCCTGCATCGTGCGAAATTATCTTGTTTTTCCTAAGCAACACGTTGTAACGCGAAAACCTTTGGTGTTGCGTGTATGTCTAAGCGTGTAGCCTCAAAAGAGAATGCAAAGGAGAGTTTTTTCTCGAAAGAATATATAAGAATACCACGTTATTAGGAAATACAGTGTTGCAGAGTAAAGACAAATATTTACGTATTGGAAAAACTTTACGAGAAGTAATAACGCATCTTACAAAATTAGCTTGTATCTCCTAAACAACACGTTGTAACTTAAAAAGATTTGGTGTGGCGTGTACGTCTAATCGTGTAGCCTCAAAAGAGAAACCATAGGAGAATTTTCTTTGGTCAAAATTTGTCAGAAAACCACGTATGAAGGAAATACAGCATCATGCGAAATTATCTTGTTTTTCCTAAACAAAAAGTTTTAACTCGAAAAGCTTTGGTGTTGCGTGTATGTCTAAGCGTGTAGCCCCAAAAGAGAACGCACAGGAGAGTTTTCTCTCGAAGGAATATGTAAGAATACCACGTTGTAAGGAAATACAGTGTTGCAGAGTAAAGGAAAATACATATGTATTGGAAACGCAACATCAAAGCTTTTCGAGTTACAACGTGTTGTTTAGGAAAAGCAAGATAATTTCGCACGATGAGTGATTTCCTTAAAACATGGTTTTCTGAGAAATATTAACGAAAAAAAATTTTCCTGTGGGTTATCTTTTGAGGCTACACGTTTAGACGTGCACGCCACACCAAATCTTTTCGAGTTACAAACTGTTGTTTAGGAGATACAAGCTAATTTTTTTACGATGCTTTATTTCTTCTTGTAAGGTGTTTCCAATAGGTACGTATTTGCCTTTAGTCTGCAACACTGTATTTCCTTATAACGTGGTATTCTTACATATTCTTTCGAGAGAAAACTTTCCTGTGCATCCTCTTTTGAGGCTACACTCTTAGACATACACGCAATACCAAAGATTTTCGCGTTACAACGTGTTGTTTAGGAAAAACAAGTTAATTTCGCATGAAGAGGGATTTCCTTAATACGTGATTTTCTGACAAATTTTGACCAAAGAAAATTCTCCTATGGGTTCTCATTTGAGACTACACGTTTAGACGTACAGGCCACACCAAATCTTTTTAAGTTACAACATGTTGTTTAGGAGATACAAGCTAATTTTTTTACGATGCATTATTTCTTCTCGTAAAGTTTAAGTTTTACCAATAAGTATGTATTTGCCTCTACTCTGCAACACTGTATTTCCTTATAACGTGGTATTCTTACATATTATTTCGAGAGAAAACTCTCCTGTGCGTTCTCGGATTTCCTTAAACCGTTGTGTTCTGACAAATTTTGAAGAAAGAAAATTCTCCTGTGGGTTCTCTTATGATGCTATACGTTTAGACATGCACGCCACACCAAATCCTTTCGAGTTACCACGTGTTGTTTAGGAGATACAGGCTAATTTTGTACGATGTGGTATTTCTTCTCGTAAATTGTTTCCAATACGTACGTATTTGTCTTCTCTGCAACACTGTATTTCCTTATAACGTGGTATTCTTACATATTCTTTCGAGGGTAAACTCTCCTGAGCGTTCTCTTTTGAGGCTACATGTTTAGACATACAAGCAACACCAAAGCTTTTCGAGTTACAACGTGTTGTTTAGGAAAAACTAGATAATTTCGCACGATGCGAGATTTCCATAAACGTGGTTTTCTGAAAAATTTGACAATAGAAAGTTCTCCTGTGGGTTCTCTTTTGAGGCTACATATTTAGACGTACACGCCACACCAAATCTGTTCGAGTTACAACGGGTTGTTTAGGAGATACAAGCTAATATTTTACAATGTGATAATTCTTCTCATAAAGTGTTTCCAATACGTACGTATTTGTCTTTACTCTGCAACATTGTATTTCCTTATAACGTGGTATTCTTACATATTCTTTCGATAGAAAACTGTCCTGTGCGTTCCCTTTTGTGGCTACACACTTAGACATACAGGCAACACCAAAGCTATTCAAGTTACAACATGTAGTTTAGGAAAAAGAAGATGATTTCACAGGACGCGGGATTTCCTTAAAACGTGGTTTTCTGAAAAATTTTGACGAAAGAAAATTCTCCTGTGGGTTCTCTTTTGTGGCTACACATTTAGACGTACACGCCACACCAAAACCTTTCGAGTTACAATGTGCTTTTTAGGAAATACAAGCTAATTTTGTACGATGCATTATTTCTTCTCGTAAAGTGTTTCAAATACGTATGTATCTATCTTTACTCTGCAACACTGTATTTCCTTATAACGTGGTATTCTTACATATTCGTTCGAGAGAAAACTCTCCTGTGCGTTCTCTTTTAAGGCTACATGCTTAGACATACACGCAGCACCAAAGCTTTTCGAGTTACAACGTGTTGTTTAGGAAAAACAAGATAATTTCGCACGATGCGGGATTTCCTTAAAACGTTTTTTTTCTGACAAATTTTGACGAAAGAAAATTCTCCTGTGGGTTCTCTTTTGAGGCTACACGTTTAGACTTACATGCCACACCAAATCTTTTCGAGTTACAACATGTTGTTTAGGAGATACAAGCTAATTTTGTAAGATGCATTATTTCTTCTCGTAAAGTGTTTCCAATACATACGTATTTGTCTTTACTCTGCAACACTGTATTTCCTTATGACGTGGTATTCTTATATATTCTTTCGAGAGAAAACTCTCCTGTGCGTTCTCCTTTGAGGCCACACGTTTAGACATACACGCAACACCAAAGCTTTTGGAGTTACAACGTGTTGTTTAGGAAAAACAAGATAATTTCGCACAATGCGGGATTTCCTTAAAACGTGGTTTTCTGACAAATTTGACGAAAGAAAATTCTCCTGTGGGTTCTCTGTTGAGGCTACACGTTTCAACTTACACGCCACACCAAATCCTTCGAGTTACAACGTGTTGTTTAGGAAATACAAGCTAATTTTGTACGATGTATTATTCCTTCTCGTAAAGTGTTTCCAAAAAGTAAGTATCTGTCTTTACTCTGCAATACTGTATTTCCTTATAACGTGGTATTCTTACATATTCTTTCGAGAGAATCCTCTACTGTGCATTCTCTTTTGAGGCTACACGCTTAGACATACACGCCACACCAAAGCTTTTCGAGTTACAACGTGTTGTTTAGGAAAACAAGATGATTTCGCATGATGCAGGACTTCCTTAAAACGTGGTTTTCTGAAAAAATTTTGACGAGAGAAAATTCTCCAGTGGGTACTCTTTTGAGGCTACACGTTTAGATGTAAACACCACAGCAAATCTTTTCGAGTTACAACGTGTTGTTTCGGAGATACAAACTAATTTCGTACCATGTGTTATTTCTTCTCGTTAAGTGTTTCCAATATGTAAGAATTTGTCTTTACTCTGCAACACCGTATTTCCTTATAATGTGGTATTCTTACATATTCTTTCGAGAGAAAACTCTCCTGTGCGTTCTCTTTTGAGGCTACATGCTTAGACATACACGTAACACCAAAGCTTTTCGAGTTACAACGTGTTGTTTAGGAAAAACAAGATAATTTCGCACAATGCGGGATTTCCTAAAAACGTGATTTCTGAAAAATTTTGACGAAAGAAAATTCTCCTGTGGGTTCTCTTTTGAGGCTACGCATTTAGATGTAAACACCACACCAAACAGTTTCAAGTTACAACGTGTTGTTTAGGAGATACAACCTAACTTTGAACGATGCGTTATTTCATCTCTAAAAGTGTTTCCAATAAGTACCTATTTGTCTTTAGCCTGCAACACTGTATTTCCTTCGAACGTGGTATTCTTACATCTTATTTCAAGAGAAAACACTCCTGTGCATTGGCTTTTGAGGATACAGGCTTAGACATACACGCAACAGCAAAGCTTTTCATGTTACAACGTGTTGTTTAGGAAAACCAAGATAATTTCGCACGATGCGGGATTACCATAAAACGTGATTTTCTGACATATTTTGACGAAAGAAAATTCTCCTGTGGGTTCTCTTTTGAGGCTACACATTTAGACGTACATGCCACACCAACTCTTTTCGAGTTACAACGTGTTGTTTAGGAGATACAAGCTAATTTTGTATGATGCGTTATTTCTTCTCATAAAGTGTTTCCAATACGTACGTATTTGTCTTTATTCTGCAACACTGTATTTCCTTATAACGTGGTATTCTTACATATTCTTTTGAGAGAAAACTCTCCTGTGCATTCTCTTTTGAGGCTACACGCTTAGATATACAAGTAACACCAAAGCTTTTCGAGTTACAACATGTTGTTTAGGAAAAACAAGATAATTTCGCACAATGCGGGATTTCCTAAAAACGTGATTTCTGAAAAATTTTGAAAGAAGAAAAATCTCCTCTGGGTTCTCTTTTGAGGCTACAAGTTTAGTCGTACACCCCACACCAAATCGTTTCGAGTGACAATGTGTTGTTAAGGAGATACAAGCTAATTTTGAACGAAGCGATATTTCATCTCTAAAAGTGTTTCCAGTACGTACGTATTTGTCTTTAGTCTACAACACTGTATTTCCTTACAACGTGGTATTCTTACATCTTCTTTTGAGAGAAAATTCTCCTGTGGGTTCTCTTTTGAGGCTACACGAGTTACAACGTGTTGTTTAGGAGAGACAAGCTAATTTTTTATAATGCGTTAATTTTTCTCATAAAGTGTTTCCAAGCTAATTTTGAACGATGCATTATTTCTTCGTGTAGCCTCAAAAGAGAACCCTAAACAACACGTTGTAACTCGAAAAGCTTTGGTGTTGCGTGTATGTCTAAACGTGTGGCCTCAAAAGAGAAGGCACAGGAGAGTTTCTCTCGAAAGAATATGTAAGAATACCACGTTATAAGGAAATACAGTGTTGCAGAGTAAAGACAAATACATACGTATTGGAAACACTTTACGAGAAGAAATAACGCATCGTACAAAATTAGCTTGTATCTCCTAAACAACACGTTGTAACTCGAAAATATTTGGTGTGGCGTGTACGTGTAAACATGTAGCCTCAAAAGAGAACCCACAGGATAATTTTCGTTCGTCAATATTTGTCAGAAAACCACGTTTTAAGGAAGTCCCACATCGTGCGAAATTATCTTGTTTTTCCTAAACAACATGTCGTAACTCGAAAAGCTTTGGTGTTGCGTGTATGTCTAAGCGTGTAGCCTCAAAAGAGAAGGCACAGGATAGTTTTCTCTCGAAAGAATATGTAAGAATACCACGTTATAAGGAAATACAATGTTGCAGTGTAAATACAAATACTTATGTATAGGAAACACTTTACGAGAAGAAATAAAGCATCGTACAAAATTAGCTTTTATCTCCTAAACAACACGTTGTAACTCGAAATATTTTCTGTGTCGTGTACGTCTAAACGTGTAGCCTCAAAAGAGAAGGCACAGGAGAGTTTTCTTTCGAAAGAATATGTAAGAATACCACGTTTTAAGGAAATACAGAGTTGCAGAGTAAAGACAAATATGTACGTATTGGCAACACCTTACGAGAAAAAATAAGGCATCGTACAAAATTAGTCTGTATCTCCTAAACAACACGTTGTAACTGAAAAGGATTTGGTGTGGCATGTACGTCTAAACGTGTAGCCTCAAAAGAGAACCAACAGGAGAATTTTCTTTGGTCAAAATTTTTCAGAAAACCACGTTTTAAGGAAATCCCGCATCTTGTGAAATTATCTTGTTTTTCCTAAACAACACGTTGTAACATGAAAAGCTTTGGTGTTGCCTGTATGTCTAAGCGTGTAGCCTCAAGAGAGAAGGCACAGGAGAGTTTTTTCTCGAAAGAATATGTAAGAATACCACGTTTTAAGGAAATACAGTGTTGCAGAGTAAAGACAAATACATTCGTATTGGCAACACTTTACGAGAAGAAATAACGCATCGTACAAAATTAGCTTGTATCTCCTAAACAACACGATGTAACTCGAAAAGATTTGGTGTGGCGTGTACGTCTAAACGTGTAGCCTCAAAAGTGAACTTACAGGAGTATTTTCTTTCGTCAAAATTTGTCAGAAAACCACGTTTTATGGAAATCCTGCATCGTGGAAATTATCTTGTTTTTCCTAAACAACACGTTGTAACTCGAAAAGTTTTGGTGCTGCGTGTATGTCTAAGCGTGTAGCCTCAAAAGAGAACGCACAGGAGAGTTTTCTCTCGAAAGAATATGTAAGAATACTGCGTTATAAGGAAATACAGTGTTGCAGAGTTAAGACAAATAAGTAAGTATTGGACACAATTTATGAGAAGAAATAACGCATCGTAAAAAATTAGATTGTATCTCCTAAACAACACGTTGTAACTCGAAAAGATTTGGTGCGACATGTACGTCTAAACATGTACCCTCAAAAGAGAACTCACAGGAGAATTTTCTTTCACCAAAATTTGTCAGAAAACACGTTTTAAGGAAATCTCGCATCGTGCAAAATTATCTTGTTTTTACTAAACAACACGGTGTAACTCGAAAAGCTTTGGTGTTGAGTGTTTGTCTAAGCGTGTAGCCTCAAAAGAGAACGCACAGGAGAGTTTTCTCTCGAAAGAATATGTAAGAATACCACGTTATAAGGAAATACAGTTTTGCAGAGTAAAGACAAATAAGTACATATTGGAAACACTTTAGGAGAAGAAATAACGCATCGTAAAAAATTTGCTTGTATCTCGTAAACAACACGTTGTAACTCGAAAAGATTTGGTGTGGCTCATACGTCTAAACTTGTAGCCTCAAAAGAGAACCCACAGGAGAACTTTCTTTCGTCAAAATTTGTCAGAAAACCACGTTTTAAGGATATCCCGCATCGTGCAAAATTATCTTCTTTTTCCTAAAAAACACGTTGTAACTCGAAAAGCTTTGGTGCTGCATGTATGTCTATGCGTGTAGCCACTTAAGAGAAGGCACAGGAGATTTTTCTCTCGAAAGAACATGTAAGAATACAACGTTATAAGGAAATACAGTGCTGCAGAGTAAAGACAAATACGTACTTATTGGAAACACTTTACGAGAAGAAATAACGCATCGTAAAAAATTAGCTTGTATCTCCTAAACAACACGTGGTAACTCGAAAAGATTTGGTGTGGTGTGCACGTCTAAACGTGTAGCCTCAAAAGAGAACCAACAGGAGAATTTTCTTTCGTCAAAATTTGTCAGAACACCACGTTTTAAGGAAATCCCGCATCGTGCGAACTTATCTTGTTTTTCATAAACAACACGTTGTAACTTGAAAGGTTTTGGTGTTGCCTGTATGTCTAAGTGTGTAGCCTCAAAAGGGAACGCACAGGATAGTTTTCTCTCGACAGAATATGTAAGAATACCACGTTATAAGGAAATACAGTGTTGCAGAGTAAAGACAACTACATACGTATTGGAAACACTTTATGAGAAGAAATAACGCAGCGTACAAAATTAGCTTGTATCTCCTAAACAACACGTGGTAACTCGAAACGATTTGGTGTGGCGTGCACGTCTAAACGTGAAGCCTCAAAAGGGAACCCACAGGAGAATTTTCTTTCGTCAAAATTTGTCAGAAAACCACGTTTTAAGGAAATCCCGCATCGTGCGAAATTATCTTGTTTTTCATAAACAACACGTTGTAACTCGAAAAGCTTTGTTGTTGCCTGTCTGTCTAAGTGTGTAGCCTCAAAAGGGAATGCACAGGATAGTTTTCTCTTGAAAGAATATGTAAGAAAACCACGTTTTAAGAAATACAGTGTTGCAGAGTAAAGACAAATATGTACGTATTGGAAACACTTTATGAGAAGAATTAACGCATTGTACAAAATTAGCTTGTATCTCCTAAACAATACGTTGTAATTCGAAAAGATTTGGTGTGGTGTGTACGTCTAAATATGTAGCCTCAAAAGAGAACACACAGGAGAATTTTATTTCGTCAAAATTTGTCAGAATCCACGTATTAAGGAAATACCGCATTGTGCGAAATTATCTTGTTTTTCCTGCACAACACTTCGTAACTCGAAAAGCTTTGGTGTTGCGTGTATGTCTAAACGTGTGGCCTCAAAAGAGAATGCACAGGAGAGATTTCTCTCGAAAGAATATATAAGAATACCACGTTATAAGGAAATACAGTGTTGCAGAGTAAACAAAAATACGTAGGTATTGGAAACACTTTACGAGAAGTAATAACGCATCGTACAAAATTAGCTTGTATCTCCTAAACAACACGATGTAACTCGAAAAGATTTGGTGTGGCGTTTACGTCTAAACGTGTAGCCTCAAAAGAGAACTCACAGGAGAATTTTCTTTCGTCAAAATTTGTCAGAAAACCACGTTTTATGGAAATCCCGCATCGTGGAAATTATCTTGTTTTTCCTAAACAACACGTTGTAACTCGGAAAGCTTTGGTGCTGCGTGTATGTCTAAGCGTGTAGCCTCAAAAGAGAACGCACAGGAGAGTTTTCTCTCGAAAGAATATGTAAGAATACCGCGTTATAAGGAAATACAGTGTTGCAGAGTAAAGACAAATAAGTACGTATTGGACACATTTTACGAGAAGAAATAAAGCATCGTAAAAAATTAGCTTGTATCTCCTAAACAACATGTTGTAACTCGAAAAGATTTGGTGTGACGTGTATGTCTAAACGTGTAGCATCAAAAGGGAACTCACAGGAGAATTTTCTTTCATCAAAATTTGTCAGAAAACACGTTTTAAGGAAATCTCGCATCGTGCAAAATTATCTTGTTTTTCCTAAACAACACGGTGTAACTCGAAAAGCTTTGGTGTTGAATGTTTGTCTAAGGGTGTAGCCTCAAAAGAGAATGCACAGGAGAGTTTTCTCTCGAAAGAATATGTAAGAATACCACATTATAAGGAAATACAGTGTTGCAGAGTAAAGACAAATAAGTACATATTGGAAACACTTTAGGAGAAGAAATAACGCATCGTAAAAAAATTTGCTTGTATCTCCTAAACAACACGTTATAACTCGAAAGATTTGGTGTGGCGTGTACGTCTAAACCTGTAGCCTCAAAAGACAACGCACAGGAGAACTTTCTTTCGTTAAAATTTGTCAGAAAACCACGTTTTAAGGATATCCCGCATCGTGAAAATTATCTTGTTTTTCCTAAACAACACGTTGTAACTCGCAAAGCTTTGGTATTGCATGTATGTCTATGCGTGTAGCCACTTAAGAGAACGCACAGGAATTTTTTCTCTCGAAAGAACATGTAAGAATACAACGTTATAAGGAAATACAGTGTTGCAGAGTAAAGACAAATACATACTTTTTGGAAACACTTTACGAGAAGAAATAACGCTTCGTAAAAAATTAGCTTGTATCTCCTAAACAACACGTGGTAACTCGAAAAAATTTGGTGTGGCGTGCACGTCTAAACGTGTAGCCTCAAAAGAGAACCAACAGGAGAATTTTCTTTCGTCAAAATTTGTCAGAACACCACTTTTTATGGAAATCCCGCATCGTGCGAAATTATCTTGTTTTTCTTAAACAACACGTTGTAACTCGAAAAGTTTTGGTGTTGCCTGTATGTCTAAGTGTGTAGCCTCAAAAGGGAACGCACAGGATAGTTTTCTCGCGACAGAATATGTAAGAATACCACGTTATAAGGAAATACAGTGTTGCAGAGTAAAGACAAATATGTACGTATTGGAAACACTTTAGGAGAAGAAATAACGCATCGTATAAAATTAGCTTGTATCTCCTAAACAACACGTGGTAACTCGAAAGGATTTGGTGTGGTGTGCACGTCTAAACGTGAAGCCTCAAAAGATAACCCACAGGAGAATTTTCTTTCGACAAAATTTGTCAGAAAACCACGTTTTAAGGAAATCCCGCATCGTGCGAAATTATCTTGTTTTTCATAAACAACACATTGTAACTCGAAAAGCTTTGGTGTTACCTGTATGTCTAAGTGTGTAGCCTCAAAAGGGAACGCACTGGATAGTTTTCTCTCGAAAGAATATGTAAGAAAACCACGTTTTAAGGAAATACAGTGTTGCAGAGTAAAGACAAATACGTACATATCGGAAACACTTTACAAGAAGAATTAACGCATTGTACAAAATTAGCTTGTATCTCCTAAACAACACGTTGTAATTCGAAAAGATTTGGTGTGGCATGTACGTCTAAATATGTAGCCTCAAAAGAGAACACACAGGAGAATTCTCTTTCGTCAAAATTTTTCAGAAAACCACGTTTTAAGCTAATCCCGCATCGTGCAAAATCATCTCCTTTTTCCTAAACAACATGTTGTAACTCGAAAAGCTTTGGTGTTGCGTGTATGTGTAAGGATGGAGCCTCAAAAGAGAAGGAACAGGAGAGTTTTCCCTGCGTGTAGCCTCAAAAGAGAACGCACAGTAGAGTTTTCTCTCGAAAGAATATGTAAGGATACCACATTACAAGGAAATACAGTGTTGCAGAGTAAAGACTAATACATATGTATTGGAAACACTTTATGAGAGAAATAACGCATCTTGCAAAATTAGCTTGTATGTCCTAAACAACACGTTGGAACTCGAAAAGATTTGGTGTGGCATGTACGTCTAAACGTGTAGCCTCAAAAGAGTACCCACAGGAGAGTTTTATTTCTTCAAAATTTGTCAGAAAACCACGTTTTAAGGAAATCCCGCATCGTGCGAAATTATGTTGTTTTTCCTAAATAACACGTTGTAACTCGAAAAGCTTTGGTGTTGTGTGTATATCTAAGCACGTAGCCTCAAAGGAGAATGCACAGGTGAGTTTTCTCTCGAAAGAATATGCAAGAATACCACGTTATAAGGAAATACAGTGTTGCAGAGTAAAGGCAAATATTTACGTAATGGAAACACTTAAACTTTATGAGAAGAAATAACGCTTCGTAAAAAAATTAGCTTGTATCTCCTAAACAACACGATGTAACTCGAAAAGATTTGATGTGGTGTGTACGTCTAAATGTGTAGCCTCCAAAGAGAACCCACAGGAGTATTTTCTTTCGTCAAAATTTGTCAGAAAACCACGTTTTAAGGAAATCCCGCATCTTGCTAAATTATCTTGTTTTTCCTAAACAACACATTGTAACTCGAAAAGCTTTGGTGTTGCGTGTATGTCAAAGCATGTAGCCTTAAAAGAGAACGCACAGGAGAGTTTTCTCTCGAAAGAATATGTAAGAATACCACGTTATAAGGAAATACAGTGTTGCAGAGTAAAGACAAATACGTACTTATTGGAAACACTTAAACTTTACGAGAAGAAATAAGGCATCGTACAAAATTAGTATGTATCTCCTAAACATCACGTTATAACTCGAAAAGATTTGGTGTGGTGTGTACGTCTAAACGTGTAGCCTCAAACGAGAACCCACAGGAGAATTTTCGTTCATCAAAATTTGTCAGAAAACCACGTTTTAAGGAAATCCTGCATCGTGCGAAATTATCTTGTTTTTCCTAAGCAACACGTTGTAACGCGAAAACCTTTGGTGTTGCGTGTATGTCTAAGCGTGTAGCCTCAAAAGAGAATGCAAAGGAGAGTTTTTTTCTCGAAAGAATATATAAGAATACCACGTTATTAGGAAATACAGTGTTGCAGAGTAAAGACAAATATTTACGTATTGGAAAAACTTTACGAGAAGAAATAACGCATCTTACAAAATTAGCTTGTATCTCCTAAACAACACGTTGTAACTTAAAAAGATTTGGTGTGGCCTGTACGTCTAATCGTGTAGCCTCAAAAGAGAAACCATAGGAGAATTTTCTTTGGTCAAAATTTGTCAGAAAACCACGTATGAAGGAAATACCGCATCATGCGAAATTATCTTGTTTTTCCTAAACAAAACGTTTTAACTCGAAAAGCTTTGGTGTTGCGTGTATGTCTAAGCGTGTAGCCCCAAAAGAGAACGCACAGGAGAGTTTTCTCTCGAAAGAATATGTAAGAATACGACGTTGTAAGGAAATACAGTGTTGCAGAGTAAAGGAAAATACATATGTATTGGAAACGCAACATCAAAGCTTTTCGAGTTACAACATGTTGTTTAGGAAAAGCAAGATAATTTCGCACGATGAGTGATTTCCTTAAAACATGGTTTTCTGAGAAATATTAACGAAAAAAAATTCTCCTGTGGGTTATCTTTTGAGGCTACACGTTTAGACGTGCATGCCACACCAAATCTTTTCGAGTTACAAACTGTTGTTTAGGAGATACAAGCTAATTTTTTACGATGCTTTATTTCTTCTTGTAAGGTGTTTCCAATAGGTACGTATTTGTCTTTAGTCTGCAACACTGTATTTCCTTATAACGTGGTATTCTTACATATTCTTTTGAGAGAAAACTTTCCTGTGCGTCCTCTTTTGAGGCTACACGCTTAGACATACACGCAATACCAAAGATTTTCGCGTTACAACGTGTTGTTTAGGAAAAACAAGATAATTTCGCACGAAGAGGGATTTCCTTAATACGTGATTTTCTGACAAATTTTGACCAAAGAAAATTCTCCTATGGGTTCTCATTTGAGACTACACGTTTAGACGTACAGGCCACACCAAATCTTTTTAAGTTACAACATGTTGTTTAGGAGATACAAGCTAATTTTTTTACGATGCATTATTTCTTCTCGTAAAGTTTAAGTTTTTCCAATAAGTATGTATTTGCCTCTACTCTGCAACACTGTATTTCCTTATAACGTGGTATTCTTACATATTATTTCGAGAGAAAACTCTCCTGTGCGTTCTCGGATTTCCTTAAACCGTTGTGTTCTGACAAATTTTGAAGAAAGAAAATTCTCCTGTGGGTTCTCTTATGATGCTACACGTTTAGACATGCACGCCACACCAAATCCTTTCGAGTTACCACGTGTTGTTTAGGAGATACAGGCTAATTTTGTACGATGTGTTATTTCTAATCGTAAATTGTTTCCAATACGTACGTATTTGTCTTTCTCTGCAACACTGTATTTCCTTATAACGTGGTATTCTTACATATTCTTTCGAGGGAAAACTCTCCTGAGCGTTCTCTTTTGAGGCTACATGTTTAGACATACAAGCAACACCAAAGCTTTTCGAGTTACAACGTGTTGTTTAGGAAAAACTAGATAATTTCGCACGATGCGAGATTTCCATAAACGTGGTTTTCTGAAAAATTTGACAATAGAAAGTTCTCCTGTGGGTTCTCTTTTGAGGCTACATGTTTAGACGTACACGCCACATCAAATCTGTTCGAGTTACAACGTGTTGTTTAGGAGATACAAGCTAATATTTTACAATGTGTTAATTCTTCTCATAAAGTGTTTCCAATACGTACGTATTTGTCTTTACTCTGCAACATTGTATTTCCTTATAACGTGGTATTCTTACATATTCTTTCGATAGAAAACTGTCCTGTGCGTTCCCTTTTGTGGCTACACACTTAGACATACAGGCAACACCAAAGCTATTCAAGTTACAACATGTAGTTTAGGATAAATTTTGTACGATGCATTATTTCTTCTTGTAAAGTGTTTCCAATACGTACTTATTTGTCTTTACTCTGCAACACTGTATTTCCTTATAACGTGGTATTCTTACATATTCTTTTGAGAGAAAACTCTCCTGTGCATTCTCTTTTGAGGCTACACGCTTAGACAAACACGCAACACCAAAGCTTTTCGAGTTACAACGTGTTGTTTAGGAAAAACAAGATAATTTCACACGATGTGAGATTTCCTTAAAACGTGGTTTCTGACAAATTTTGATGAAAGAAAATTCTCCTGTGGGTTCACTTTGGAGGCTACACGTTTAGACGTACGAGCCACACCAAATCTTTTCGAGTTACAACGTGCTGTTTAGGAAAAACAAGATAATTTCTCAGGATGCGAGATTTCCATAAAACGTGGTTTTCTGAAAAAATTTTGCCGTAAGAAAGTTCTCCTGTGGGTTCTCTTATGAGGCTACACGTTTACACGTACACGCCACACCAAATTCTTTCGAGTTACAAGGTGTTGTTTAGGAGATACAAGCTAATTTTGTACCATGCGTTATTTCTTCTCATAAAGTATTTACAATACGTACCTATTTATCTTTAATCTGCAACACTTTATTTCCTTATAACGTGGTATTCTTACATATTCTTTCTTTTTTTTTCTTTTTTTTTCTTTTTCTTTTTTTTTATGCTTGATACAATTTATTTGCTTTTCTTTAGAATTTTTTTTATTGTTATTTTTTTTATTCGTACGATGCGGGATTTCCTTAAGACATGGTTTCTGACAAGTTTTAAGGAAAGAAAATTCTCCTGTGGGTTCTCTTATGAGGCTAAGCATTTAGACCTACACGCCACACCAAATCCTTTCGAGTTACAAGGTGTTGTTTAGGAGATACAAGCTAATTTTGTAACATGCATTAATTCTTCTCATAAAGTATTTACAATCTGTACCTATTTATCTTTACTCTGCAACACTGTATTTACTTATAACGTGGTATTCTTACATATTCTTTCGAGAGAAAACTCTCCTCTGCATTCTCTTTTGAGGCTACACGCGTAGATATACACGCCACACCAAAGCTTTTCGTGTTACAACATTTTGTTTGTGAAAAACAAGATAATTTCACAGGATGCGAGATTTCCTTAAAACGTGGTTTCTGACAAATTTTGATGAAAGAAAATTCTCCTGTGGGTTCTCTTTTGAGGCTACACGAAGAAATAATGCATCGTTCAAAATTAGCTTGTATCTCCTAAACAACACGTTGTAACTCAAAAAGATTTGGTGTGGCGTGTACATCTAAACGTGTAGCCTCAAAAGAGAACCCACAGGAGAGTTTTCTCTCGAGAGAACATGTAAGAATACCACGTTATAAGGAAATACAGTGTTGCAGAATAAAGACAAATATGTACACATTGTAAACACTTTACGAGAAGAAATAACGCATCTTACAAAATTAGCTTGTATCTCCTAAACAACACGTTGTAACTCGAAAAGATTTGGTGTGGCATGTACGTCTAAATGTGTAGCCTCAAAAGAGAACCCACAGGAGAATTTTTGTTCGTCAAAATATGTCAGAAAACCACGTTTTAAGGAAATCCCGCATCGTGTGAAATTATCTTGTTTTTCTTAAACAACACGTTGTAACTTGAAAAGATTTGGTGTTGCGTGTATGTCTAAGCATGTAGCCTCAAAAGCGAATGCACAGGAGAGTTTTCTCTCGAAAGAAGATGTAAGAATACCACGTTCTAGGAAATACAGTGTTGTAGACTAAAGACAAATACGTACGTATTGGAAACACTTTTAGAGATGAAATAATGCATCGTTCAAAATTAGCTTGTATCTCCTTAACAACACGTTGTAACTCGAAACGATTTGGTGTGGCGTGTACGACTAAACGTGTAGTCTCAAAAGAGAACCCAGAGGAGAATTTTCTTTCTTCAAAATGTTTCAGAAATCACGTTTTTAGGAAATCCCGCATTGTGCGAAATTATCTTGATTTTCCTAAACAACACGTTGTAACTCGAAAAGCTTTGGTGTTACGTGTATGTCTAAGCGTGTAGTCTCAAAAGAGAATGCAGAGGAGAGTTATCTCTCGAAAGAATATGTAAGAACACCACGTTATAAGGAAATACAGTATTGCGGAATAAAGACAAATACGTATGTATTGGAAACACTTTACGAGAAGAAATAAAACATCGTTCAAAATTAGTTTGTATCTCCTAAACAACACGTTGTAACTCGAAAAGATTTGGTGTGGCGTGTATGTCTAAGGGTGTAGCCTCAAAAGAGAACGCACAGGAGAGTTTTCTCTCGAAAGAATATTTAAGAATACCACGTTATAAGGAAATACAGTGTTGCAGAATAAAGACAAATACGTACATATTGGAAACACTTTATGAGAAGAAATAACGCATCGTACAAAATTAGCTTGTATCTCCTAAACAACACATTGTAACTCGAAAAGAGTTGGTGTGGCATGTACGTCTAAATGTGTAGCCTCAAAAGAGAACCCACAGGAGAATTTTCTTTCGTCAAAATATGTCAGAAAACCACGTTTTACGGTAATCCCGCATCGTGTGAAATTATCTTGTTTTTCCTAAACAACACGTTGTAACTTGAAAAGCTTTGGTGTTGCGTGTATGTCTAAGCGTGTATCCTCAAAAGCGAACGTACAGGAGTGTTTTCTCTCGAAATAAGATGTAAGAATACCACGTTCTAAGCAAATACAGCGTTGCAGACTAAAGACAAATAGGTACTTATTGGAAACACTTTTAGAGATGAAATAACGCATCGTTCAAAATTAGCTTGTATCTCCTAAACAACACGTTGTAACTCGAAAAGATTTGGTGTGGCATGTACGTCTAAATGTGTAGCCTCAAAAGAGAACCCACAGGAGAATTTTCTTTCGTCAAAATTTTTCAGAAATCACGTTTTTAGGAAATCCCGCATTGTGCGAAATTATCTTGTTTTTCCTAAACAACACGTTGTAACTCGAAAAGCTTTGGTGTTACTTGTATGTCTAAGCATGTAGCCTCAAAAGAGAACCCACAGGAGAGTTTTCTCTCGAAAGAATATGTAAGAATACCACGTAATAAGGATACGGTGTTGCAGAGAAAAGACAAATACTTATGTATTGGAAACACTTAATGAGAAGAAATAACGCATGGTACAAAATTAGCTTGTATCTCCTAAACAACACGTTGTAACTCAAAAAGATTTGGTGTGATGTTTACATCTAAACGTGTAGCCTCAAAAGAAAACCCACAAGAGAATTTTCTTTCGTCAAATTTTTTTCAGAAAACCACGTTTTAAGGAAGTCCTGCATCGTGCGAAATCATCTTGTTTTTCCTAAACAACACGCTGTAACTCGAAAAGCTTTGGTGTTGCGAGTATGGCTAAGCGTGTAGCCTCAAAAGAGAAGGCACAGTAGTGTATTCTCTCGAAAGAATATGTAAGAATACCACGTTATAAGGAAATACAGTGTTGCAGAGTAAAGACAGATACTTACTTATTGGAAACACTTTACGAGAAGGAATAATACATAGTACGAAATTAGCTTGTATTTCCTAAACAACACATTGTAACTCGAAGGATTTGGTGTGGCATGTAATTTGAAACTTGTAGCCTCAAAAGAGAACCCACAGGAGAATTTTCTTTTGTCAATATTTGTCAGAAAACCACGTTTTAAGGAAATCCCGCATTGTGTGAAATTATCTTGTTTTTCCTAAACAACACGTTATAACTCGAAAAGCTTTGGTGTTGCGTGTATGTCTAAACGTGTGGCCTCAAAAGAGAACGGACAGGAGAGTTTTCTCTCGAAAGAATATATAAGAATACCACGTTATAAGGAAATACAGTGTTGCAGAGTAAAGACAAATACGTATGTATGGGAAACACTTTACGAGAAGAAATAACACATCGTAAAAAATTAGCTTGTATCTCCTAAACAACACGTGGTAACTCGAAAAGATTCAGTGTGGCGTGTACGTCTAAACCTGTAGCCTCAAAAGAGAAGACACAGTAGAATTTTCTTTCGTCAAAATTTGTCAGAAAACCACGTTTTAAGGAAATCCCGCATCGTGCGAAATTATCTTGTTTTTCCTAAACAACACGTTGTAACTCGAAAAGCTTTGGTGTTGCGTGTATGTCTAAGCGTGTAGCCTCTAAAGAGAACTCCCAGGAGAGTTTTCTCTTGAAAGAACATGTAAGAATACAATGTTATAAGGAAATAGAGTGTTGCAGAGTAAAGACAAATGCGTACTTATTGGAAACACTTTAAGAGAAGAAATAACACATAGTACAAAATTAGCTTGTATCTCCTAAACACTTGGTAACTGGAAAGGATTTGTTGTGGCGTGCACGTCTAAACGTGTAGCATCAAAAGAGAACCCACAGGAGAATTTTCTTTCCTCAAAATTTGTCAGAACACAATGGTTTAAGGAAATCCCGCATTGTGCGAAATTATCTTGTTTTTCATAAACAACACGTTGTAATTCGAAAAGCATTGGTGTTGCCTGTATGTCTAAATGTGTAGCCTCAAAAGGGAATGCAAAGGATAGTTTTCTCTCGAAAGAATTTGTAAGAATACCATGTTATAAGGAAATACAGTGTTGCAGAGTAAAGACAAATACGTACGTTTTGGAAACACTTTACGAGAAGAATTAAAGCATCGTACAAAATTAGCTTGTATCTCCTAAACAACACGTTGTAACTTGAAAAGGTTTGGCGTGGCGTGTACTTCTAAACATGTAGCCTCAAAAGAGAACCCACAGGAGAATTTTCTTTCGTCCAAATTTTTCAGAAAATCACGTTTTAAGGAAATCCCCCATCGTGCGAAATCATCTTCTTTTTCCTAAACAACATGTTGTAACTCGAAAAGCTTTGGTGTTGCGTGTATGTGTAAGCGTGGAGCCTCAAAAGAGAAGGCACAGGAGAGTTTCCTCTCGAAAGAATATGTAAGAATCCCACGTTATAAGGAAATACAATTTTGCAGATTAAAGACAAATAAGTACAGATTGGAAACACTTTACGAGAAGAAAGAATGCATCGTAAAAAATTAGCTTGTATCTCCTAAACAACATGTTGTAACTCGAAAAGATTTGGTGTGACGTGTACGTCTAAACGTGTAGCCTCAAAAGAGAACCCACAGGAGAATTTTCTTTCTTTCTTTTTTTTTTTACGTTTTTTAAATTAAATATTTTCTTTATTTACATTTTAAATATTATCTGCATTCCTGGTTTCCCCTCTGAAAACACACTATCCCATAACCCCTTCTCCCTGCTCACCAACCCATCCACTCCCACTCCTTATTTTTTTTGTCTTATTTTTTTTTTAGTGTTAACTTTTTTTTATTCGATATAATTTATTTACATTTCAAATGATTTCCCCTTTTCTAGCCCCCCCCACTCCCCGAAAGTCCCGAAAGCCCCCTTCTCTTCCCCTGTCCTCCCATCCACCCCTTCCCACTTCCCCGTTCTGGTTTTGCTAAATACTGTTTCACTGAGTCTTTCCAGAACCAGGGGCCACTCCTCCTTTCTTCTTGTTCCTCATTTGATGTGTGGATTATGTTTTGGGTATTCCAGTTTTCTAGGTTAATATCCACTTATTAGTGAGTGCATACCATGATTCACCTTTTGAGTCTGGGTTACCTCACTTAGTATGATATTCTCTAGCTCCATCCATTTGCCTAAGAATTTCATGAATTCATTGTTTCTAATGGCAGAATAGTGCTCCATTGTGTAGATATACCACATTTTTTGCATCCACTCTTCTGTTGAGGGATACCTGGGTTCTTTCCAGCATTTGGCAATTACAAATAGGGCTGCTATGAACATAGTAGAACATGTATCCTTATTACATGGAGGGGAGTCTTCTGGGTATATGCCCAGGAGTGGTATAGCAGGATCTTCTGGAAGTGAGGTGCCCAGTTTTCGGAGGAACCGCCAGACTGATTTCCAGAGTGGTTGTACCAATTTGCAACCCCACCAGCAGTGGAGGAGTGTTCCTCTTTCTCCACACCCTCTCCAACACCTGCTGTCTCCTGAATTTTTAATCTTAGCCATTCTGACTGGTGTAAGATGAAATCTTAGGGTTGTTTTGATTTGCATTTCCCTGATGACTAATGAAGTTGAGCATTTTTTAAGATGCTTCTCCGCCATCCGAAGTTCTTCAGGTGAGAATTCTTTGTTTAACTCTGTACCCCATTTTTTAATAGGGTTGTTTGGTTTTCTGGAGTCTAACTTCTTGAGTTCTTTATATATATTGGATATTAGCCCTCTATATGATGTAGGATTGGTGAAGATCTTTTCCCAATTTGTTGGTTGCCGATTTTTCCTCTTGATGGTGTCCTTTGCCTTACAGAAACTTTGTAATTTCATGAGGTCCCATTTGTCAATTCTTGCTCTTAGAGCATACGCTATTGGTGTTCTGTTCAGAAACTTTCTCCCTGTACCGATGTCCTCAAGGTTCTTCCCCAGTTTCTTTTCTATTAGCTTCAGAGTGTCTGGCTTTATGTGGAGGTCCTTGATCCATTTGGATTTGAGCTTAGTACAAGGAGACAAGGATGGATCAATTCGCATTCTTCTGCATGCTGACCTCCAGTTGAACCAGCACCATTTGTTGAAAAGGCTATCTTTTTTCCATTGGATGTTTTCAGCCTCTTTGTCAAGGATCAAGTGGCCATAGGTGTGTGGGTTCATTTCTAGATCTTCAATCCTGTTCCATTGATCCTCCTGTCTGTCACTGTACCAACACCATTCAGTTTTTAACACTATTGCTCTGTAGTATTGCTTGAGGTCAGGGATACTGATTCTCCCAGATTTTCTTTTGTGCTGAGAATAGTTTTAGCTATCCTGGGTTTTTTGTTGTTCCAGATGAATTTGATAATTGCTCTTTCTAACTCTGTGAAGAATTGAGTTGGGATTTTGATGGGTATTGCATTGAATCTGTATAGTGCTTTAGGCAGAATGGCCATTTTAACTATATTGGTTCTACCGATCCATGAGCATGGGAGGTTTTCCCATTTTTTGAGGTCTTCTTCCATTTCCTTCTTCAGAGTCTTGAAGTTCTTGTCATACAGATCTTTCACGTGTTTGGTAAGGGTCACCCCAAGATACTTTATACTGTTTGAGGCTATAGTGAAGGGGGTCATTTCCCTAATTTCTTTCTCAGCCTGCTTATCCTTTGAGTATAGGAAGGCCACTGATTTGCTTGAGTTGATTTTATAACCTGCCACTTTGCTGAAGTTGTTTATCAGCTGTAGGAGCTCTCTAGTGGAGTTCTTTGGGTCACTTAGGTAGACGATCATGTCGTCTGTAAATAATGATAGTTTGACTTCTTCCTTTCCAATTTGTATCCCTTTGACCTCCTTATGTTGTCGAATTGCCCGAGCTAGTACCTCAAGTACAATATTGAAAAGATAAGGAGAAAGGGGGCAGCCTTGTCTGGTCCTTGATTTCAGTGGGATTGCTTCAAGTTTCTCTCCATTTAGTTTGATGCTGGCTACCGGTTTGCTGTATATTGCCTTTACTATGTTTAGGTATGGGCCTTGAATTCCTGTTCTCTCCAAGACTTTAAGCATGAAGGGATGCTGAATTTTGTCAAATGCTTTTTCAGCATCCAATGAAATGACCATGTGGTTTTGTTATTTGAGTTTGTTTATGTAGTGGATTGTATTGATGGATTTCCGTATATTGAACCAACCCTGCATTCCCGGGATAAAGCCTACTTGATCATGGTGGATGATCGTTTTGATGTGTTCTTGGATTCGGTAAGCAAGAATTTTATTGAGTATTTTTGCATCGATGTTCATAAGGGAAATTGGTCTGAAGTTCTCTTTCTTTGTTGGATCTTTTTGTGGCTTTGGTATCAGCGGAATTGTGGCTTCGTAGAAGGAATTGGGTAGTGTTCCTTCTGTTTCTATTTTGTGGAATAGTTTGAAGAGTATTGGTGTTAACTCTTCTTTGAAGGTCTTGTAGAATTCTGCACTGAAGCCATCTGGTCCTGTGCTTTTTTTGGTTGGAAGACTTTCTATGACTCCTTCTATTTCTTTAGGCATTATGGGACTGTTTAGATGGTCTAGTTGGTCCTGATTTAATTTTGGTATTTGGTATCTGTCAAGGAAATTGTCCATTTCCTCCAGATTCTCCAGTTGTGTTGAGTACAGGCTCTTGTAGTAGGATCTGATGATTTTTTGGATTTCCTCAGTTTCCGTTGTTATATCTCCCTTTTCATTTCTAAGTTTGTTAATTTGGATACTTTCTCTGTGCCCTTTGGTCAGTCTGGCTAAGGGTTTATCTCTCTTGTTGATTTTCTCAAAGAACCAGCTCCTGGTTTTGTTGATTTTTTGTATGGTTCTCTTTGTTTCTACTTGATTGATTTCGGCCCTGAGTTTGATGATTTCCTGCCTTCTACTCCTCCTGGGTGAAATAGCTTCTTTTTGTTCTAGGGCTTTCAGGTGTGTCATTAAGCTGGTAATGTATGCTCTCTCCATTTTCTTTTTGGAGGCACTCAGGGCTATGAGTTTTCCTCTTAGCACTGCTTTCATTGTGTCCCATTGATTTGGGTATGTTGTGTTTTCATTTTTATTGTGTTCTAAAAAGTCTTTAATTTCTTTCTTTATTTCTTCCTTGACCAAGGTATCATTGAGTAGAGTATTGTTCAGTTTCCACGTGTATGTGGGTTTTCTGTTGTTTCTGTTGCTATTGAAGACCACTTTTACTCCATAGTGATCAGATAGGAGGCATGGTATTAGTTCTATCTTCTTATATTTGTTGAGGTCTGTCTTGTGACCAATTATATGGTCGATTTTGGAGAAGGTACCATGAGGTGCTGAGAAAAAGGTATATTCTTTTGTTTTAGGATAGAATGTTCTATATATATCTGTTAAATCTAATTGGTCCAAAGCTTCAATTAGTTTCATTGTGTCCCTGTTTAGTTTCTGTTTTCCTGATCGGTCCATTGAGGAAAGTGCAGTGTTGAAGTCACCCACAATTATTGTGTTAGGTGCAATGTGTGCTTTTAGTTTTAATAAAGTTTCTTTTACGAAAGAGGGTGCCCTTGCATTTGGGGCATAGATGTTCAGGATTGACAGTTCTTCTTTTTGTATTTTTCCTTGACCAGCAAGAAGTGTCCCTCAGGGTCTCTTTTGATGACTTTGGGTTGAAAGTCAATTTTATCTGATATTAAAATGGCTACTCCAGCTTGTTTCCTGAGACCATTTGCTTGTAAAATTGTCTTCCAGACTTTTACTCTAAGGTAGTGATTGTCTTTGACCCTGAGGTGTGTTTCCTGTAAGCAGCAAAATGTAGGGTCCTGTTTACGTATCCATTCAGTTAGTCTGTGTCTTTTTGTTGGGGCATTAAGTCCTTTGATGTTAAGAGATATTAAGGAATAGTGATTGTTACTTCCTATCATTTTTGACGTTATTTTTTAAATTTTAATGCTTAACTTCTTTTGGGTTTGATGAAAGGTTACTATCTTGCTTTTTCCAGGGTGAAGTTTCCCTCCTTGTATTTGTGTTGTCTTCCTATTATCCTTTTTAGGGCCGGGTTTGTGGATAGATATTGGGTAAACTTGGTTTTGTCATGAAATATCTTAGTTTCTCCATCTATGGTGATTGAGAGTTTTGCTGGATATAGTTGTTTTCGTTGGCATTTGTGTTCTCTTAGAGTCTGCATGAGATCTGCCCAGGACCTTCTAGCCTTCATAGTCTCCGGTGAAAAGTCTGCTGTGATTCTGATAGGTCTTCCTTTACATGTTACTTGGCCTTTTTCTCTTACTGCCTTTAGTATTCTTTCTTTGTTTAGAACATTTGGTGTTTTGATTATTATGTGACGGGAAGTATTTCTCTTCTGGTCCAGTCTGTTTGGAGTTCTGTAGGCTTCTTGTATATTCATGGGCATCTCTCTCTTTAGGTTAGGGAAGTTTTCTTCCATAATTTTATTGAAGATATTTGCTGGCCCTTTAAGTTGTAAATCTTCACTCTCATCTATGCCTATAATCCTTAGGTTTGGTCTTCTCATTGTGTCCTGGATTTCCTGGATATTTTGGGTTACAAGCTTTTTGCATTTTGCATTTTCTTTAACTGTTGAGTCCATGGTTTCTATGGAATCTTCAGCATCTGAGATTCTTTCTTCTATCTCGTGTATTCTGTTGTTGATATTTGCATCTCTGTCCCCTGATTTCTTCCCAAGGCTTTCTATCTCCAAAGTTGTCTCCCTTTGAGTTTTCTTAGTTGTTTCTACTTCTGATTTTTGATCCTGGATGGTTTTGCTTAGCTCCTTCACTTGCATGTTTGTGTTTTCCTGTAATTCTTTAAGAGATTTTTGTGTTTCCTCTTTCATGAGCTCAGCCTGTTGACCAAAGTTCTCCTGCATTTCATTAAGAGATTTTTGTGTTTCGTCTTTCATGACCTCAGCCTGTTGACCAAAGTTCTCCTGTATTTCTTTAAGTGTTTTTTGCATTTCCTCCTTGTTGGCTTTTGTATTCTCCTGGATTTCTTTCAATGATTTTTGTGTTTCCCTTGCAAGGGCTTCTAACTTTTGATCCATTTTCTCCTGAATTTCTTTAAGTATGTCCTTCATGTGTTCCTGTACCAGCTTCATGACCAGTGATTTTAAATCCAAATCTTGTTTTACTGGTGTGATGGGGTATCCAGGACATGTTGGTAGAGGAGAATTGGGTTCAGATGTTGCCATATTGCCTTGATTTCTGTTAGTGACGTTCCTGCGTTTGCCTTTTGCCATCTAGTTCTCACTGGTGTTAGTTTGTCTTGTCAGTGCTGGACTCACCAGTGCAAGCTGCCCCTTCCCCGTTGGCCTCTGGTGCACAGCTTACCTCCTGCACTGCTTGTAGACAGGGTGCTGCTGCCCAGGCTGTTCAGATCCCAAAGCAGGCACCCGAAGGCTCCTGCTGGGGCCCGCTGGATTCACTGGAGCACACTGACTTCTCCCAGCTGGCCGCCCGGAAACCCAGCTAGCCACTTGCAGGACTTGGAGATGTGGTGCTGCCGCCCAGGCTGATCTGGGCAGCAGAACTCCCAACCGGGTTGGTGCACACAAGGCTAGCCTAGCTGCTCAGGCCCTGAGTCTAGGCAAAAGCCTGGCAGGCCAATGTCGGTGCAAAGTTCCCCTCAACTGTGGGTGTTAATTGGGTGTGTCAGGTGGCTAGGATGGTGGCGTGTGCGAGTTCCCTGAGAGTGCTGGGAGAGTCTGCTGGGCTAACAACCTCCTGGCTGGGTCAGCACACAGATGGCCCAACGAGCAGCCCAGGGCCTGGGGGTCAGTCCAGGGCCTGACCGTCTGAGACCCCTGCTATGTCCGCCTCGGGCTATGCCTGTTAGCTAGTTTGGTTTTGCCTGCTAGGTCTCTCTGGCTTCCCGTAGGCAAAATGGTGGTGGTGCGCAAACTGGCCCGGATAAACAACCTCCTGGCCGGGTCGGCACACAGATGGCCCACCGAGCAGCCCAGGGCCTGGGGGCAGTCCAGGAACTGACCGTCTGAGACCCCTGCTATGCCCGCCTCGGGCTATGCCTGTTAGCCGGTTTGGTTTTGCCTGCTAGGTCTCCCTGGCTTCCCCCAGGCAAAATGGTGGTGGTGCGCGCGGGCCCGGGAGGAAAAAAACATCCTGGCCGGGTTTGCACCCCGGTGGACCCCCGATCAGCTCAGGGCCTGGGTGCCTGCCAACGCCCGTCAGGCTTAGACCCCCGCGATGTTGTTCTCGGGTTATATTTGTGTACCTCAGTCTGATTTCTCTGGCGACCGAGAACCAATATGGAGCCCACGTAACTGACTGGCGGGAGGCAGAGTTCTGATGTGGCTTCCGTGTGGTGAAAGGCACCGTAAATCCGCCGCTGCTTGCAGCCTGGCTGGCCAGCGATGGCCAGTGGTCGTGGGTACCGGGTCTGCCTGGACCCTGTCCGCTTGGTTCTACTGCTGATGGCCCTTCCTCTGGACCAGCCGCTGCTGCTGCTACTGCTGCTGCTGCCGCCGCTCCCAGGCCCAAGAATTTTCTTTCATCAAAATTTGTCAGAAACCACGTTTTAAGGAAATCTCGCATCGTGTGAAATTATCTTGTTTTTCATAAACAACACGTTGTAAATCGAAAAGCTTTGGTGTTGCGTGTATGTCTAAGCGTGTAGCCTCAAAAGAGAACGCACAGGAGAGTTTTCTCTCGAAAGAAAATGTAGGAATACCACGTTATAAGGAAATACAGTGTGGCAGAGTAAAGACAAATACGTACATATTGGAAACACTTTAAGAGAAGAAATAACGCATCGTACAAAATTAGCTTGTATCTCCTAAACAAAACTTTGTAACTCGAAAAGATTTGGTGTGGCTCATACCTCTACAAGTGTAGCCTCAAAAGAGAACCCACAGGAGGAAATTCTTTCGTTAAAATTTTTCAGAAAACCACGATTTATGGAAATCTCGCATCATGCGAAATTATCTTGTTTTTTCCTAAACAACACGTTGTAACTCGAAAAGCTTTGGTGTTGTGTGTTTGTCTAAGCGTGTAGCCTCGAAAGAGAATGCACAGGAGAGTTTTCCCTCGAAAGAATATGTAAGAATACCACGTTATAAGGAAATACAGTGTTGCAGAGTAAAGACAAATTCGTACGTATTGGAAACACTTTATGAGAAGAATTAACGCATCTTACAAAATTAGCTTGTATCTCCTAAACAAAACGTTGTAACTCGAAAGGATTTGTTGTGGCGTGTACATCTAAACATGTAGCCTCAAAAGAGAACCCACAGGAGAATTTTCTTTCGTCAAAATTTTTCAGAAAACCACGTTTTAAGGAAATCCCGCATCGTGCGAAATTATCTTGTTCTTCCTAAACAACACGTTGTAACTCGAAAAGCTTTGGTGTTGCGTGTATGTCTAAGCGTGTAGCCTCAAAAGAGAAGGCACAGGAGAGTATTCTCTCGAAAGAATATGTAAGAATACCACGTTATAAGGAAATACAGTGTTGCAGAGTAAAGACAGATACTAACTTATTGGAAACACTTTACGAGAAGGAATAATACATCTTAAAAAATTAGCTTGTATTTCCTAAACAACACGTTGTAACTCAAAGGATTTGGTGTGGCGTGTATGTTGAAACGTGTAGCCTCAAAAGAGAACCCACAGGAGAATTTTCTTTCGTCAAAATTTGTCAGAAAACCACGTTTTAAGGAAATCTCGCATTGTGCGAAATTATCTTGTTTTTCCTAAACAACACGTTGTAAGTCGAAAAGCTTTGATGTTGCGTGTATGTCTAAACGTGTGGCCTCAAAGGAGAACGCACAGGACAGTTTTCTATTGAAAGAATATGTAAGAATACCACGTTATAAGGAAATACAATATTGCAGAGTAAAGACAAATATGTATGTTTTGGAAACACTTTATGAGAAGAATTAACGCATTGTAAAAAATTAGCTTTTATCTCCTAAACAATACGTTGTAACTCGAACAGATTTGGTGTGGCGTGTACGTCTAAACATGTAGCCTCAAAAGAGAACCCAAAGGAGAATTTTCTTTCGTCAAAATTTTTCAGAAAACCACGTGTTAAGGAAATCCCCATCGTGCGAAATCATCTTCTTTTTCCTAAACAACATGTTGTAACTTGAAAAGCTTTGGTGTTGCGTGTATGTGTAAGCATGGAGCCTCAAAAGAGAAGGCACAGGAGAGTTTTCTCTCGAAAGAATATGTAAGAATACCACGTTATAAGGAAATACAATTTTGCAGAGTAAAGACAAATAAGTACATATTGGAAACACTTTATGAGAAGGAAGAATGGATCGTAAAAAATTAGCTTGTATCTCCTAAACAACACGTTGTAACTCGAAAAGATTTGGTGTGACGTGTATGTCTAAACGTTTAGCCTCAAAAGAGAACCCACAGGAGAATTTTCTTTCAACAAAATTTGTCAGAAACCACGTTTAAAGGAAATCTCGCATCGTGCGAAATTATCTTGTTTTTCCTAAACAACACGTTGTAAATCGAAAAGCTTTGGTGTTGCGTGTATGTCTAAGCTTGTAGCCTCAAAAGAGAACGCACAGGAGAGTTTTCTCTTGAAAGAATATGTAGGAATACCATGTTATAAGGAAATACAGTGTTGCAGAGTAAAGACAACTACGTACTTATTGGAAACACTTTAAGAGAAGAAATAACGCATCGTCCAAAATTAGCTTGTATCTCCTAAAGAACACTTTGTAACTCGAAAAGATTTAGTGTGGCTCGTACCTCTAGAAGTGTAGCCTCAAAAGAGAACCCACAGGAGAACTTTCTTTCATCAAAAATTTTCAGAAAACCACGTTTTATGGAAATCTCGCATCGTGCGAAATTATCTTGTTTTTCCTAAACAACACGTTGTAACTCGAAAAGCTTTGGCGTTGTGTGTATGTCTAAACGTGTAGCCTCAAAAGAGAACGCACAGGAGCGTTTTCCCTCGAAAGAATATGTAAGAATACCACGTTATATGGAAATACAATGTTGCAGAATAAAGGCAAATAAGGACATATTGGAAACACTTAGGAGAAGAAATAACGCATCTTACAAAATTTGCTTGTATCTCCTAAACAACACGTTGTAACTCGAAAAGATTTAGTGTGGCTCGTACGTCTACACGTGTACCCTCAAAAGAGAAACCACAGGATAACTTTCTTTCGTCAAAATTTGTCAGAAAACCACGTTTTAAGGAAATCCCGCATCGTGCAAAATTATCTTGTTTTTCATAAACAACATGTTGTAACTCAAAAAGCTTTGGTGTTTCGTGTATGTCTAAGCCTGTAGCCTCTAAAGAGAACGCACAGGAGAGTTTTCTCTCGAAATAACATGTAAGAATACAACGTTATAAGGAAATACAGTGTTGCAGAGTAAAGACAAATACGTAATTATTGGAAACACTTTACGAGAAGAAATAACGCATCGTAGAAAATTAGCTTGTATCTCCTAAGCAACACGTGGTAACTCGAAAGGATTTGGTGTGGCGTGTATGTCTAAACGTGGAGCCTCAAAAGAGAACCCACAGGAGAATTTTCATTCGTCAATATTTGTCAGAAAACCACGTTTTAAGGAAATCCCGCATCGTGCGAAATAATCTTGTTTTTCATAAACAACACGTTGTAACTCTAAAAGCATTGATGTTGCCTGTATGTCTAAGTGTGCAGCCTCAAAAGGGAACGCACAGGATACTTTTCTCTCGAAAGAATATGTAAGAATACTACGTTATAAGGAAATACAGTGTTGCAGAGTAAAGACAAATACGTATGTATTGGAAACACTTTATGAGAAGAATTAACGCATCGTACAAAATTAGCTTGTATCTCCAAAACAACACGTTATAACTCGAAAAGATTTGGTGTGGCGTGTACATTTAAACATGTAGCCTCAAAAGAGAACCCACAGGAGAATTTTCTTTCGTCAATATTTTTCAGAAAACCACGTTTTAAGGAAATCCCGCATCGTGCGAAATCATCTTCTTTTTCCTAAACAACATGTTGTAACTCGAAAAGCGTTGGTGTTGCGTGTATGTGTAAGCGTGGAGACTCAAAAGAGAAGGCACAGGAGAGTGTTCTCTTGAAAGAATATGTAAGAATACCACGTTAAAAGGAAATACAATTTTGCAGAGTAAAGACAAATAAGTACATATTGGAAACACTTTACGAGAAGAAATAATGCATCGTAAAAAATGAGCTTGTATCTCCTAAACAACACGTTGTAACTCGAAAAGATTTGGTGTGACATGTACGTCTAAAAGTGTAGCCTCAAACGAGAACCCACAGGAGAATTTTCTTTCATCAAAATTTGTCTGAAACCACGTTTTAAGGAAATAGCGCATCGTGCGAAATTATCTTGTTTTTCCTAAACAACACGTTGTAACTCGAAAAGCTTTGGTGTTGCGTGTATGTCTAACCATGTAGCCTCAAAAGAGAATGCACAGGAGAGTTTTCTCTCGAAAGAATATGTAAGAATACCACGTTATAAGGAAATACAGTGTTGCAGAATAAAGACAACTACGTACATATTGGAAACACTTTAAGAGAAGAAATAACGCATTGTACAAAATTAGCTTGTATCTCCTAAACAACACATTGTAACTCGAAAAGATTTGGTGTGGCTCGTACCTCTACACGTGTAGCCTCAAAAGAGAACCCAGAGGAGAACTTTCTTTCGTCAAAATTTGTCTGAAAACCACGTTTTATGGAAATCTCGCATCGTGCGAAATTATCTTCTTTTTCCTAAACAACACGTTGTAACTCGAAAAGCTTTGCCGTGCGTGTTCATCTAAGCGTGTAGCCTCAAAAGAGCATGCACAGGAGAGTTTTCTCTCGAAAGAATATGTAAGAATACCACGTTATAAGAAAATACAGTGTTGCAGAGTAAAGATAAATAACGACATATTGGAAACAATTTAGGGAAGAAATAACGCATCGTACAAAATTTGCTTGTATCTCCTAAACAACACGTTATAACTCGAAAATATTTGGTGTGGCTCATACTTCTACACTTGTAGCCTCAAAAGAGAACCAACAGGAGAACTTTTTTTCGTCAAAATTTGTCAAAGAACCACGTTTTAAGAAAATCCCGCATCATGCAAAATTATCTTGTTTTTCCTAAACAACACGTTGTAACTCGAAAAGCTTTGGTGTTGCGTGTATGTCTGAGCATGTTGCCTCTAAAGACAATGCACAGGAGAGTTTTCTCTCAAAAGAACATGTAATAATACAACGTTAAAAGGAAATACAGTGTTGCAGAGTAAAGACAAATATGTACGTATTGGAAACACTTTACGAGAAGAAATAACGCATCATACAAAATTAGCTTGTATCTCCTAAACAACACGTGGTAACTCTAAAGGATTTGGTGTGGCGTGTACGTCTAAATGTGTAGCCCCAAAAGTGAACCGACAGGAGAATTTTCTTTCGTCAAAATTTGTCAGAAAACCACGTTTTAAGGAAATCCTGCATCGTGCGAAATTATCTTGTTTTTCCTAAACAACATGTTGTAACTCGAAAAGCTTTGGTGTTGCCTGTATGTCTAAGTGTGTAGCCTCAAAAGAGAACGCACAGGATAGTTTTCTCTCGAAATAATATGTAAGAATCCCACGTTATAAGGAAATACAGTGTTGCAGAGCAGACAAATATGTACATATTGGAAACACTTTACGAGAAGAAGTAACGCATCGTAGAAAATTAGCTTGTATCTCCTAAACAAAACGTTGTAACTCGAAAAGATTTGGTGCGGCGTGTACGTCTAAACGTGTAGCCTCAAAAGAGAACCCACAGGAGAATTTTCTTTCATCAAAATTTTTCAGAAAACCACGTTTTAAGGAAATCCCGCATCGTGCCAAATCATCTTCTTTTTCCTGAACAACATGTTGTAACTCGAAAAGCTTTGGAGTTGGGTGTATGTCTAAGCTTGTAGCCTCAAAAGAGAATGCACAGGAGAGTTTTCTCTCGAAAGAATTTGTAAGAATACCATGTTATGAGAAAATACAGTGTTGCAGAATAAAGACAAATACGTACGTATTGGAAACACTTTAAGAGAGGAAATAACACATCGTACAAAATTATCTTGTATCTCCTAAACAACAATTGGAACTCGAAAAGATTTGTTGTGGCTCGTACTTCTACACGTGTAGCCTCAAAAGAGAACCCACAGAAAAACTTTCTTTTGTCAAAATTTTTCAGAAAACCACGTTTTATGGAAATCTCGCATCGTGCGAAATTATCTTGCTTTTCCTAAACAACACATTGTAACTCGAAAATCTTTGGCGTTGCGTGTATGTTTAAGCGTGTAGCCTCTAAAGAGTACGCACAGGAGAGTTTTCTCTCGAAATAACATGTAAGAATACAACGTTATAAGGGAATACAGTGTTGCAGAGTAAAGACAAATACATACTTGATGGAAACACTTTACGAGAAGAAATAACGCATTGTAAAAAATTAGCTTGTATCTCCTAAACAACACGTGGTAACTCGAAAGGACTTGGTGTGGCGTGTACGTCTAAACGTGTAGCCTGAAAAGAGAACCCATAGGAGAATTTTCTTTCTTCAAAATTTTTCAGAAAATCACGTTTTAACGAAATCCCGCATCCTGCGAAATTATCTTGTTTTTCCTAAACAACAAGTTGTAACTCGAAAAGCTTTGGTGTTGCGTGTATGACTAAGTGTGTAGCCACAAAAGGGAATGCACAGGAGAGTTTTCTCTCGAAAGAATATGTAAGAATACCACGTTATAAGGAAATACAGTGTTGCAGAGTAAAGACAAATACGTACATATTGGAAACACTTTAAAAGAAGAAATATCGCATCATACAAAATTAGCTTGTGTCTCCTAAACAACTCGTTGTAACTCGAAAAGTTTTGGTGTGACGTGTACGTCTCAACGTGTAGCCTCAAAAGAGAACCCACAGGAGAATTTTCTTTCGTCAAAATTTTTCAGAAAACCACGTTTTAAGGAAATCCCGCATCGTGCCAAATCATCTTCTTTTTCCTGAACAACATGTTGTAACTCGAAAAGCTTTGGAGTTGGGTGTATGTCTAAGCTTGTAGCCTCAAAAGAGAACACACAGGAGAGTTTTCCCTCAAAAGAATATGTAAGAATATCACATTATAAGGAAATACAGTGTTGCAGAGTAAAGACAAATACATATGTATTGGAAACACTTTACGAGAAGAACTAATGCATCATACAAAATTAGCTCGTATCTCCTAAACAACCAGTTGTAACTCGAAAGGATTTGGTGTGGCGTGTACAGCTAAACGTGTAGCCTCAAAAGAGAACCCACAGGAGAATTTTCTTTCGTCAAAATATGTGAGAAAACCACGTTTTAAGGAAATCCCTCATCGTGCAAAATTATCTTGTTTTTCCTAAACAACAAGTTGTAACTCGAAAAGCTTTGGTGTTGCGTGTATGTCTAAGCGTGTAGCCTCAAAAGAGAATGTAAAGGAGAGTTTTTTCTCGAAAGAATATTTAAGAATACCACGTTATAAGGAAATACATTGTTGCAGAGTAAAGACAAATACGTACATATTGGAAACTCTCTACGAGAAGAAATAACGCATCGTAAAAAATTAACTTGTTTCTCCTAAACAACACGTTGTAACTCGAAAAGATTTGGTGTGGCGTGTACGTCTAAACGTGTAGCCTCAAAAGAGAACCCACAGGACAATTTTCTTTCGTTAGATTTTTCAGAAAACCACGTTTTAAGGAAATCCAGCATCGTGCGAAATCATCTTCTTTTTCCTAAACAACATGTTGTAACTCAAAAAACTTTGGTGTTGCGTGTATGTCTAAGCGTGGAGCCTCAAAAGCGAAGGCACAGGAGAGTTTTCTCTCGAAAGAATATGTAAGAATAGACGTTATAATGAAATACAATTTTGCCGAGTAAAGGCAAATAAGTACATATTGGAAACACATTAGGAGAAGAAATAACGCATCATACAAAATTAGCTTGTATCTCCTAAACAACACGTGGTAACTCGAAAAGGTTTGGTTTGGCGTGTACGTCTAAACGTGTAGCCGCAAAAGAGAACACAAAGGAGAATTTTCTTTCGTCAAAATTTGTCAGAAAACCACGTTTTAAGGAAATCCCCCATCGTGCGAAATTATCTTGTTTTTCCTAAACAACTTGTAACACGAAAAGCTTTGGTGTTGCATGTATGTCTCAGCGTGTAGCCTCAAAAGAGAATGCACAGGAGAGTTTTCTCTCGAAAGAACATGTAAGAATACAACGTTATAAGGAAATACAGTGTTGGAGAGTAAAGACAAATACGTACATATTGGAAACACTTTACGAGAAGAAATGACACATCATAAAATATAAGCTTGTATCTCCTAAACAACAAGTGGTAACTCGAAAAGATTTGGTTTGGCGTGTACGTCTAAAAGTGTAGCCTCAAAAGAGACCCCACAGGAGAATTTTCTTTCTTCAAAATTTGTCAGAAAACCACGATATAAGGAAATCCCTCATCATGCAAAATTATCTTGTTTTTCCTAAACAACACGTTGTAACTCGAAAAACTTTGGTGTTGTGTGTATGTCTAAGCGTGTAGCTTCAAAAGAGAATGTAAAGGAGATTTTTTTCTAGAAAGAATATGTAAGAATACCACGTTATAAGGAAATAGAGTGTTGCAGAGTAAAGACAGATACGTACATATTGGAAACACTTTACGAGAAGAAATAACGCATCGTAAAAAATTAACTTGTATCTCCTAAACAACACGTTGTAACTCGGAAAATTCGGTGTGGCGTGTACGTCTAAACGTGTTGCCTCAAAAGAGAACCCACAGGACAATTTTCTTTCGTTAAAAATTTTCAGAAAACCACGTTTTAAGGAAATCCCGCATCGTGCGAAATCATCTTCTTTTTCCTAAACAACATGTTGTAACTCAAAAAGCTTTGGTGTTGCGTGTATGTCTAAGCGTGGAGCCTCAAAAGCAAAGGTACAGGAGAGTTTTCTCTCGAAAGAATATGTAAGAATACCACGTTATAAAGAAATACAATTTTGCAGAGTAAAGGCAAATAAGTACATATTGGAAACACTTTAGGAGAAGAAATAACGCATCATAACGCATCGTACAAAATTAGCTTGTATCTCCTAAACAACACGTGGTAACTCGAAAAGATTTGGTTTGGCGTGTACGTCTAAACGTGTAGCCTCAAAAGAGAACACAAAGGAGAATTTTCTTTCCTCAAAATTTTCAGAAAACCACGTTTTAAGGAAATCCCGCATCGTGCGAAATTATCTTGTTATTCCTAAACAACACCTTGTAACTCGAAAAGCTTTGGTGTTGCGTGTATGTCTCAGCGTGTAGCCTCAAAAGAGAATGCACAGGAGAGTTTTCTCTCGAAAGATCATGTAAGAATACAACGTTATAAGGAAATACAGTGTTGCAGAGTAAAGACAAATACGTACTTATTGGAAACACTTTACAAGAAGAAATTACGCATCATACAATATTAGCTTGTATGTCCTAAACAAAAAGTGGAAACTCGAAAACATTTGGTTTGGCGTGTACGTCTAAAAGTGTAGCCTCAAAAGAGAACCCACTGGAGAATTTTCTTTCTTCAAAATTTGTCAGAAAACCACGTTTTAACGAAATCCCGCATCCTGCGAAATTATCTTGTTTTTCCTAAACAACAAGTTGTAACTCGAAAAGCTTTGGTGTTGCGTGTATGTCTAAGTGTGTAGCCTCAAAAGGGAATGCACAGGAGAGTTTTCTCTCGAAAGAATATGTAAGAATACCCCGTTATAAGGGAATACAGTGTTGCAGAGTAAAGACAAATACGTACATATTGGAAACACTTTACGAGAAGAATTAACGCATCGTACAAAATTAGCTTGAATCTCCTAAACAACACGTTGTTACTCGAAAAGATTTGGTGTGGCCTGTACGTCTAAACGTGTAGCCTCAAAAGAGATCCCACAGGAGAATTTTCTTTCATCAAAATTTGTCAGAAACCACGTTTTAAGGAAATCTCGCATTGTGCGAAATTATCTAGTTTTTCCTAAACAACACGTTGTAACTCGAAAAGCTCTGGTGTTGCGTGTATGTCAAAGCGTGTAGCCTCAAAAGAGAAAGCACAGGAGAGTTTTCTCTCGAAAGAATATGTAAGAATGCCACGTTATAAGGAAATACAATGTTGCAGAGTAAAGACAAACACATACGTATTGGAAACACTTTACAAGAAGAATTAACGCGTAGTACAAAATTAGCTTGTATCTCCTAAACAACAAGTTGTAACTCGAAAAGATTTGGTGTGGCCTGTACGTCTAAACGTGTAGCCTCAAAGGAGATCCCACAGGAGAATTTTCTTTCATCAAAATTTTTCACAGAACCAAGTTTTAAGGAAATCCCGCATCGTGTGAAACCATCTTCTTTTTCCTAAACAACATATTGTTACTCGAAAAGTTTAGTGTTGCGTGTATGTCTAAGCGTGGAGCCTCAAAAGAGAAGGCACAGGATAGTTTTCTCTCGAGAGAATATGTAAGAATACCACGTTATTAGGAAATACAATTTTGCAGAGTAAAGACAAATAAGTACATATTGGAAACACTTTACGAGAAGAAATAATACATCATACAAAGTTACCTTGTATCTCCTAACAACACGTGGTAACTCGAAAAGATTTGGTTTGGCGTGTCCGTCTAAACGTGTAGCCTCAAAAGAGAACCAACAGGAGAATTTTCTTTCATCAAAATTAGATAACCACGTTTTAAGGAAATTCCGCATCGTGCAAAATTATCTTGTTTTTCCTAAACAACACGTTGTAACTCGAAAAGCTTTGGTGTTGCGTGTATATCTAAGCGTGTAGCCTCAAAAGAGAATGCACAGGAGAGTTTTCTCTCAAAGGAACATGTAAGACTACAACGTTATAAGGAAATACAGTGTTGCAGAGTAAAGACAAAAACATAAATATTGGAAACACTTTACGAGAAGAAATGACGCATCATAAAATATAAGCTTGTATCTCCTAAACAACAAGTGGTAACTCGAAAAGATTTGGTTTGGCATGTACGTCTAAAAGTGTAGCCTCAAAAGAGACCCCACAGGAGAATTTTCTTTCTTCAAAATTTGTCAGAAAACCACGTTATAAGGAAATCCCGCATCCTGCGAAATTATCTTGTTTTTCCTAAACAACAAGTTGTAACTCGAAAAGCTTTGGTGTTTCATGTATGTTTAAGTGTGTAGCCTCTAAAGGGAATGCGCAGGAGAGTTTTCTATCGAACGAATATGTAAGAATACCACGTTATAAGGAAATACAGTGTTGCAGAGTAAAGACAAATACGTACATATTGGAAACACTTTATGAGAAGAAATAACGCATCGTTCAAAATTAGCTTGTATCTCCTAAACAACACGTTGTAACTCGAAAAGATTTGGTGTGGCCCGTATGTCTACACGTGTAGCCTCAAAAGAGAACCCACAGGAGAATTTTCTTTCGTCAAAATTTGTCAGAAAACCACGTTTTAAGGAAATCCCGCATCGTGCAAAATTATCTTGTTTTTCCTAAACAACACGTTGTAACTCGAAAAGCTTTGGTGTTGCGAGTATGTCTAAGCGTGTAGCCTCTAAAGAGTACACACAGGAGTGTTTTCTCTCGAAAGAACATGTAAGAATACAACGTTATAAGGAATACAGTGTTGCAGAGTAAAGACAAAAACATACTTGTTGGAAACACTTTATGAGAAGAAATAACGCATTGTAAAAAATTAGCTTGTATCTCCTAAACAACACGTGGTAACTCGAAAGGACTTGGTGTGGCGTGTACGTCTAAATGTGTAGCCTCAAAAGAGAACCCATAGGAGAATTTTCTTTCATCAAAATTTGTCAGAAAACACGTTGTATGGAAATCTCGCTTCGTGCGAAATTTTCTAGTTTTTCCTAAACAACACATTGTAACTCGAAAAGCTTTGGTGTTGCGCGTATGTCTAAGCGTGTAGCCTCAATAGAGAACGCACAGGAGAGTTTTCTCTTGAACGAATATGTAAGAATACCACGTTATAAGGAAATACAGTGTTGCACAGAAAAGACAATTACATACCATTGGAAACACTTTAAGAGAAGAAATAATGCATCGTACAAAATTAGCTTGTATCTCCTAAACAACACGTTGTAACTCGAAAAGATTTGGTGTGGCTCGTACGTCTACACGTGTAGCCTCAAAAGAGAACCCACAGGATAACTTTCTTTCTTCAAAATTTTTCAGAAAACCACGTTTTAAGTAAATCCCGCATCGTGAAAATTATCTTGTTTTTCCTTAAAAACACGTTGTAACTCGAAAAGCTTTGTTGTTGCGTGTATGTCTAAGCGTGTAGCCTCTAAAGAGTATGCACAGGAGAGTTTTCTCTAGAAAGAACATGTAAGAATACAACGTTATAAGGAAATACAGTGTTGCAGAGTAAAGACAAATACATAATTGTTGGAAACACTTTACAAGAAGAAATAATGCATCGTAAAAAATTAGCTTGTATCTCCTAAACAACACGTGGTAACTCGAAAGGACTTCATGTGGTGTGTACTTCTAAACGTGTAGCCTCAAAAGAGAACCAATAGGAGAATTTTCTTTCTTCAAATTTTGTCAGAAAATCACGTTTTAACGAAATCCCGCATCCTGCGAAATTATCTTGTTTTTCCTAAACAACAAGTTGTAACTCGAAAAGCTTTGGTGTTGCGTGTATGTCTAAGTGTGTAGCCACAAAAGCGAATGCACAGGAGAGTTTTCTCTCGAAAGAATATGTAAGAATACCACGTTGTAGGAAATACAGTGTTGCAGAGTAAAGACAAATACGTACATATTGGAAACACTTTAAGAGAAGAAATAACGCATCGTACAAAATTAGCTTGTATCTCCTAAACAACACGTTGTAACTCTAAATGATTTGGTGTGGCGTGTACGTCTAAACGTGTAGCCTCAAAAGAGAACCCACAGGAGAATTTTCTTTGGTCAAATTTGTCAGAAAACCACGTATTAAGAAAATCCTGCATCGTGCGAAATTATCTTGTTTTTCCTAAACAACACGTTTTAACTCGAAAAGCTATGGTGTTGCGTGTATGTCTCAGCATGTAGCCTCAAAAGAGAACACACAGGAGAGTTTTCTCTCAAAAGAATATGTAAGAATACCACGTTATAAGGAAATACAGTGTTTCAGAGTAAAGACAAATAGGTACGTATTGGAAACCCTTAAACTTTACGAGATGAAATAAAGCATCGTACAAAATTAGCTCATATCTCCTAAACAACACGTTGTAACTCGAAAAGACTTTGTGTGGCGTGTACGTCTAAACGTGTAACCTCAAGAGAGAACCCATAGGAGAATTTTCTTTCGTCAAATATTCAGAAAACCACGTTTATGAAATCCCGCATCGTGCGAAATTATCTTGTTTTTCCTAAACAAAACCTTGTAACTCGAAAAGCTTTGGTTTTGCATGTATGTTTAAGCGTGTAGACTCAAAAGAGAGCACACAGGAGAGTTTTCACTCGAAAGAATGTGTAAGAATACCACGTTATAAGAAAATACAGTGTTTCAGATTAAAGAAAAATGCGTACTTATTGGAAATACTTTATGAGAAGAAATAACATATCGTAAAAAATTAGCTTGTATCTCCTAAACAACACATTGAAACTCCAAAAGATTTGGTGTGGCGTGTACGTCTAAACGTGTAGCCTCAAAAGAGAACCCACAGGAGAATTTTCTTTGGTCAAAATTTGTCAGAAAACCACGTATTAAGGAAATCCCGCATCGTGTGAAATTATCTTGTTTTTCCTAAACAACGCGTTGTAATTCGAAAAGCTTTGGTGTTGGGTGTATGTCTAAGCGTGTAGCCTCAAAAGAGAACACACAGGAGAGTTTTCTCTCGAAAGAATATGTAAGAATACCACATTATAAGGAAGTACACTGTTGCAGAATAATGACAAATACTTTCGTATTGGAAACCCTTAAACTTTACGAGATGAAATAAAGCATCGTACAAAATTAGCTTGTATCTCCTAAACAACACGTTGTAACTCGAAAAGATTTGGTGTGGCATGTACATCTAAACGTGTAGCCTCAAAGAGAACCACAGGACAAATTTCTTTCGTCAAAATTTGTCAGAAAACCATGTTTTAAGGAAATCCCGCATCGTGAGAAATTATCTTGTTCTTCCTAAAAAACACGTTGTAACTCGAAAAGCTTTGGTGTTGCGTGTATGTCTAAGCATGTAGCCTCAAAAGAGAACGCACAGGAGAGTTTTCTCTCGAAAGAATATGTAAGAATACCACGTTATAAGGAAACACAGTGTTGCAGAGTAAAGACAAATACGTACTTATTGGAAACACTTTACGAGAAGAAATAACGCATCGTAAAAAAATTAGCTTGTATCTCCTAAACAACAGGTTGTAACTCGAAAAGATTTGGTGTGGCGTGTACGGCTAAACGTGTAACCTCAAAAGAGAACGCACAGGAGAATTTTCTTTGGTCAAAATTTGTCAGAAAACCACGTACTAAGGAAACCCCGCATCGTGCGAAATTATCTTGTTTTTCCTAAACAAAACATTGTAACTCGAAAAACTTTGGTGTTGCGTGTATGTCTAAGCATGTAGCCTCAAGAGAGAACGCACAGGAGAGTTTTCTCTCGAAAGAATAGTTAAGAATACCACTTTATAAGGAAATACAGTGTTGCTGAGTAAAGACGAAAGCGTACATATTGGAAACACTTAAACTTTATGAGATGTATTAAAGCATCGTACAAAATTAGCTTGTATCTCCTAAACAACACGTTTTTACTGGAAAAGATTTGGTGTGGCTTGTACGTCTAAACGTGTAGCCCCAAAAGAGAACCCACAGGACAATTTTATTTCGTCAAAATTTGTCAGCAAACCTCGTTTTAAGGAAATCCCGCATCGTGAGAAATTATCTTGTTCTTCCTAAACAACACGTTGTAACTCGAAAAGTTTTGGTGTTGCATGTATGTCTAAGCGTGTAGCCTCAAAAGAGAACGCACAGGAGAGTTTTCTCTCGAAGGAATATGTAAGAATACCACCTTATTAGGAAAACAGTGTTGCACAATAAAGGCAAATACGTACGTATTGGAAACACTTAAACTTTACGAGAAGAAATAATGCATCTTAAAAAATTAGCTTGTATCTCCTAAACAACACGTTGTAACTCGAAAAGATTTGGTGTGGCGTGTACGTCTAAACGTGTAGCCTCAAAAGAGAAACCTCGGGAGTATTTTCTTTCGTCAAAATTTGTCAGAAAACCACGTTTTAAGGAAATCCCGCATCGTGCTAAATTATCTTGTTTTTCCTAAACAACACATTGTAACTCGAAAAGCTGTGGTGTTGCCTGTATGTCTAAGCGTGTAGCCTCAAAAGAGAATGCACAGGAGAGTTTTCTCTCGAAATAATATGTAAGAATACCACGTTATAAGGAAATACAGAGTTGCAGTGTAAAGACAAAAACGTATGTATTGGAAACACTTAAACTTTATGAGAAGAAATAACGCATCGTAAAAAAAATTAGCTTGTGTCTCCTAAACAGCACGGTGTAACTCAAAAAGATTTGGTGTGGTGTGTACGTCTAAAGGTGTAGCCTCAAAAGAGAACCCACAGGAGTATTTTCTTTCATCAAAATTTGTCAGAACACCACGTTTTAAGGAAATCCCGCATCGTTGGAAATTATCTTGTTCTTCCTAAGCAACATGTTGTAACTCGAAAGGCTTTGCTGTTGCGTGTATGTCTAAGCGTGTAGCCTCAAAAGAGAACGCACAGGAGAGTTTTCTCTCGAAAGAATATGAAAGGATACCACGTTATAAGGAAATACAGTGTTACAGAGTAAAGACAAACACGTATGTATTGGAAACCCTTAAACTTTACGAGATGAATTAAAGCATCGTACAAAATTAGCTTGTATCTCCTAAACAACACGTTGTAACTCGAAAAGATTTGGTGTGGCATGTACGTCTAAACGTGTAGCCTCAAAAGAGAACCCACAGGACAATTTTCTTTCGTCAAAATTTTTCAGAAAACCACGTTTTAAGGAAATCGCGCATCGTGAGAAATTATCTTGTTCTTCCTAAACAACACGTTTTAAATCGAAAAGCTTTGGTGTTGGGTGTATGTCTAAGCATGTAGCCCCAAAAGAGAACGCATAGGAGAGTTTTCTCTCGAACGAATCTATAAGAATACCACGTTATAAGGAAATACAGTGTGGCAGAGTAAAGACAAATACATACATACTGGAAACACTTTATGAGAGAAATAACGCATCTTGCAAAATTTGCTTGTATGTCCTAAACAACATGTTGTAACTCGAAAAGATTTGGTGTGGCGTGTACGTCTAAACGTGTATCCTCAAAAGAGAACCCACAGGAGAGTTTTCTTTCGTCAAAATTTGTCAGAAAACCACGTTTTAAGGAAATCCCGCATCGTGCGAAATTATCTTGTTTTTCCTAAACAACACGTTGTAACTCGAAATGCTTTGGTGTTGCATGTATGTCTAAGTGTGTAGCCTCTAAAAGGAATGCAAGGAGAGTTTTCTCTCGAAAGAATATGTAAGAATACCACGTTATAAGGAAATACAGTGTTGAAGAGTAAAGACAAATACGTACATATTGTAAAACTTTAAGAGAAGAAATAAAAAATCATACAAAATTAGCTTGTATCTCCTAAACAGCACGTTGTAACTCGAAAATATTTGGTGTGACGTGTACGTCTAAATGTGTAGCCTCAAAAGAGAACCGACAGGAGAATTTTTTATCCTCAAAATATGTAAGAAAACCACGTTTTAAGGAAATCCCTTATCGTGCAAAATTATCTTGTTTTTCCTAAACAATGCGTTGTAACTCGAAAAGCTTTGGAGTTGCGTGTATGTCTAAGCGTGTAGACACAAAAGAGAGCACACAGGAGAGTTTTTTCTAAAAAGAATATGTAAGAATACCACCTTATAAGGAAATACAGTGTTGCAGAGTAAAGACAAATACGTACTTATTGGAAACACTTTATGAGAAGAAATAACGCATCGTAAAAAATTAGCTTGTATCTCCTAAACAACACGTTGTAACTCGAAAAGATTTGGTGTGACCTGTACGTCTAAACGTGTAGCCTCAAAAGAGAACACACAGGAGAATTTTCTTTGGTCAAAATTTGTCAGAAAACCACGTATTAAGGAAATCCCGCATCGTGCGAAATTATCTTGTTTTTCCTAAACAACGCGTTGTAACTCGAAAAGCTTTGGTGTTGCGTGTATGTCTAAGCGTGTAGCCTCAAAAGAGAACACACAGGAGAGTTTTCTCTCGAAAGAATATGTAAGAATACCACATTATAAGGAAGTACACTGTTGCAGAATAATGACAAATACTTTCGTATTGGAAACCCTTAAACTTTACGAGATGAAATAAAGCATCGTACAAAATTAGCTTGTATCTCCTAAACAACACGTTGTAACTCGAAAAGATTTGGTGTGGCGTGTACATCTAAACGTGTAGCCTCAAAGAGAACCACAGGACAAATTTCTTTCGTCAAAATTTGTCAGAAAACCACGTTTTAAGGAAATCCCGCATCGTGAGAAATTATCTTGTTCTTCCTAAAAAACACGTTGTAACTCGAAAAGCTTTGGTGTTGCGTGTATGTCTAAGCATGTAGCCTCAAAAGAGAACGCACAGAAGAGTTTTCTCTCGAAAGAATATGTAAGAATACCACGTTATAAGGAAACACAGTGTTGCAGAGTAAAGACAAATACGTACTTATTGGAAACACTTTACGAGAAGAAATAACGCATCGTAAAAAAATTAGCTTGTATCTCCTAAACAACAGGTTGTAACTCGAAAAGATTTGGTGTGGCGTGTACGGCTAAACGTGTAGCCTCAAAAGAGAACCCACAGGAGTATTTTCTTTCGTCAAAATTTGTCAGAAAACCACGTTTTAAGGAAATCCCGCATCGTGCTAAATTATCTTGTTTTTCCTAAACAACACATTGTAACTCGAAAAGCTGTGGTGTTGCCTGTATGTCTACACGTGTAGCCTCAAAAGAGAACACACAGGAGAGTTTTCTCTCGAAAGAGTATGTAAGAATACCACGTTATAAGGAAAAACAGAGTTGCAGTGTAAAGACAAAAACGTATGTATTGGAAACACTTAAACTTTACGGGAAGAAATAATGCATCGTAAAAAAAATTAGCTTGTATCTCCTAAACAGCACGGTGTAACTCAAAAAGATTTGGTGTGGTTTGTATGTCTAAAGGTGTAGCCTCAAAAGAGAACCCACAGGAGAATTTTCTTTCATCAAAATTTGTCAGAACACCACGTTTTAAGGAAATCCCGCATCGTGGGAAATTATCTTGTTCTTCCTAAACAACATGTTGTAACTCGAAAAGTTTTGGTGTTGCATGTATGTCTAAGCGTGTAGCCTCAAAAGAGAACGCACAGGAGAGTTTTCTCTCGAAGGAATATGTAAGAATACCACGTTATTAGGAAAACAGTGTTGCAGAGTAAAGGCAAATACGTACGTATTGGAAACACTTAAACTTTACGAGAAGAAATAACGCATCTTAAAAAATTAGCTTGTATCTCCTAAACAACACGTTGTAACTCGAAAAGATTTGGTGTGGCGTGTACGTCTAAACGTGTATCCTCAAAAGAGAAACCTCGGGAGAATTTTCTTTCGTCAAAATTTGTCAGAAAACCACGTTTTAAGGAAATCCCGCATCGTGCTAAATTATCTTGTTTTTCCTAAACAACACATTGTAACTCGAAAAGCTGTGGTGTTGCCTGTATGTCTAAGCGTGTAGCCTCAAAAGAGAATGCACAGGAGAGTTTTCTCTCGAAAGAATATGTAAGAATACCACGTTATAAGGAAATACAGAGTTGCAGTGTAAAGACAAAAACGTATGTATTGGAAACACTTAAACTTTATGAGAAGAAATAACGCATCGTAAAAAAAATTAGCTTGTATCTCCTAAACAGCACGGTGTAACTCAAAAAGATTTGGTGTGGTGTGTACGTCTAAAGGTGTAGCCTCAAAAGAGAACCCACAGGAGTATTTTCTTTCATCAAAATTTGTCAGAACACCACGTTTTAAGGAAATCCCGCATCGTGGGAAATTATCTTGTTCTTCCTAAGCAACATGTTGTAACTCGAAAGGCTTTGCTGTTGCGTGTATGTCTAAGCGTGTAGCCTCAAAAGAGAACGCACAGGAGAGTTTTCTCTCGAAAGAATATGAAAGGATACCACGTTATAAGGAAATACAGTGTTACAGAGTAAAGACAAACACGTATGTATTGGAAACCCTTAAACTTTACGAGATGAATTAAAGCATCGTACAAAATTAGCTTGTATCTCCCAAACAACACGTTGTAACTCGAAAAGATTTGGTGTGGCATGTACGTCTAAACGTGTAGCCTCAAAAGAGAACCAACAGGACAATTTTCTTTCGTCAAAATTTTTCAGAAAACCACGTTTTAAGGAAATCGCGCATCGTGAGAAATTATCTTGTTCTTCCTAAACAACACGTTTTAAATCGAAAAGCTTTGGTGTTGGGTGTATGTCTAAGCATGTAGCCCCAAAAGAGAACGCATAGGAGAGTTTTCTCTCGAAAGAATATATAAGAATACCACGTTATAAGGAAATACAGTGTGGCAGAGTAAAGACAAATACGTACATACTGGAAACACTTTATGAGAGAAATAACGCATCTTGCAAAATTTGCTTGTATGTCCTAAACAACATGTTGTAACTCGAAAAGATTTGGTGTGGCGTGTACGTCTAAACGTGTATCCTCAAAAGAGAACCCACAGGAGAGTTTTCTTTCGTCAAAATTTGTCAGAAAATCACGTTTTAAGGAAATCCCACATCGTGCGAAATTATCTTGTTTTTCCTAAACAACACGTTGTAACTCGAAATACTTTGGTGTTGCATGTATGTCTAAGTGTGTAGCCTCTAAAAGGAATGCAAGGAGAGTTTTCTCTCGAAAGAATATGTAAGAATACCACATTATAAGGAAGTACACTGTTGCAGAATAATGACAAATACTTTCGTATTGGAAACCCTTAAACTTTACGAGATGAAATAAAGCATCGTACAAAATTAGCTTGTATCTCCTAAACAACACGTTGTAACTCGAAAAGATTTGGTGTGGCGTGTACATCTAAACGTGTAGCCTCAAAGAGAACCACAGGACAAATTTCTTTCGTCAAAATTTGTCAGAAAACCACGTTTTAAGGAAATCCCGCATCGTGAGAAATTATCTTGTTCTTCCTAAAAAACACGTTGTAACTCGAAAAGCTTTGGTGTTGCGTGTATGTCTAAGCATGTAGCCTCAAAAGAGAACGCACAGGAGAGTTTTCTCTCGAAAGAATATGTAAGAATACCACGTTATAAGGAAACACAGTGTTGCAGAGTAAAGACAAATACATACTTATTGGAAACACTTTACGAGAAGAAATAACGCATCGTAAAAAAATTAGCTTGTATCTCCTAAACAACAGGTTGTAACTCGAAAAGATTTGGTGTGGCGTGTACGGCTAAACGTGTAGCCTCAAAAGAGAACCCACAGGAGTATTTTCTTTCGTCAAAATTTGTCAGAAAACCACGTTTTAAGGAAATCCCGCATCGTGCTAAATTATCTTGTTTTTCCTAAACAACACATTGTAACTCGAAAAGCTGTGGTGTTGCCTGTATGTCTAAGCGTGTAGCCTCAAAAGAGAACGCACAGGAGAGTTTTCTCTCGAAAGAGTATGTAAGAATACCACGTTATAAGGAAAAACAGAGTTGGTGTAAAGACAAAAACGTATGTATTGGAAACACTTAAACTTTACGGGAAGAAATAATGCATCGTAAAAAAAATTAGCTTGTATCTCCTAAACAGCACGGTGTAACTCAAAAAGATTTGGTGTGGTTTGTATGTCTAAAGGTGTAGCCTCAAAAGAGAACCCACAGGAGAATTTTCTTTCATCAAAATTTGTCAGAACACCACGTTTTAAGGAAATCCCGCATCGTGGGAAATTATCTTGTTCTTCCTAAACAACATGTTGTAACTCGAAAAGTTTTGGTGTTGCATGTATGTCTAAGCGTGTAGCCTCAAAAGAGAACGCACAGGAGAGTTTTCTCTCGAAGGAATATGTAAGAATACCACGTTATTAGGAAAACAGTGTTGCAGAATAAAGGCAAATACGTACGTATTGGAAACACTTAAACTTTACGAGAAGAAATAACGCATCTTAAAAAATTAGCTTGTATCTCCTAAACAACACGTTGTAACTCGAAAAGATTTGGTGTGGCGTGTACGTCTAAACGTGTAGCCTCAAAAGAGAAACCTCGGGAGTATTTTCTTTCGTCAAAATTTGTCAGAAAACCACGTTTTAAGGAAATCCCGCATCGTGCTAAATTATCTTGTTTTTCCTAAACAACACATTGTAACTCGAAAAGCTGTGGTGTTGCCTGTATGTCTAAGCGTGTAGCCTCAAAAGAGAATGCACAGGAGAGTTTTCTCTCGAAAGAATATGTAAGAATACCACGTTATAAGGAAATACAGAGTTGCAGTGTAAAGACAAAAACGTATGTATTGGAAACACTTAAACTTTATGAGAAGAAATAACGCATCGTAAAAAAAATTAGCTTGTATCTCCTAAACAGCACGGTGTAACTCAAAAAGATTTGGTGTGGTGTGTACGTCTAAAGGTGTAGCCTCAAAAGAGAAACCTCGGGAGTATTTTCTTTCGTCAAAATTTGTCAGAACACCACGTTTTAAGGAAATCCCGCATCGTGGGAAATTATCTTGTTCTTCCTAAGCAACATGTTGTAACTCGAAAGGCTTTGCTGTTGCGTGTATGTCTAAGCGTGTAGCCTCAAAAGAGAACGCACAGGAGAGTTTTCTCTCGAAAGAATATGAAAGGATACCACGTTATAAGGAAATACAGTGTTACAGAGTAAAGACAAACACGTATGTATTGGAAACCCTTAAACTTTACGAGATGAATTAAAGCATCGTACAAAATTAGCTTGTATCTCCCAAACAACACGTTGTAACTCGAAAAGATTTGGTGTGGCATGTACGTCTAAACGTGTAGCCTCAAAAGAGAACCCACAGGACAATTTTCTTTCGTCAAAATTTTTCAGAAAACCACGTTTTAAGGAAATCGCGCATCGTGAGAAATTATCTTGTTCTTCCTAAACAACACGTTTTAAATCGAAAAGCTTTGGTGTTGGGTGTATGTCTAAGCATGTAGCCCCAAAAGAGAACGCATAGGAGAGTTTTCTCTCGAAAGAATATATAAGAATACCACGTTATAAGGAAATACAGTGTGGCAGAGTAAAGACAAATACGTACATACTGGAAACACTTTATGAGAGAAATAACGCATCTTGCAAAATTAGCTTGTATGTCCTAAACAACATGTTGTAACTCGAAAAGATTTGGTGTGGCGTGTACGTCTAAACGTGTATCCTCAAAAGAGAACCCACAGGAGAGTTTTCTTTCGTCAAAATTTGTCAGAAAACCACGTTTTAAGGAAATCCCGCATCGTGCGAAATTATCTTGTTTTTCCTAAACAACACGTTGTAACTCGAAATGCTTTGGTGTTGCATGTATGTCTAAGTGTGTAGCCTCTAAAAGGAATGCAAGGAGAGTTTTCTCTCGAAAGAATATGTAAGAATACCACGTTATAAGGAAATACAGTGTTGAAGAGTAAAGACAAATACGTACATATTGTAAAACTTTAAGAGAAGAAATAAAAAATCATACAAAATTAGCTTGTATCTCCTAAACAACACGTTGTAACTCGAAAATATTTGGTGTGACGTGTACGTCTAAATGTGTAGCCTCAAAAGAGAACCGACAGGAGAATTTTTTATCGTCAAAATATGTAAGAAAACCACGTTTTAAGGAAATTCCTTATCGTGAAAAATTATCTTGTTTTTCCTAAACAATGCGTTGTAACTCGAAAAGCTTTGGAGTTGCGTGTATGTCTAAGCGTGTAGACTCAAAAGAGAGCACACAGGAGAGTTTTCTCTAAAAAGAATATGTAAGAATACCACCTTATAAGGAAATACAGTGTTGCAGAGTAAAGACAAATACGTACTTATTGGAAACACTTTATGAGAAGAAATAACGCATCGTAAAAAATTAGCTTGTATCTCCTAAACAACACGTTGTAACTCGAAAAGATTTGGTGTGACCTGTACGTCTAAACGTGTAGCCTCAAAAGAGAACACACAGGAGAATTTTCTTTGGTCAAAATTTGTCAGAAAACCACGTATTAAGGAAATCCCGCATCGTGCGAAATTATCTTGTTTTTCCTAAACAACGCGTTGTAACTCGAAAAGCTTTGGTGTTGCGTGTATGTCTAAGCGTGTAGCCTCAAAAGAGAACACACAGGAGAGTTTTCTCTCGAAAGAATATGTAAGAATACCACATTATAAGGAAGTACACTGTTGCAGAATAATGACAAATACTTTCGTATTGGAAACCCTTAAACTTTACGAGATGAAATAAAGCATCGTACAAAATTAGCTTGTATCTCCTAAACAACACGTTGTAACTCGAAAAGATTTGGTGTGGCGTGTACATCTAAACGTGTAGCCTCAAAGAGAACCACAGGACAAATTTCTTTCGTCAAAATTTGTCAGAAAACCACGTTTTAAGGAAATCCCGCATCGTGAGAAATTATCTTGTTCTTCCTAAAAAACACGTTGTAACTCGAAAAGCTTTGGTGTTGCGTGTATGTCTAAGCATGTAGCCTCAAAAGAGAACGCACAGGAGAGTTTTCTCTCGAAAGAATATGTAAGAATACCACGTTATAAGGAAACACAGTGTTGCAGAGTAAAGACAAATACGTACTTATTGGAAACACTTTACGAGAAGAAATAACGCATCGTAAAAAAATTAGCTTGTATCTCCTAAACAACAGGTTGTAACTCGAAAAGATTTGGTGTGGCGTGTACGGCTAAACGTGTAGCCTCAAAAGAGAACCCACAGGAGTATTTTCATTCGTCAAAATTTGTCAGAAAACCACGTTTTAAGGAAATCCCGCATCGTGCTAAATTATCTTGTTTTTCCTAAACAACACATTGTAACTCGAAAAGCTGTGTTGTTGCCTGTATGTCTAAGCGTGTAGCCTCAAAAGAGAACGCACAGGAGAGTTTTCTCTCGAAAGAGTATGTAAGAATACCACGTTATAAGGAAAAACAGAGTTGCAGTGTAAAGACAAAAACGTATGTATTGGAAACACTTAAACTTTACGGGAAGAAATAATGCATCGTAAAAAAAATTAGCTTGTATCTCCTAAACAGCACGGTGTAACTCAAAAAGATTTGGTGTGGTTTGTATGTCTAAAGGTGTAGCCTCAAAAGAGAACCCACAGGAGAATTTTCTTTCATCAAAATTTGTCAGAACACCACGTTTTAAGGAAATCCCGCATCGTGGGAAATTATCTTGTTCTTCCTAAACAACATGTTGTAACTCGAAAAGTGTTGGTGTTGCATGTATGTCTAAGCGTGTAGCCTCAAAAGAGAACGCGCAGGAGAGTTTTCTCTCGAAGGAATATGTAAGAATACCACGTTATTAGGAAAACAGTGTTGCAGAGTAGAGGCAAATACGTACGTATTGGAAACACTTAAACTTTACGAGAAGAAATAACGCATCTTAAAAAATTAGCTTGTATCTCCTAAACAACACGTTGTAACTCGAAAAGATTTGGTGTGGCGTGTACGTCTAAACGTGTAGCCTCAAAAGAGAAACCTCGGGAGTATTTTCTTTCGTCAAAATTTGTCAGAACACCACGTTTTAAGGAAATCCCGCATCGTGGGAAATTATCTTGTTCTTCCTAAGCAACATGTTGTAACTCGAAAGGCTTTGCTGTTGCGTGTATGTCTAAGCGTGTAGCCTCAAAAGAGAACGCACAGGAGAGTTTTCTCTCGAAAGAATATGAAAGGATACCACGTTATAAGGAAATACAGTGTTACAGAGTAAAGACAAACACGTATGTATTGGAAACCCTTAAACTTTACGAGATGAATTAAAGCATCGTACAAAATTAGCTTGTATCTCCCAAACAACACGTTGTAACTCGAAAAGATTTGGTGTGGCATGTACGTCTAAACGTGTAGCCTCAAAAGAGAACCCACAGGACAATTTTCTTTCGTCAAAATTTTTCAGAAAACCACGTTTTAAGGAAATCGCGCATCGTGAGAAATTATCTTGTTCTTCCTAAACAACACGTTTTAAATCGAAAAGCTTTGGTGTTGGGTGTATGTCTAAGCATGTAGCCCCAAAAGAGAACGCATAGGAGAGTTTTCTCTCGAAAGAATATATAAGAATACCACGTTATAAGGAAATACAGTGTGGCAGAGTAAAGACAAATACGTACATACTGGAAACACTTTATGAGAGAAATAACGCATCTTGCAAAATTAGCTTGTATGTCCTAAACAACATGTTGTAACTCGAAAAGATTTGGTGTGGCGTGTACGTCTAAACGTGTATCCTCAAAAGAGAACCCACAGGAGAGTTTTCTTTCGTCAAAATTTGTCAGAAAACCACGTTTTAAGGAAATCCCGCATCGTGCGAAATTATCTTGTTTTTCCTAAACAACACGTTGTAACTCGAAATGCTTTGGTGTTGCATGTATGTCTAAGTGTGTAGCCTCTAAAAGGAATGCAAGGAGAGTTTTCTCTCGAAAGAATATGTAAGAATACCACGTTATAAGGAAATACAGTGTTGAAGAGTAAAGACAAATACGTACATATTGTAAAACTTTAAGAGAAGAAATAAAAAATCATACAAAATTAGCTTGTATCTCCTAAACAACACGTTGTAACTCGAAAATATTTGGTGTGACGTGTACGTCTAAATGTGTAGCCTCAAAAGAGAACCGACAGGAGAATTTTTTATCGTCAAAATATGTAAGAAAACCACGTTTTAAGGAAATTCCTTATCGTGAAAAATTATCTTGTTTTTCCTAAACAATGCGTTGTAACTCGAAAAGCTTTGGAGTTGCGTGTATGTCTAAGCGTGTAGACTCAAAAGAGAGCACACAGGAGAGTTTTCTCTAAAAAGAATATGTAAGAATACCACCTTATAAGGAAATACAGTGTTGCAGAGTAAAGACAAATACGTACTTATTGGAAACACTTTATGAGAAGAAATAACGCATCGTAAAAAATTAGCTTGTATCTCCTAAACAACACGTTGTAACTCGAAAAGATTTGGTGTGACCTGTACGTCTAAACGTGTAGCCTCAAAAGAGAACACACAGGAGAATTTTCTTTGGTCAAAATTTGTCAGAAAACCACGTATTAAGGAAATCCCGCATCGTGCGAAATTATCTTGTTTTTCCTAAACAACGCGTTGTAACTCGAAAAGCTTTGGTGTTGCGTGTATGTCTAAGCGTGTAGCCTCAAAAGAGAACACACAGGAGAGTTTTCTCTCGAAAGAATATGTAAGAATACCACATTATAAGGAAGTACACTGTTGCAGAATAATGACAAATACTTTCGTATTGGAAACCCTTAAACTTTACGAGATGAAATAAAGCATCGTACAAAATTAGCTTGTATCTCCTAAACAACACGTTGTAACTCGAAAAGATTTGGTGTGGCGTGTACATCTAAACGTGTAGCCTCAAAGAGAACCACAGGACAAATTTCTTTCGTCAAAATTTGTCAGAAAACCACGTTTTAAGGAAATCCCGCATCGTGAGAAATTATCTTGTTCTTCCTAAAAAACACGTTGTAACTCGAAAAGCTTTGGTGTTGCGTGTATGTCTAAGCATGTAGCCTCAAAAGAGAACGCACAGGAGAGTTTTCTCTCGAAAGAATATGTAAGAATACCACGTTATAAGGAAACACAGTGTTGCAGAGTAAAGACAAATACGTACTTATTGGAAACACTTTACGAGAAGAAATAACGCATCGTAAAAAAATTAGCTTGTATCTCCTAAACAACAGGTTGTAACTCGAAAAGATTTGGTGTGGCGTGTACGGCTAAACGTGTAGCCTCAAAAGAGAACCCACAGGAGTATTTTCATTCGTCAAAATTTGTCAGAAAACCACGTTTTAAGGAAATCCCGCATCGTGCTAAATTATCTTGTTTTTCCTAAACAACACATTGTAACTCGAAAAGCTGTGTTGTTGCCTGTATGTCTAAGCGTGTAGCCTCAAAAGAGAACGCACAGGAGAGTTTTCTCTCGAAAGAGTATGTAAGAATACCACGTTATAAGGAAAAACAGAGTTGCAGTGTAAAGACAAAAACGTATGTATTGGAAACACTTAAACTTTACGGGAAGAAATAATGCATCGTAAAAAAAATTAGCTTGTATCTCCTAAACAGCACGGTGTAACTCAAAAAGATTTGGTGTGGTTTGTATGTCTAAAGGTGTAGCCTCAAAAGAGAACCCACAGGAGAATTTTCTTTCATCAAAATTTGTCAGAACACCACGTTTTAAGGAAATCCCGCATCGTGGGAAATTATCTTGTTCTTCCTAAACAACATGTTGTAACTCGAAAAGTGTTGGTGTTGCATGTATGTCTAAGCGTGTAGCCTCAAAAGAGAACGCGCAGGAGAGTTTTCTCTCGAAGGAATATGTAAGAATACCACGTTATTAGGAAAACAGTGTTGCAGAGTAGAGGCAAATACGTACGTATTGGAAACACTTAAACTTTACGAGAAGAAATAACGCATCTTAAAAAATTAGCTTGTATCTCCTAAACAACACGTTGTAACTCGAAAAGATTTGGTGTGGCGTGTACGTCTAAACGTGTAGCCTCAAAAGAGAAACCTCGGGAGTATTTTCTTTCGTCAAAATTTGTCAGAACACCACGTTTTAAGGAAATCCCGCATCGTGGGAAATTATCTTGTTCTTCCTAAGCAACATGTTGTAACTCGAAAGGCTTTGCTGTTGCGTGTATGTCTAAGCGTGTAGCCTCAAAAGAGAACGCACAGGAGAGTTTTCTCTCGAAAGAATATGAAAGGATACCACGTTATAAGGAAATACAGTGTTACAGAGTAAAGACAAACACGTATGTATTGGAAACCCTTAAACTTTACGAGATGAATTAAAGCATCGTACAAAATTAGCTTGTATCTCCCAAACAACACGTTGTAACTCGAAAAGATTTGGTGTGGCATGTACGTCTAAACGTGTAGCCTCAAAAGAGAACCCACAGGACAATTTTCTTTCGTCAAAATTTTTCAGAAAACCACGTTTTAAGGAAATCGCGCATCGTGAGAAATTATCTTGTTCTTCCTAAACAACACGTTTTAAATCGAAAAGCTTTGGTGTTGGGTGTATGTCTAAGCATGTAGCCCCAAAAGAGAACGCATAGGAGAGTTTTCTCTCGAAAGAATATATAAGAATACCACGTTATAAGGAAATACAGTGTGGCAGAGTAAAGACAAATACGTACATACTGGAAACACTTTATGAGAGAAATAACGCATCTTGCAAAATTAGCTTGTATGTCCTAAACAACATGTTGTAACTCGAAAAGATTTGGTGTGGCGTGTACGTCTAAACGTGTATCCTCAAAAGAGAACCCACAGGAGAGTTTTCTTTCGTCAAAATTTGTCAGAAAACCACGTTTTAAGGAAATCCCGCATCGTGCGAAATTATCTTGTTTTTCCTAAACAACACGTTGTAACTCGAAATGCTTTGGTGTTGCATGTATGTCTAAGTGTGTAGCCTCTAAAAGGAATGCAAGGAGAGTTTTCTCTCGAAAGAATATGTAAGAATACCACGTTATAAGGAAATACAGTGTTGAAGAGTAAAGACAAATACGTACATATTGTAAAACTTTAAGAGAAGAAATAAAAAATCATACAAAATTAGCTTGTATCTCCTAAACAACACGTTGTAACTCGAAAATATTTGGTGTGACGTGTACGTCTAAATGTGTAGCCTCAAAAGAGAACCGACAGGAGAATTTTTTATCGTCAAAATATGTAAGAAAACCACGTTTTAAGGAAATTCCTTATCGTGAAAAATTATCTTGTTTTTCCTAAACAATGCGTTGTAACTCGAAAAGCTTTGGAGTTGCGTGTATGTCTAAGCGTGTAGACTCAAAAGAGAGCACACAGGAGAGTTTTCTCTAAAAAGAATATGTAAGAATACCACCTTATAAGGAAATACAGTGTTGCAGAGTAAAGACAAATACGTACTTATTGGAAACACTTTATGAGAAGAAATAACGCATCGTAAAAAATTAGCTTGTATCTCCTAAACAACACGTTGTAACTCGAAAAGATTTGGTGTGACCTGTACGTCTAAACGTGTAGCCTCAAAAGAGAACACACAGGAGAATTTTCTTTGGTCAAAATTTGTCAGAAAACCACGTATTAAGGAAATCCCGCATCGTGCGAAATTATCTTGTTTTTCCTAAACAACGCGTTGTAACTCGAAAAGCTTTGGTGTTGCGTGTATGTCTAAGCGTGTAGCCTCAAAAGAGAACACACAGGAGAGTTTTCTCTCGAAAGAATATGTAAGAATACCACATTATAAGGAAGTACACTGTTGCAGAATAATGACAAATACTTTCGTATTGGAAACCCTTAAACTTTACGAGATGAAATAAAGCATCGTACAAAATTAGCTTGTATCTCCTAAACAACACGTTGTAACTCGAAAAGATTTGGTGTGGCATGTACATCTAAACGTGTAGCCTCAAAGAGAACCACAGGACAAATTTCTTTCGTCAAAATTTGTCAGAAAACCACGTTTTAAGGAAATCCCGCATCGTGAGAAATTATCTTGTTCTTCCTAAAAAACACGTTGTAACTCGAAAAGCTTTGGTGTTGCGTGTATGTCTAAGCATGTAGCCTCAAAAGAGAACGCACAGGAGAGTTTTCTCTCGAAAGAATATGTAAGAATACCACGTTATAAGGAAACACAGTGTTGCAGAGTAAAGACAAATACGTACTTATTGGAAACACTTTACGAGAAGAAATAACGCATCGTAAAAAAATTAGCTTGTATCTCCTAAACAACAGGTTGTAACTCGAAAAGATTTGGTGTGGCGTGTACGGCTAAATGTGTAGCCTCAAAAGAGAACCCACAGGAGTATTTTCTTTCGTCAAAATTTGTCAGAAAACCACGTACTAAGGAAACCCCGCATCGTGCGAAATTATCTTGTTTTTCCTAAACAACACATTGTAACTCGAAAAGCTGTGGTGTTGCCTGTATGTCTAAGCGTGTAGCCTCAAAAGAGAACGCACAGGAGAGTTTTCTCTCGAAAGAGTATGTAAGAATACCACGTTATAAGGAAAAACAGAGTTGCAGTGTAAAGACAAAAACGTATGTATTGGAAACACTTAAACTTTACGGGAAGAAATAATGCATCGTAAAAAAAATTAGCTTGTATCTCCTAAACAGCACGGTGTAACTCAAAAAGATTTGGTGTGGTTTGTATGTCTAAAGGTGTAGCCTCAAAAGAGAACCCACAGGAGAATTTTCTTTCATCAAAATTTGTCAGAACACCACGTTTTAAGGAAATCCCGCATCGTGGGAAATTATCTTGTTCTTCCTAAACAACATGTTGTAACTCGAAAAGTTTTGGTGTTGCATGTATGTCTAAGCGTGTAGCCTCAAAAGAGAACGCACAGGAGAGTTTTCTCTCGAAGGAATATGTAAGAATACCACGTTATTAGGAAAACAGTGTTGCAGAGTAAAGGCAAATACGTACGTATTGGAAACACTTAAACTTTACGAGAAGAAATAACGCATCTTAAAAAATTAGCTTGTATCTCCTAAACAACACGTTGTAACTCGAAAAGATTTGGTGTGGCATGTACGTCTAAACGTGTAGCCTCAAAAGAGAACCCTCAGGAATATTTTCTTTTGTCAATATTTGTCAGAAACCACGTTTTAAGGAAATACTGCATCGTGCGTTATTATCTTGTTTTTCCTAAAAAACACGTTGTAACTCGAAAAGCTGTGGTGTTGCGTTTTTGTCTAAGCGTGTAGCCTCAAAAGAGAACGCACAGGAGAGTTTTCTCTCGAAAGAATATGTAAGAATACCACGTTATAAGGAAATACAGAGTTGCAGAGTAAAGACAAAAACGTATGTATTGGAAAAACTTAAACTTTACGAGAAGAAATAACGCATCGTAAAAAAAATTTGCTTGTATCTTCTAAACAGCACGGTGTAACTCAAAAAGATTTGGTGTGGTGTGTACGTCTAAAGGTGTAGCCTCAAAAGAGAACCCACAGGTGAATTTTCTTTCATCAAAATTTGTCAGAAACCACGTTTTAAGGAAAACTAGCATCGTGCGAAATTATCTTGTTTTTTCTAAACAACAAGTTGTAACTCGAAAAGCTCTGGAGTTGCGTGTATGTCTAAGCATGTAGCCTTAAAAGAGAATGCACAGGAGAGTTTTCTCTCGAAAGAATATGTAAGAATACCACGTTATAAGGAAATACAGTGTTGCAGAGTAAAGACAAACACGTATGTATTCGAAACACTTTACGTAAAGAATTAACGCATAGTACAAAATTAGCTTGTATCTCCTAAACAACATGTTGTAACTCAAAAAGATTTGGTGTGGCATGTACGTCTAAACGTGTAGCTTTAAAAGAGAACCCACAGGAGAATTTTCTTTCGTTAAAATTTTTCAGAAAACCACGTATTAAGGAAATCCCGCATCGTGCAAAATCATCTTCTTTTTCCTAAACAACATGTTGTAACTCGAAAAGCTTTGGTGTTGCGCGTATGTCTAAGCGTGGAGCCTCAAAAGAGAAGGCACAGGAGAGTTTTCTCTCGAAAGAAAATGTAAGAATACCACGTTATAAAGAAATACAATTTTGCAGAGTAAAGGCAAATAAGTACATATTGGAAACACTTTACAAGAAAAAATAACGCATCGTACAAAATAAGCTTGTATCTCCTAAACAACACGTGGTAACTCGAAAAGATTTGATGTGACGTGTACGTCTAAACGTGTAGCCTCAAAAGATAACCCACAGGAGAATTTTCTTTTGTCAAAATTTGTCAGAAAACCACGTTTTAAGGAAATCCCGCATCGTGCGAAATTATCTTTTTATTCATAAACAACATGTTGTAACTTGAAAAGTTTTGGTGTTGCGTGTATGTCTCCGTGTGTAGCCTCAAAAGGGAACACACAGGATAGTTTTCTCTCGAAAGAATATATAAGAATACCACGTTATAAGGAAATACAGTGTTTCAGAGTAAAGACAAATACTTACGTATTGGAAACACCTTGCAAGAAGAATTAACGCATCGTACAAAATTAGCTTGTATCTCCTAAAAAGCACGTTGTAACTCGAAAACATTTGGTGTGGCGTGTACGACTAAATGTGTAGCCTCAAAAGAGAACCCACAGGAGAATTTTCTTTCCTCAAAATTTTTCAGAAAACCACGTCTTAAGGAAATCCCGCATCCTGCGAAATCATCTTCTTTTTCCTAAACAACATGTTGTGACTCGAAAAGCTTTAGTGTTGCGTGTATGTGTAAGCCTGGAGCCTCAAAAGAGAAGGCACAGGAGAGTTTTCTCTTGAAAGAATATGTAAGAATACCACGTTATTAGGAAATACAATTTTGCAGAGTAAATACAAATAAGTATATATTGGGAACACTTTACGAGAAGAAATAACGCATCGAACAAAATTAGCTTATATCTCCTAAACAACACGTGGTAACTCGAAAAGATTTGGTTTGACGTGTATATCTAAATGTGTAGCCCAAAGAAGAACAAAAAGGAGAATTTTCTTTCGTCAAAAATTTGTCAGAAAACCACGTTTTAAGGAAATACCGCATCTTGCGAAATTATCTTGTTTTTCCTAAACAACACGTGGTAACTCGAAAAGCTTTGGTGTTGCGTGTTTGTCTAAGCGTGTAGCCTCAAAAGAGAATGCACAGGAGAGTTTTCTCTCGATAGAACATGTAAGAATTCAACGTTATAAGGAAATACAGTGTTGCAGAGTAAGGACAAATACGTACATATTGGAAACACTTTACGAGAAGAAATTAAGCATCATACAATATTAGCTTGTATCTCCTAAACAACAAGTGGAAACACGAAGATATTTGGTTTGGCGTGTACGTGTAAAAGTTTAGCCTCAAAAGAGAACCCACTGGAGAATTTTCTTTCGTCAAAATTTGTCAGAAAACCACGTTTTAAAGAAATCCCGCATCCTGCGAAATTATCTTGTTTTTCCTAAACAACACGTTGTAACTCGAAAAGCTTTGGTGTTGCGTGTATGTCTCAGTGTGTAGCCTCAAAAGAGACCGCACAGGAGAGTTTTCACTCGAAAGAATATGTAAGAGTACCAGGTTATAAGGAAATACAGTGTTGCAGAATAAAGACAAATACATACGTATTGGAAACACTTTACGAGAAGAAATAACGCATCATACAAAATTAGCTTGTATCTCCTAAACAACACGTGGTAACTTGAAAGGATTTGGTGTGGCGTGTACGTCTAAACGTGTAGCCTCAAAAGAGAACCCACAGGAGAATTTTCTTTATTCAAAATTTTTCAGAAAACCACGTTTTAAGGAAATCCCGCATCGTGCGAAATCATCTTCTTTTTCCTAAACAACATGTTGTAACTCGAAAAGCTATGGTGTTGCGTGTATGTGTAAGCGTGGAGCCTCAAAAGAGAAGGCACTGGAGAGTTTTCTCTCCAAAGAATATGTAAGAATACCACGTTATAAGGAAATACAATTTTGCAGAGTAAAGACAAATAAGTACATATTGGAAAAAAATTTACGAGAAGAAATAACACATCTTATAAAATTAGCTTGTATCTCCTAAACAACAGGTTGTAACTCGAAAGGATTTGGTGTGACGTGTACGTCTAAAAGTGTAGCCTCAAACGAGAACCCACAGGAGAATTTTCTTTCATAAAAATTTGTCAGAAACCACGTTTTAAGGAAATCTCGCATCGTGGGAAATTATCTTGTTTTTCCTAAACAACACGTTGTAACTCGAAAAGCTTTGGTGTTGCGTGTATTTCTAAGCGTGTAGCCTCAAAAGAGAACGCACAGGAGAGGTTTCTCTCGAAACAATATGTAAGAATACCACGTTATAAGGAAATAAAGTGTTGCAGAGTAAAGACAACTACATACATATTGGAAACACTTTAAGAGAAGAAATAACACATCGTACAAAATTAGATTGTATCTCCTAAACAACACGTTTTAACTCGAAAAGTTTTGGTGTGGCTCGTACCTCTACACGTGTAGCCTCAAAAGAGAACCCACAGGATAACTTTCTTTCGTCAAAATTTTTCAGACAACCACGTTTTATGGAAATCTCGCATTGTGCGAAATTATCTTGTTTTTCCTAAACGACACATTGTAACTCGAAAAGCTTTGGCGTTGCGTGTATGTCTAAGCGTGTAGCCTCTAAAGAGAATGCACAGGAGAGTTTTCTCTCGAAAGAATATGTAAGAATACAATGTTATAAGGAAATACAGTGTTGTAGAGAAAAGACAAATAAGTACGTATTGGAAAACTTTACGAGCAGAAGTAACGCATCTTACAAAATTAGCTTGTATCTCCGAAACAACACGTGGTAACTCGAAAAGATTTGGTGTGCCGTGTACGTCTAAACGTGTAGCCTCAAAAGAGAACCCACAGGAGAATTTTCTTTCGTCAAAATTTTTCAGAAAACCACGTTTTAAGGAAATCCTGCATCGTGCGAAATCATCTTCTTTTTCCTAAACAACATGTTGTAACTCGAAAAGCTTTGGTGTTGCGTGTATGTGTAGCCATGGAGCCTCAAAAGAGAAGGCACAGGAGAGTTTTCTCTCGAAAGATTATATAAGAATACCACGTTATAAGGAAATACAATTTTGCAGAATAAAGACAAATATGTACATATTGGAATCACTTTACAAGAAGAAATAACGCATCGTAAAAAAGTAGCTTGTATCTCCTAAACAACACGTTGTAACTCGAAAAGATTTGGTGTGACGTGTATGTCTAAGCGTGTAGCCTCAAAAGGGAACCCACAAGAGAATTTTCTTTCATCAAAATTTGTCAGAAACCACGTTTTAAGGAAATCGCGCATCGTGAGAAATTATCTTGTTTTTCCTAAATAACACGTTATAACTCAAAAAACTTTGGTGTTGCGTGTATGTCTAAGTGTGTAACCTCAAAAGAGAATGCACAGGATAGTTTTCTCTTGAAAGAATAGGTAAGAATACCACGTTATAAGGAAATACAATGTTGCAGAGTAAAGACAAATACGTATGTATTGGAAACACTTTACGAGAAGAATTAACGCATCGTAAAAAATTAGCTTGTATCTCCTAAACAACACGTTGTAACTCGAAAAGATTTGGTGTGGCATGTACGTCTAAACGTGTAGCCTCAAAAGAGAACCTACAGGAGAATTTTCTTTCTTCAAAATTTTTCAAAAAACCACGTTTTAAGGAAATCCCGCATCGTGTGAAATTATCTTCTTTTTCCTAAACAACATGTTGTAACTTGAAAAGCATTGGTGTTGCGTGTATGTGTAAGCGTGGAGACTCAAAAGAAAAGGCACAGGAGAGTTTTCTCTCGAAAGAATATGTAAGAATACCACGTTATACGGAAATACAATTTTGCAGAGTAAAGACAAATAAGTACATATTGGAAACACTTTACAAGAAGAAATAACGCATCGTACAAAATTAGCTTGTATCTCCTAAACAACACGTTGTAACTCGAAAAGATTTGGTGTGACGTGTACGTCTAAAAGTGTACCCTCAAAAGAGAACCCACAGGAGAATTTTCTTTCATCAAAATTTGTCAGAAACCACGTTTTAAGGAAATCTCGCATCGTGGGAAATTATCTTGTTTTTCCTAAACAACACGTTGTAACTCGAAAAGCTTTGGTGTTGCATGTATGTCTAAGCGTGTAGCCTCAAAAGAGAACGCACAGGAGAGTTTTCTCTCGAAAGAATATGTAAGAATACCACGTTATAAGGAAATACAGTGTTGCAGAGTAAAGACAAATACTATTGGAAACACTTTAAGAGAAGAAATAATGCATCGTACAAAATTAGCTTGTATCTCCTAAACAACACATTGTAACTCGAAAAGATTTGGTGTGGCTCGTACCTCTACATGTGTAGCCTCAAAAGAGAACCCACAGGAGAACTTTCTTTCGTCAACATTTTTCAGACAACCACGTTTTATGGAAATCTCGCATCGTGCGAAATTATCTTGTTTTTCCTAAACAACACATTGTAACTCGAAAAGCTTTGGCGTTGCGTGTATGTCTAAGCGTGTAGCCTCTAAAGAGAACACACAGTAGAGTTCTTTCTAGAAAGAATATGTAAGAATACAACGTTATAAGGAAATAAAGTGTTTCAGAGTAAAGACAAATACGTACATATTGGAAACACTTTACGAGAAGAAATAATGCATCATACAAAATTAGCTTGTATCTCCTAAATAACACGTGGTAACTCGAAAGTATTTGGTGTGGCGTGTACGTCTAAACATGTAGCCTCAAAAGAAAACCCACTGAAGAATTTTCTTTGGTCAAAATTTTTCAGAAAACTACATTTTAAGGAAATCCCGCATCGCGCGAAATTATCTTGTTTTTCATAAACAACACGTTGTAACTCGAAAATCTTTGGTGTTGCCTGTTTGTCTAAGTGTGTAGCTGCAAAAGGGAAAGCACGAGACAGTTTTCTCTGGAAAGAATATGTAAGAATACAACGTTATAAGGCAATACAGTGTTGCAGAGTAAAGACAAATACGTACGTATTAGAAACACTTTACGAGAATAAGTAACGCATCCTACAAAATTAGCTTGTATCTCCGAAACAACACGTTGTAACTCGAAAAGATTTGGTGTGGCATGTTCGTCTAAACATGTAGCCTCAAAAGAGCCCCCACAGGAGAATTTTCTTTCGTCAAAAATTTTCAGAAAACCAAGTTTCAAGGAAATCCCGCATCGTGCGAAATCATCTTCTTTTTCCTAAACAACATGTCATAACTCGAAAAGCTTTGGTGTTGCGTGTATGTGTAAGCGTGTAGCCTCAAAAGAGAAGGCACAGGAGAGTTTTCTCTTGAAAGATTATGTAAGAATACCACGTTATAAGGAAATACAATTTTGCAGAGTAAAGACAAATAGGTACATATTGGAAACACTTTACAAGAAGAAATAACACATCGTACAAAATTAGATTGTATCTCCTAAACAACACGTTGTAACTCGAAAAGATTTGCTGTGACATGTACGTCTAAACGTGTAGGCTCAACAGAGAACCCACAAGAGAATTTTCTTTCATCAAAATTTGTCAGAAACCAGGTTTTAAGGGAATCTCGCATCGTGCGAAATTATCTTGTTTTTCCTAAACAACACGTTGTAACTCGAAAAGCATTGGTGTTGCGTGTATGTCTAAGGGTGTAACCTAAAAAGAGAACGCACAGGATAAAATTCTCCTGTGGGTTCTCTTTTGAGGGTACACGTTTAGACGTACACGCCACACCAAATCCTTTCGAGTTATAACGTGTTGTTTAGGAGATACAAGCTAATTTTGTACTATGTGTTATTTCTTCTAGTAAAGTTTAAGTGTTTCCAATAAGTATGTATTTGTCTTTACTCTGCAACACTGTATTTCCTTATAACGTGGTATTCCTACATATTCTTTTGGGAGAAAACTCTCCTGTGCATTCTCTTTTGAGGCTACACGATTAGAAATACACGCAACACCAAAGCTTTTCGAGTTACAACGTGTTGTTTAGGAAAAACAAGATATTTTCGCACGATGCGGGATTTCCGTAAAACGTGGTTTTTGACAAATTATGACCAAAGAAAACTCTCCTGTGGGTTCTCTTTTGAGGCTACACGTTTAGACGTACACACCACACCAAATCTTTTCCAGTTACAACGTGTTGTTTAGGAGATACAAGCTAATTTTGCATGATGCTTTATTTCTTCTCCTAAAGTGTTTCCAATAAGTACGTATTTGTCTATACTCTGCAACACTGTATTTCCTTATAACGTGGTATTCTTACATATTCTTTCAAGAGAAAACTCTCCTGTGCGTTCCCCTTTGAGGCTACGCACTTAGACGGACACGCAACACCAAAGCTTTTCGAGTTACAACGCGTTGTTTAGGAAAAACAAGATAATTACGCACGATGCGGGATTTCCTTAATAAGTGGTTTCCTGACAAATTTTGATTAAGGAAAATTCCTCTATGGGTTCTCTTTTGAGGCTACACGTTTAGACGTACAGGCCACACCAAATCTTTTTAAGTTACAACGTGTTGTTTAGGAGATACAAGCTAATTTTGTACGATGCGTTATTTCTTCTCCTAAAGTTTTTCCAATAAGTTAGTATATGTCTTTATTCTGCAACACTGTATTTCCTTATAACGTGGTATTCTTACATATTCTTTCAAGAGAAAACTCTCCTGTGCATTCTCATTTGAGGCTACACGCTTAGAGATATACGCAACACCAACGCTTTTCGAGTTACAACGTGTTGTTTAGGAAGAACAAGATAATTTACCACGATGCGGGATTTCCTTAAAACGTGGTTTTCTGACAAATTTTGACCAAAGAAAATTCTCCTGTGGGTTCTCTTTTGAGGCTACACGTTTAGTTGTACACGCCACACCAAATCTTCTTGAATTTCAACGTGTTGTTTAGGAGATACAAGCTAATATTTTTACGATGCGTTATTTCTTCTCGTAAAGTTTAAGTGTCTCCAATACGTATGTAGTTGCCTTTACTCTGCAACACTGTATTTCTTTATAACGTGGTATTCTTACATATTCTTTCGAGAGAAAACTCTCCTGTGCGTTCTCTTTGGAGGCTACATGCTTAGACATACACGCAAAACCAAAGCTTTTCGAGTTACAACGTGTTGTTTAGGAAAAACAAGATAATTACGCATGATGCGGGATTTCCTTAAAACGTGGTTATCTGACAAATTTTGACGAAAGAATATTGTCCTGTGGGTTCTCTTTTGAGGGTACAACGTTTAGATGTACAAGCCACACCAAATCCTTTCGAGTTATAACCTGTTGTTTAGGAGATACAAGCTAATTTTGTACTATGTGTTATTTCTACTCGTAAAGTTTAAGTGTTTCCAAAAAGTATGTATTTGTCTTTACTCTGCAACACTGTATTTCCTTATAACGTGGTATTCCTACATATTCTTTTGGGAAAAAACTCTCCTGTGCGTTCTCTTTTAAGGCTACACGCTTAGACATACACGCAACACCAAAGATTTTCGAGTTACAACATGTTGTTTAGGAAAAACAAGATAATTACGCACGATGCGGGATTTCCTTAAAACATGGTTTTTGACAAATTTTGACGAAAGAAAATTCTCCTGTGGGTTCTCATTGAGGCTACACGTTTAGACGTACACGCCACACCAAATCTTTTCGAGTTACAGCGTGTTGTTTAGGAGATACAAGCTAATTTTGCATGATGCGTTATTTCTTCTTGTAAAGTGTTTCCAATAAGTACGTATTTGTCTTTACTCTGCAACACTGTATTTCCTTATCACGTGGTATTCTTACATATTCTTTTGAGAGAAAACTATCCTGTGCGTTCTCTTTGGAGGCTACATGCTTAGACATACACGCAACACCAAAACTTTTCGAGTTACAACGTGTTGATTAGGAAAAACAAGATAATTTCGCCCGATGCGGGATTTCCTTAAAACGTGGTTTTCTGACAAATTTTGACGTAAGAAAATTCTCCTGTGGGTTCTCTTTTGAGGCTACACGTTCAGACGTACACGCCACACCAAATCTTTTTGAGTTACCACGTGTTGTTTTGGAGATACAAGCTAATTTTGTACCATGCGTTATTTCTTCTCATAATGTGTTTCCAATAAGTACGTATGTCTTTACTCTGCAGCAATATGTTTCCTTATAACATGGTATTCTTACATATTCTTTCGAGAGAAAACTCTCCTGTGCATTCTCTTTTGAGGCTGCATGCTTAGACATACACGCAACACCAAAGCTTTTCTAGTTACAACGTGTTTTTTAGGAAAAAGAAGATAATTTCGCACGATGTGGGATTTCCTTAAAACGTGGTTTTCTGACAAATTTTGACGAAAGAAAATTCTCCTGTGGGTTCTCTTTTGAGGCTACACGTTTAGACGTACACGGCACACCAAATCTTTTCGAGTTACCACGTGTTGTTTCGGAGATACAAGCTAATTTTGTAAGATGCATTACTTCTGCTCGTAAAGTTTTCCAATACGTACTTATTTGTCTTTTCTCTACAACACTGTATTTCCTTATAACGTTGTATTCTTACATATTCTTTCGAGAGAAAACTCTCCTGTGCGTTCTCTTTAGAGGCTACACGCTTAGACATACACGCAACGCCAAAGCTTTTCGAGTTACAATGTGTCGTTTAGGAAAAACAAGATAATTTCGCACAATGCGAGATTTCCATAAAACGTGGTTGTCTGAAAAATTTTGACGAAAGAAAGTTATCCTGTGGGTTCTCTTTTGAGGCTACACGTGTAGAGGTACGAGCCACACCAAATCTTTTCGAGTTAAAACGTGTTGTTTAGGAGATACAAGCTAATTTTGTACGATGTGTTATTTCTTCTCTTAAAGTGTTTCCAATATGTATGTAGTTGTCTTTACTCTGCAACACTTTATTTCCTTATAACGTGGTATTCTTACATATTCTTTCGAGAGAAACCTCTCCTGTGCGTTCTCTTTTGAGGCTACACGCTTAGAAATACACGCAACACCAAAGCTTTTCGAGTTACAACGTGTTGTTTAGGAAAAACAAGATAATTTCCCACGATGCGAGATTTCCTTAAAACGTGGTTTCTGACAAATTTTTATGAAAGAAAATTCTCCTGTGGGTTCTCGTTTGAGGCTACACTTTTAGACGTACACGTCACACCAAATCCTTTCGAGTTACAACCTGTTGTTTAGGAGATACAAGCTAATTTTATAAGATGCGTTATTTCTTCTCGTAAATTTTTTTCCAATATGTACTTATTTGTCTTTACTCTGCAAAATTGTATTTCCTTATAACGTGGTATTCTTACATATTCTTTGGAGAGAAAACTCTCCAGTGCCTTCTCTTTTGAGGCTCCACGCTTACACATACACGCAACACCATAGCTTTTCGAGTTACAACATGTTGTTTAGGAAAAAGAAGATGATTTCGCACGATGCGGGATTTCCTTAAAACGTGGTTTTCTGAAAAATTTTGAATAAAGAAAATTCTCCTGTGGGTTCTCTTTTGAGGCTACACGTTTAGACGTACACGCCACACCAAATCCTTTCAAGTTACCACGTGTTGTTTAGGAGATACAAGCTAATTTTGTACGATGCATTATTTCTTCTCGTAAAGTGTTTCCAATACGTACTTATTTGTCTTTAATCTGCAACACTGTATTTCCTTATAACATGGTAATCTTACATATTATTTCGAGGGAAAACTCTCCTGTGCGTTCTCTTTTGAGGGGACACGCTTAAGCAAACATGCATCGCCAAAGCTTTTCGAGTTACAATGTGTTGTTTAGGAAAAACAAGATAATTTAGCACGATGCGAGATTTCCATAAAACGTGGTTTTCTGAAAAATTTTGACGAAAGAAAGTTCTCCTGTGGGTTCTCTTTTGAGGCTACACGTGTAGAGGTACGAGCCACACCAAATCTTTTCGAATTACAACGTGTTGTTTAGGAGATATAAGCTAATTTTTTACTATGCGTTAATTCTTCTCGTAAAGTGTTTCCAATAAGTACATATTTGTCTTTACACTGCAACATTATATTTCCTTATAACGTGGTATTCTTACATATTCCTTCGAGAGAAAACTATCCTGTGCGTTCCCTTTTGAGGCTACACACTTAGACATACAGGCAACACCAAAGCTTTTCGAGTTACAACGTGTTGTTTATGGAAAACAAGATAATTATGCACGATGCGGGATTTCCTTAAAACGTGGTTTTCTGAAAAATTTTGACGAAAGAAAATTCTCCTGTGGCTTCTCTTTTGAGGCTACATGTTTAGACGTGCACGCCACACCAAATCCTTTCGAGTTACAACGTGTTGTTTAAGAGATACAAGCTAATTTTGTATGATGCGTTATTTCTTTTCGTAAAGTGGTTCCAATACGTATGTATTTGTCTTTACTCTGCAACACTGTATTTCCTTATAACGTTGTATTCTTACATGTTCTTTCGAGAGAAAACTCTCCTGTGCATTCTCTTTAGAGGCTACATGCTCAGACATACACGCAACACCAAAGCTTTTCGAGTTACAACGTGTTGTTTAGGAAAAACAAGATAATTTTGCACGATGCGGGATTTCCTTAAAACGTGGTTTTCTGACAAATTTTGACGAAAGAAAGTTCTCCTGTAGGTTCTCTTTTGAGGCTAGACGTGTAGACGTACGAGCCACACCAAATATTTTTCAGTTACAACGTGTTGTTTAGGAGACACAAGCAAATATTGTACGATGCGTTATTTCTTCTCGTAAAGTGTTTCCAATACGTACATATTTGTCTTTACTCTGCAACACTGTATTTCCTTATAACATGGTATTCTTACATATTCTTTCGAGGGAAAACTCTCCTGTGCATTCTCTTTTGAGGCTACATGATTAGACAAACACGCAACACCAAAGCTTTTCGAGTTACAAGGTGTTGTTTAGGAAAAAGAAGATGATTTCGCACGATGCGGGATTTCCTAAAAACCTGGTTTTCTGAAAAATTTTGACGAAAGAAAATTCTCCTGTGGGTTCTCTTTTGAGGCTACATATTTAGACGTACACGTCACACCAAATCTTTTCGAGTTACAACGTGTTGTTTAGGAGATACAAGCTAATTTTTTATAATGCGTTAATTCTCGTAAAGTGTTTCCAATACGTACTTATTTGTCTTTACTCTGCTACACTGTATTTCCTTACAACGTGGCATTCTTACATATTCTTTCGAGAGAAAACTATCCTGTGCATTCCCTTTTGAGGCTAAACACTTAGACATACAGGCAACACCAAAGCTTTTTGAGTTACAACGTGTTGTTTATAAAAAACAAGATACTTTCGCACGATGCCGGATTTCTTTAAAACATGGTTTTCTGACAAATTTTGACGAAAGGAAATTATTCGGTTGGTTCTCTTTTGAGGCTTCACGTTTCGACGTGCATGTCACACCTAATCCTTTCGAGTTGCCAGGTGTTGTTTAGGAAATACAGGCTAATTTTGTACGATGCTTTATTTCTTCTCGTAAAGTGTTTCCAATACGTACGTATTTGTCTTTACTCTGCAACACTGTATTTCCTTATAACGTGGTATTCTTACATATTCTTTCGAGAGAAAACTATCCTGTGCGTTCCCTTTTGAGGCTACACACTTAGACATACAGGCAACACCAAAGCTTTTCAAGTTACAACGTGTTGTTTATGAAAAACAAGATAATCTCGCACGATGAGGGATTTCCTCAAAACTTGGTGTTCTGACAAATTTTGACGAAAGAAAATTCTCCTGTGGGTTCCCTTTTGAGGCTACACGTTTAGACGTACATGCCACACCAAATCTTTTCGAGTTACAACATGTTGTTTAGGAGATACGAGCTCATTTTGTACGATGCTTTATTTCATCCCATAAAGTTTAAGGGTTTCCAATACATACGTATTTGTCTTCACTCTGCAACACTGTATTTCCTTATAACATGGTATTCGTACATATTCTTTCGAGAGAAAACTCTCCTGTGCATTCTCTTTTGAGGCTACATGCTTAGACATACACGCAACACCAAAGCTTTTCGAGGTAAAACGTGTTGTTTAGGAAAAACAAGATAATTTCGCAGGATGCGGGATTTCCTTAAAACGTGGTTTTTTTGACAAATTTTGACTTAAGAAAATTCTCCTGTGGGTTCTCTTTTGAGGCTATACGTTTAGACGTATACGACACACCAAATCCTTTTGAGTTACAACGTGTTGTTTAGGAGATACAAGCTAATTTTGTATGATGCATAATTTCTTCTCGTAAAGTGTTTCCAATGTGTACTCATTTGTCTTTATTCTGAAAAATTGTATTTCCTTATAACGTGGTATTCTTACATATTCTTTCGAGAGAAAACTCTCCTGTGTGTTCTCTTTTGAGGCTACACGCTGAGACATACACGCAACACAAAAGCTTTTCGAATTACAACGTGTTGTTTAAGAAAAACAAGATAATTTCGCACGATGCGGGATTTCCTTAAAACGTGGTTTTCTGAAAATTTTGACGAAAGTAATTCTCCTATCTGTTCTCTTTTGAGGCTACACATTTAGACGTACACGCCACACCAAATCCTTTCGAGTTACAACGTGATGTTTAGGAGATACGAGCTCATTTTGTACGATGCTTTCTTTCATCTCGTAAAGTTTAAGGGTTTCCAATATGAACGTATTTGTCTTTACTCTGCAACACTGTATTTCCTTATAACGTTGCATTCTTACATATTCTTTTGAGAGAAAACTCTCCTGTGTGTTCTCTTTTGAGGCTACACGCTGAGACATACACGCAACACCAAAGCTTTTCAAGTTACAACGTGTTGTTTAGGAAAAACAAGATAATTTCGCATGATGCAGGATTTCCTTAATACGTGGTTTTCTGACAAATTTGACCAAAGAAAATTCTCCTGTGGGTTCTCTTTTTGAGGCTACACGTTTAGACGTACACGCCACACCAAATCTTTTCGAGTTACAACGTGTTTTTTAGGAGATACAGCTAATTTTGTATGATGCGTTATTTCTTCTCGTAAAGTGTTTCCAATACGTACGTATTTGTCTTTATTCTGCAACACTGTATTTCCTTACAACCTGGTACTCTTACATATTCTTTCAAGTGAAAACTCTCCTGTGCGGTCTCTTTTGAGGCTACACACTGAGACATACACGCAACACCAAAGCTTTTCGAGTTACAACGTGTTGTTTAGGAAAAACAAGATAATTTCGCAGGATGCGGGATTTCTTTAAAACGTGGTTTTCTGACAAATTTTGACGAAAGAAAATTCTCCAGTGGGTTCTCTTTTGAAGCTAAACTTTTACACGTACACGCCAAACCAAATATTTTCGAGTTTCCACTTGTTGTTTAGGAGATACAAGCTAATATTGTATGATGGTTAATTTCTTCTCGTAAAGTGTTTCCAATATGTACGTATTTGTCTTTACTCTGCAACACTGTATTTCCTTATAACGTTGAATTCTTACATGTTCTATCGAGAGAAAACTCTCCTGTGCATTCTCTTTTGAGGCTACACGCTTAGACAAACACGCAACACCAAAGCTTTTCGAGTTACCACGTGTTGTTTAGGAAAAACAAGATAATTTCGCAAGATGCGGTATTTCCTTAAAACGTGGTTTTCTGACAAATTTTTGACGAAAGAAAATTCTCCTTTTTGTTCTTCTTTGAGGCTACACCTTTAGATATACACGTCAAACCAAATCTTTTCGAGTTACCACGTGTTGTTTAGGAGATATAAGCTAATTTTGTTCGATGCGTTATTTCTTCTCGTAAAGTGTTCCCAATATATACTTATTTGTATTTACTCTGCAAAATTGTATTTCCTAATAACGTGGTATTCTTACATATTCTTTCAAGAGAAAACTCTCCTGTGCCTTCTCTTTTGAGGCTCCAGGCTTACACATACACGCAACACTAAAGCTTTTCGAGTCACAACATGTTGTTTAGGAAAAAGAAGATGATTTCGCACGATGCGGGATTTCCTTAAGACGTGGTTTTCTGAAAAATTTTGAGGAAAGAAAATTCTCCTGTGGGTTCTCTTTTGAGGCTACACATTTAGTCGTACACGCCACACCAAATGTTTTCGAGTTACAACGTGCTTTTTAGGAGATACAAGCTAATTTTGTACGATGCGTTAATTCTACTCGTAAGGTGTTTCCAATACGTAAGTATTTGTCTTTACTCTGAAACACTGTATTTCCTTATAACGTGGTATTCTTACACATTCTTTCGAGAGAAAACTATCCTGTGCGTTCGCTTTTGAGGCTACACGCGGAGACATACACGCAACACCAAAGCTTTTCAAGTTACAACATGTTGTTTATGAATAAAAAGATAATTTCGCACGATGCGGGATTTCCTTAAAACGTGGTTTTCTGACAAATTTTGACAAAAGAAAATTCTCCTGTGGGTTATCTTTTGAGGCTGCACGTTTAGACGTACACGTCACATCAAATCTTTTCGAGTTACCACGTGTTGTTTAGGAGATACAAGCTTATTTTGTACGATGCGTTATTTTTTCTTGTAAAGTGTTTCCAATATGTACTTATTTGCCTTTACTCTGCAAAATTGTATTTCTTTATAACGCGGTATTCTTACATTTTCTTTCGAGAGAAAACTCTCCTGTGCCTTCTCTTTTGAGGCTCCACGCTTAGACATACGCGTAACACCAAAGCTTTTCGAGTTACAACATGTTGTTTAGGAAAAAGAAGATGATTTTGCACGATGCGGGATTTCCTTAACACGTGGTTTTCTGAAAAATTTTAACGAAAGAAAATTCTCCTGTGGGTTCTCTTTTAAGGCTACACGTTTAGACCTACATGCCACACCAAATCTTTTCGAGTTACAACATGTTGTTTAGGAGATACAAGCTAATTTTGTACTATGCGTTAATTCTTTACGTAAAGTGTTTCGAATACATACGTGTTTGTCTTTACTCTGCAACACTGTATTTCCTTATAACGTGGTATTCTTACATATTCTTTCGAGAGAAAACTCTCCTGTGCATTCTCTTTTGAGGCTACATGCTTAGACATACACGCAACTCCAGAGCTTTTCGAGTTACAACTTGTTGTTTAGAAAAAACAAGATAATTTCGCACGATGCTAGTTTTCCTTAAAACGTGGTTTCTGACAAATTTTGATGAAAGAAAATTCACCTGTGGGTTCTCTTTTGAGGCTACACCTTTAGACGTACACACCACACCAAATCTTTTTGAGTTACACCGTGCTGTTTAGAAGATACAAGCAAATTTTTTTTACGATGCGTTATTTCTTCTCGTAAAGTTTAAGTTTTTCCAATACATACGTTTTTGTCTTTACTCTGCAACTCTGTATTTCCTTATAACGTGGTATTCTTACATATTCTTTCGAGAGAAAACTCTCCTGTGCGTTCTCTTTTGAGGCTACACGCTTAGACAAAAACGCAACACCACAGCTTTTCGAGTTACAACGTGTTTTTTAGGAAAAACAAGATAATAACGCACGATGCAGTATTTCCTTAAAACGTGGTTTCTGACAAATATTGACAAAAGAAAATACTCCTGAGGGTTCTCTTTTGAGGCTACACGTTTAGACGTACATGCCACACCAAATCTTTTCGAGTTACAACGTGTTGTTTAGGAGATACAAGCTAATTTTTTAAGATGCGTTATTTCTTCTCGTAAAGTTTAAGTGTTTCCAATACGTATGTATTTGCCTTTACTCTGCAACACTGTTTTCCTTATAACGTGGTATTCTTGCATATTCTTTCGAGAGAAAACTCTCCTGTGCGTTCTCTTTTGAGGCTAAACGCTTAGACATACACGCAACACCAAAGCTTTTCGTGTTACAACGCTTTTTTTAGGAAGAACAAGATAATTTCTCACGATGCAGGATTTCCTTAAAACGTGGTTTTCTGACAAATTTTGACGAAAGAAATTTGTCCTGTGGTTCTCTTTGAGGCTACACGTTTAGATGTACACGCCACACCAAATCCTTTCGAGTTACAACGTGTTGTTTAGGAGATACAAGCTAATTTTTTACGATGCTTTATTTCATCTCGTAAAGTTTAAGGGTTTCCAATATGAAAGTATTTGTCATTATTCTGCAACAGTGTACTTCCATATAACGTGGTATTCTTACATATTCTTTCGAGAGAAAACTCTCCTGTGTGTTCTCTTTTGAGGCTACACGCTTAGACATACACGCAACACCAAAGCTTTTCGAGTTACAACGCGTTGTTTAGGAAAAACAAGATAATTTCGCACGATGCGGGATTTCCTTAATATGTGGTTTTCTGACAAATTTTGACCAAAGAAAATTCTCCTGTGGGTTCTCTTTTGAGGCTACACGTTTAGACGTACACGTCACACCAAATATTTTCGAGTTACAACGTGTTGTTTAGGAGATACAAGCTAATTTTGTACGATTTTTTATTTCTTCTCTTAAAGTTTTACAATATGTACTTATTTGTCTTTAATCTGCAACACTGTATTTCCTTATAACGTGGTATTCTTACATATTCTTTCGAGAGAAAACTCTCCTTGCATTCCCTTTAGAGGCTACACACTTAGACATACACGCAACCCCAAAGCTTTTCGAGTTACAACGTGTTGTTTAGGAAAAGCAAGATAATTTCGCATGATGCGGGATTTCCTTAAAACGTGGTTTTCTGACAAATTTTGACGAAAGAAAACTCTCCTGTGGGTTCTCTTTTGAGGATACACGTTTAGACGAACACGCCACACCAAATCTTTTCGAGTTACAACATGTTGTTTAGGACATACAAGCTAATTTTGCAAGATGCGTTATTTCTCTCATAAAGTGTTTCCAGTATGTACGTATTTGTCTTTACTCTGCCACACTGTATTTCCTTATAACGTGGTATTCTTACATATTCTTTCGAGAGAAAACTCTCCTATGCATTCTCTTTTGGGGCTACATGCTTAGACATACACCCAACACCAAAGCTTTTCGAGTTAAAACGTGTTGTTTAGGAAGAACAAGATAATTTCTCACGATGCGCGATTTCCTTAAAACGTGGTTTTCTGAAAAATTTTGACGAAAGAAAATTGTCCTGTGGGTTCTCTTTTGAGGCTACAGGTTTAGACGTACATGCCACACCAAATCTTTTCGAGTTACAACGTGTTGTTTAGGAGATACAAGCTAATTTTGTACTATGCTTTATTTCATCTCATAAAGATTAAGGGTTTCCAATACATACGTGTTTGTCTTTACTCTGCAACACTGTATTTCCTTATAACGTGGTATTCTTTCATATTCTTTCGAGAGAAAACTCTCCTGTGCGTTCTCTTTTGAGGCTACACGCTTAGACATACACGCAACAGCAAAGCTTTTCGAGTTACAACATGTTGTTTAGGAAGAACAAGATAATTTCCCACGATGCGGGATTTCCTTAAAACGTGGTGTTCTGACGAATTTTGATGAAAGAAAATTCTCCTGTGGGTTCTCTTTTGAGGCTACACCTTTAGACGTACACACCACACCAAATCTTTTTGAGTTACACCATGCTGTTTAGGAGATACAAGCTAATTTTTTTTACGATGCATTATTTCTTCCCGTAAAGTTTAAGTGTTTCCAATACATACGTTTTTGTCTTTACACTGCAACTCTGTATTTCCTTATAACGTGGTATTCTTACATACTCTTTCGAGAGAAAACTCTCCTGTGCGTTCTCTTTTGAGGCTACACGCTTAGACATACAGGCAACACCACAGCTTTTCGAGTTACAATGTGTTGTTTAGGAAAAACAAGATAATTTAGCACGATGCGGGATTTCCTTAAAACGTGGTTTTCTGACAAATTTTGATGAAAGAAAATACTCCTGTGGGTTCTCTTTTGAGGCTACACGTTTAGCCGTACACGCCACACCAAATCTTTTCGAGTTACAACCTGTTGTTTAAGAGATACAAGCTAATTTTTTTACGATGCGTTATTTCTTCTCGTAAAGTGTTTCCAATAAGTACGTATTTGTCTTTACTCTGCAACACTGTGTTTCCTTATAACGTGGTATTCTTACATATTCTTTCGAGAGAAAACTCTCCTGTGCGTTCTCTTTTGAGGCTACATGCTTAGACATACACGCAACACCAAAGCATTTCGAGTTACAACTTGTTTTTTAGGAAGAACAAGGTAGTTTCTCACGATGCGGGATTTCCTTAAAATGTGGTTTTCTGACAAATTTTGACTAAAGAAATTTGTCCTGTGGTTCTCTTTGAGGCTATACGTTTAGATGTACACGCCACACCAAATCTTTTCGAGTTACAACGTGTTGTTTAGGAGATACAAGCTAATTTTGTACGATGCTTTATTTCATCTCGTAAAGTTTAAGGGTTTCCAATACGAAAGTAGTTGTCATTATTCTGCAACAGTGTACTTCCTTATAATGTGGTATTCTTACATATTCTTTCGGGAGAAAACTCTCCTGTGTGTTCTCTTTTGAGGCTACACGCTTAGACATACACGCAACACTAAAGCTTTTCGAGTTACAACGCGTTGTTTAGGAAAAACAAGATAATTTCGCACGATGCGGGATTTCCTGAATACGTGGTTTTCTGACAAATTTTGACCAAAGAAAATTCTCCTGTGTGTTCTCTTTTGAGGCTACACGTTTAGACGTACAGGTCACACCAAATCTTTTCGAGTTACAACGTGTTGTTTAGGAGATACAAGCTAATTTTGTATGATTTTTTATTTCTTCTCTTAAAGTTTTACAATATGTACGTATTTGTCTTTACTCTTCAACACTGTATTTCCTTATAACGTGATATTCTTACATATTCTTTCGAGAGAAAACTCTCCTTGCATTCCTTTTAGAGGCTACACACTTAGACATACACGCAACACCAAAGCTTTTCGAGTTACAACGTGTTGTTTAGGAAAAACAAGATAATTTCACACGATGCGGGATTCCTTAAAACGTGGTTTTCTGACAAATTTTGATGAAAGAAAACTATCCTGTGGGTTCTCTTTTGAGGATACACGTTTAGACGTACACGCCACACCAAATCTTTTCGAGTTACAACATGTTGTTTAGGACATACAAGCAAATTTTGCAAGATGCGTTATTTCTCTCATAAAGTGTTTCCAGTATGTACGTATTTGTCTTTACTCTGCCACACTGTATTTCCTTATAACGTGGTATTCTTATATATTCTTTCGAGAGAAAACTCTCCTATGCGTTCTCTTTTGGGGCTACATGCTTAGACATACACCCAACACCAAAGCTTTTCGATTTAAAACGTGTTGTTTAGGAAGAACAAGATAATTTCTCACGATGCGCGATTTCCTTAAAACGTGGTTTTCTGAAAAATTTTGACGAAAGAAAATTGTCCTGTGGGTTCTCTTTTGAGGCTACACGTTTAGACGTACATGGCATACCAAATCTTTTCGAGTTACAACGTGTTGTTTAGGAGATACAAGCTAATTTTGTACGATGCTTTAATTCATCTCGTAAAGTTTAAGGGTTTCCAATACATACGTGTTTGTCTTTACTCTGTAACACTGTATTTCCTTATAACGTGGTATTCTTTCATATTCTTTCGAGAGAAAACTCTCCTGTGCATTCTCTTTTGAGGCTACACGCTTAGACATACACGCAACAGCAAAGCCTTTCGAGTTACAACATGTTGTTTAGGAAGAACAAGATAATTTCCCACGATGCGGGATTTCCTTAAAACGTGGTGTTCTGACAAATTTTGATGAAAGAAAATACTCCTGTGGGTTCTCTTTTGAGGCTACACCTTTAGACGTACACACCACACCAAATCTTTTTGAGTTACACCGTGCTGTTTAGGAGATACAAGCTAATTTTTTTTTACGATGCGTTATTTCTTCTCATAAAGTTTAAGTGTTTCCAATACATACGTTTTTGTCTTTACACTGCAACTCTGTATTTCCTTATAACGTGGTATTCTTACATACTCTTTCGAGAGAAAACTCTCCTGTGCATTCTCTTTTGAGGCTACAGGCTTAGACATACAGGCAACACCACAGCTTTTCGAGTTACAATGTGTTGTTTAGGAAAAACAAGATAATTTAGCACGATGCGGGATTTCCTTAAAACGTGGTTTTCTGACAAATTTTGACGAAAGATAATACTCCCGAGGTTTCTCTTTTGAGGCTACACGTTTAGACGTACACGCCACACCAAATCTTTTCGAGTTACAACGTGTTGTTTAGGAGATACAAGCTAATTTTTTAAGATGCGTTATTTCTTCTCGTAAAGTTTAAGTGTTTCCAATACGTACGTATTTGCCTTTACTCTGCAACACTGTTTTCCTAATAACGTGGTATTCTTACATATTCTTTCGAGAGAAAACTCTCCTGTGCGTTCTCTTTTGAGGCTACACGCTTAGACATACATGCAACACCAAAACTTTTCGAGTTACAACGTGTTGTTTAGGAAGAACAAGATAATTTCTCACGATGCGGGATTTCCTTAAAACGAGGTTTGCTGACAAATTTTGACGAAAGAAAATTGTCCTGTGGGTTCTCTTTTGGGGCTACACGTTTAGACGTACAAGCCACACCAAATCTTTTCCAGTAAAAACGTGTTGTTTAGGAGATACAAGCTAATTTTGTACGATGCTTTAATACATCTCATAAAGTTTAAGTGTTTCCAATATGTACGCTTTTGTCTTTACTCAGCAACACTGTACTTCCTTATAAAGTGGTATTCTTAACTATTCTTTCGAGAGAAAACTCTCCTGTGCGTTCTTTCTTGAGGCTACATGCTTAGACATACACGCAACACCAAAGCTTTTCGAGTTACAATGTGTTGTTTAGGAAAAACAAGATAATTTCGCACGATGCGGGGTTTCCTTAGTACGTGGTTTTCTGACAAATTTTGACCAAAGAAAATTCTCCTGTGCGTTCTCTTTTGAGGCTACACGTTTAGCCGTACACGCCACACCAAATCTTTTTGAGTTACAACCTGTTGTTTAGGAGATACAAGCTAATTTTTTTACGATGCGTTATTTCTTCTCGTAAAGTGTTTCCAATAAGTACATATTTGTCTATACTCTGCAAGACTGTGTTTCCTTATAACGTGGTATTCTTACATATTCTTTTGAGAGAAAACTCTCCTGTGCGTTCTCTTTTGAGGCTACATGCTTAGACATACACGCAACACCAAAGCTTTTCGAGTTACAACATGTTTTTTAGGAAGAACAAGATAATTTCTCACGATGCGGGATTTCCTTAAGACGTGGTTTTCTGACAAATTTTGACGAAAGAAATTTGTCCTGTGGTTCTCTTTGAGGCTACACGTTTAGATGTACACGCCACACCAAATCTTTTCGAGTTACAACGTGTTGTTTAGGAGATACAAGCTAATTTTGTACGATGCTTTATTTCATCTCGTAAAGTTTAAGGGTTTCCAATACGAAAGTATTTGTCATTATTGTGCAACAGTGTACTTCCTTATAACGTGGTATTCTTACATATTCTTTTGAGAGAAAACTCTCCTGTGTGTTCTCTTTTGAGGCTACACGCTTAGACATACACCCAACACCAAAGCTTTTCGAATTACAACGCGTTGTTTAGGAAAAACAAGATAATTTCACACGATGCGGGATTTCCTTAATACGTGGTTTTCTGACAAATTTTGACCAAAGAAAATTCTCCTGTGGGTTCTCTTTTGAGGCTACACGTTTAGACGTACACGCCACACCAAATCTTTTGGAGTTTCAACGTGTTGTTTAGGAGATACAAGCTAATTTTTTACGATATGTTATTTCTTCTCATAAAGTATTTCCAATAAGTACGTATTTGTCTTTAATCTGCAACACTGTATTTTCTTATAACGTGGTATTCTTACACATTCTTTCGAGAGAAAACTCTCCTCTGTGCTCTCTTTTGAGTCTACACGCTTAAACATACATGCAACACCTAAGCTTTTCGAGTTACAAGGTTTTGTTTAGGAAAAACAAGATAATTTCGCACGATGCGGGATTTCATAAACGTGGTTTTCTGAATATTTGACGAAAGAAAATTCTCCTATGGGTTCTCTCTTGAGGCTACACGTTTAGACGTACACGCCACACAAAGTCTTTTCGAGTTACAACGTGTTGTTTAGGAGATACGAGCTAATTTTGTACGATGCTTTATTTCATCTCGTAAAGTTTAAGGGTTTCCAATACGTACCTATTTGTCTTTACTCTGAAACACTGTATTTCCTTATAACGTGGTATTCTTACATATTCTTTTGAGAGAAAACTCTCCTGTGTGTTCTCTTTTGAGGCTACATGCTGAGACATACACGCAACACCAAAGGTTTTCGAGTTAAAACGTGTTGTTTAGGAAAAACAAGATAATTTCGCACGATGCAGGATTTCCTTAATACGTGGTTTTCTGACAAATTTGACCAAAGAAAATTCTCCTGTGGGTTCTCTTTTGAGGCTACACGTTTAGACGTACATGCCACACCAAATCATTTAGAGTTACAACGTGTTGTTTACGAGATACAAGCTAATTTTGTACGATTCGTTATTTCTTCTCGTAAAGTGTTTCCAATATGTACGTATTTGTCTTTACTCTGCAACACTGTATTTACTTATAACGTGATATTCTTATATATTCTTTCGAGAAAGAACTATCCTTTGCCTTCTCTTTTGAGGCTACATGCTTAGACATACACGCAACACCAAAGCTTTTCGAGTTACAACGTGTTGTTTAAGAAAAACAAGATAATTTTGCACAATGAGGGATTTCCTTAAAACGTAGTTTTCTCACAAATTTTGACGATAGAAAATTCTCCTGTGGGTTCGCTTTTGAGGCTACACGTTTAGACGTACATGCCCCACCAAATCCTTTCGAGTTACAACCTGTTGTTTAGGAGATACAAGCTAATTTTGTATCGTGCATTATTGCTTCTCGTAAAGTGTTTCCAATAAGTACGTATTTGTCTTTACTCTGCAACACTGTATTTCCTTATAACCTGGTATTCTTACATATTCTTTCTAATGAAAACTCTCCTGTGTGTTCTCTTTTGAGGCTACACACTGAGACAAACACGCAACACCAAACCTTTTCGAGTTAAAACGTGTTGTTTAGGAAAAACAAGATAATTTCCCACAATGCAGGATTTCCTTAATACGTGGTTTTCTGACAAATTTGACCAAAGAAAATTCTCCTGTGTGTTCTCTTTTGAGCCTACACGTTTAGACGTACACACCACATCAAATCTTTTCGAGTTACAACGTGTTGTTTAGGAGATACAAGCTAATTTTGTATGATGCATTATTTCTTCTCGTAAAGTGTTTCCAATATGTACGTATTTGTCTTTACTCTGCAACACTGTATTTCCTTATAACGTGGTATTCTTACATATTCTTTCGAGAAAAAACTCTCCTTTGCATTCTCTTTTGAGGCTACACGCTTAGACATACACGAAACACCAAAACTTTTCGAGTTACAACTTGTTGTTTAGGAAAAACAAGATAATTTTGCACGCTGAGGGATTTCCTTAAAACGTGGTTTTCGTACATATTTTGACGATAAAAAATTCTCCTGTCGGTTCTCTTTTGAGGCTACACGTTTAGACGTACGCGTCACACCAAATATTTTCGAGTTACAACGTGTTGTTTATGAGATACAAGCTAATTTTGTACGAATTTTTATTTCTTCTCTTAAAGTGTTTACAATATGTACGTATTTGTCTTTACGCTGCAACACTGTATTTCCTTATAACGTGGTATTCTTACATATTCTTTCGAGAGAAAACTCTCCTTGCATTCCCTTTAGAGGCTACACACTTAGAAATACACGCAACCCCAAAGCTTTTCGAGTTACAACATGTTGTTTAGGAAAAACAAGATAATTTCGCACGATGCGGGATTTCCTTAAAACGTGGTTTTCTGACAAATTTTGACGAAAGAAAACTCTCCTGTGGGTTCTCTTTTGAGGATACACGTTTAGACGTACACGCCACACCAAATCTTTTCAAGTTACAACATGTTGTTTAGGACATACAAGCTAATTTTGCAAGATGCGTTATTTCTCTCATAAAGTGTTTCCAGTACGTACGTATTTGTCTTTACTCTGCCACACTGTATTTCCTTATAACGTGGTATTCTTATATATTCTTTCGAGAGAAAACTCTCCTATGCGTTCTCTTTTGGGGCTACACGCTTAGACATACACCCAACACCAAAGCTTTTCGAGTTAAAACGTGTTGTTTAGGAAGAACAAGATAATTTCTCACGATGCGGTATTTCCTTAAAACGTGGTTTTCTGAAAAATTTTGACGAAAGAAAATTGTCCTGTGGGTTCTCTTTTGAGGCTACACGTTTAGACATACATGCCACACCAAATCTTTTCGAGTTACAACGTGTTGTTTAGGAGATACAATCTAATTTTGTACGATGCTTTATTTCATCTCGTAAAGTTTAAGGGTTTCCAATACATACGTGTTTGTCTTTACTCTGCAACACTGTATTTCCTTATAACGTGGTATTCTTTCATATTCTTTTGAGAGAAAACTCTCCTGTGCGTTCTCTTTTGAGGCTACAAGCTTAGACATACACGCAACAGCAAAGCTTTTCTAGTTACAACGTGTTGTTTAGGAAGAACAAGATAATTTCCCACGATGCAGGATTTCCTTAAAACGTGGTGTTCTGACAAATTTTGACGAAAGAAAATTCTCCTGTGGGTTCTCTTTTGAGGCTACACCTTTAGACGTACACACCACACCAAATCTTTTTGAGTTACACCGTGCTGTTTAGGAGATACAAGCTAATTTTTTTTACGATGCGTTATTTCTTCTCGTAAAGTTTAAGTGTTTCCAATACATACGTTTTTGTCTTTACTCTGCAACTCTCTATTTCCTAATAACGTGGTATTCTTACATATTCTTTCGAGAGAAAACTCCCCTGTGCGTTCTCTTTTGAGGCTACACGCTTAGACATACACGCAACAACAAAGCTTTTCGAGTTACAACGTGTTTTTAAGGAAAAACAAGATAATTTTCACGATGCGGGATTTACTTAAAACGTGGTTTTCTGAAAAATTTTGAAGAAAGAAAGTTATTCTGTGGGTTCTCTTTTGAGGCTACACGTGTAGACGTACACGCCACACCAAATCTTTTTGAGTTACAACGTGTTGTTTAGGAGATACAAGCTAATTTTTTAAGATGCGTTATTTCTTCTCGTAAAGTTTAAGTGTTTCCAATTCGTACGTATTTGCCTTTACTCTGCAACACTGTTTTCCTTATAACGTGGTATTCTTGCATATTCTTTCGAGAGAAAACTCTCCTGTGCATTCTCTTTTGAGGCTACACGCTTAGACATACAAGCAACACCAAAGCTTTTCGAGTTACAACTTGTTGTTTTGGAAGAACAAGATAATTTCACACGATGCGGGGTTTCCTTAATACGTGGTTTTCTGACAAATTTTGACCAAAGAAAATTCTCCTTGTGGTTTCTCTTTTGAGGCTACACGTTTAGCCCTACACGCCACATCAAATCTTTTCGAGTTACAACGTGTTGTTTAGGAGATACAAGCTAATTTTGAACGATGCGTTATTTCTTCTCTTAAAGTGTTTCCAATAAGTATGTATTTGTCTTTAGTCTGCAACACTGTACTTCCTTATAACGTGGTATTCTTCCATATTCTTTTGAGAGAAAACTCTCCTGTGTGTTCTCTTTTGAGGCTACACGCTTAGACATACACGCAACACCAAAGCTTTTCGAGTTACAACGCGTTGTTTAGGAAGAACAAGATAATTTCTCACGATGCGGGATTTCCTTAATACGTGGTTTTCTGACAAATTTTGACGAAAGAAAATTCTCCTGTGGGTTCTCTTTTGAGGCTACACATTTAGACGTACACGACACACCAAATCATTTAGAGTTACAACGTGTGTTTAGGAGATACAAGCTAATTTTGTATGATGTGTTTTTTCTTCTCGTAAAGTGTTTCCAATATTTACGTATTTGTCTTTACTCTACAACACTGTATTTCCTTATAACGTGGTATTCTTATATATTCTTTCGAGAAAGAACTCTCCTTTGCGTTCTCTTTTGAGGCTACATGCTTAGACATACACGCAACACCAAAGCTTTTCGAGTTACAACGTGTTGTTTAAGAAAAACAAGATAATTTTGCACGATGAGGGATTTCCTTAAAACGTGGTTTTCTCACAAATTTTGACGATAGAAAATTCTCCTGTGGGTTCTCTTTTGAGGCTACACGTTTAGACGTACATGCCACACCAAATCCTTTCGAGTTACAACCTGTTGTTTAGGAGATACAAGCTAATTTTGTATGATGCGTTATTTCTTCTTGTAAAGTGTTTCCAATAAGTACGTATTTGTCTTTACTCTGCAACACTGTATTTCCTTATAACCTGGTATTCTTACATATTTTTTCTAGTGAAAACTCTACTGTGTGTTCTCTTTTGAGGCTACACACTGAGACAAACACGCAACACCAAATCTTTTCGAGTTACAACGTGTTGTTTAGGAAAACCAAGATAATTTCCCACGATGCAGGATTTCCTTCATATGTGGTTTTCTGACAAATTTGACCAAAGAAAATTCTCCTGTGGGTTCTCTTTTGAGGCTACACTTTTATACGTACATACCACATCAAATCTTTTCGAGTTACAACGTGTTGTTTAGGAGATACAAGCTAATTTTGTATGATGCGTTATTTCTTCTCTAAAGTGTTTCCAATATGTACGTATTTGTCTTTACTCTGCAACACTGTATTTCCTTATAACGTGGTATTCTTACATATTCTTTCGAGAAAAAACTCTCCTTTGCATTCTCTTTTGAGGCTACACGCTTAGACATACACACAACACCAAAGATTTCGAGTTACAACTTGTTGTTTAGGAAAAACAAGATAATATTGCACGATGAGGGATTGCCTTAAAACGTGGTTTTCTCACATATTTTGACGATAAAAAATTCTCCTGTCGGTTCTCTTTTGAGGCTACACGTTTAGACGTACACGTCACACCAAATATTTTCGAGTTACAACCTGTTGTTTAGGAGATACAAGCTAATTTTGTACGATTTTTTATTTCTTCTCTTAAAGTGTTTCCAATATGTACGTATTTGTCTTTACTCTGCAACACTGTATTTCCTTATAACGTGGTATTCTTACATATTCTTTCGAGAGAAAACTCTCCTTGCATATCCTTTTGAGGCTACACACTTAGACATACACGCAACACCAAAGCTTTTCGAGTTACAACTTGTTGTTTAGGAAAAACAAGATAATTTTGCAGGATGCGGGATTTCGTTAAAACGTGGTTTTCTGACAAATTTTGAAGAAAGAAAATTCTCCAGTGCGCTCTCTTTTGAGGCTACACGTTTAGACATACACACCAAACGAAATGTTTGTGAGTTTCCACTTTTTGTTTAGGAGATACAAGCTAATATTTCATGATGCGTAATTTCTTCTCGTAAAGTGTTTCCAATATGTACGTATTTGTCTTTACTCTGCAACACTGTATTTCCATATAACGTTGTATTCTTACATGTTCTTTTGAGAGAAAATTCTCCTGTGCATTCTCTTTTGAGGCTACATGCTTAGACATACACGCAACACCAAAGCTTTTCGAGTTACAACGTGTTGTTTAGGAAAAACAAGATAATTTCGCATTATGCGGGATTTCCTTAAAACGTGGTTTTCTGACAAATTTTGACGAAAGAAAATTCTCCTTTGTGTTCTCTTTTGAGGCTACACGTTTAGACATACACGCCAAACCAAAACTTTTCATATTACAACGTGTTGTTTAGGAGATACAAGCTAATTTTGTACGATGCGTTATTTCTTTTCCTAAAGTGTTTCCAATATGTACTTATTTGCCTTTACTCTGCAAAATTGTATTTCTTTATAACGTGGTATTCTTACATATTCTTTCGAGAGAAAACTCACCTGTGCCTTCGCTTTTGAGGCTCCACGCTTAAACATACACGCAACACCAAAGCTTTTTGAGTTACAACATGTTGTTTAGGAAAAACAAGATGATTTTGCATGATGCGGGATTTCCTTAAAACGTGGTTTAATGAAAAAATTTAACGAAAGAAAATTGTCCGGTGGGTTCACTTTTGAGGCTACACGTTTAGACGTACACGCCACACCAAATCTTTTCCAGTTACAACGTGTTGTTTAGGAGATACAAGTTAATTTTTTACGATGCGTTATTTCTTCTCATAAAGTATTTCCAATATGTACGTATTTGTCTTTACTCTGCAACACTGTTTTTCCTTATAACGTGGTATTCTTACATATTCTTTCTAGAAAAAACTCTCCTTTACATTCTCTTTTGAGGCTACACGCTTAGACATACACGCAACACCAAAGCTTTTCGAGTTACAACTTGTTGTTTAGGAAAAACAAGATAATTTTGCACGATGAGGGATTTCCTTAAAACGTGGTTTTCTCACATATTTTGACGAAAGAAAATTCTTCTGTGGGTTCTCTTTTGAGGCTACACGTTTAGCTGTACACGCCACACCAAATCCTTTCGAGTTACAACCTGTTGTTTAGGAGATACAAGCTAATAATGTGTGTTGCGTTATTTCTTCTCGTAAAGTGTTTCCAATACATACGTATTTGTCTTTACTCTGCAACTCTGTATTTCCTTATAATGTGATATTCTTACATATTCTTTTGAGGGAAAACTCTCCTGTGTGTTCTCTTTTGAGGCTACATGCTTAGATATACATGCAACACCAAAGCTTTTCGAGTTACAACGTGTTGTTTAGGGAAAACAAGATAATTTCGCACGATGCGATATTTCCTTAAAACGTGGTTTCTGACAAATTTTGTTGAAAGAAAATTCTCCTGTGGGTTCTCTTTTAAGGCTACACGTTTAGACGTATACATCACACCAAATCTTTTCGAGTTACAACGTGATGTTTAGGAGATACAATCTAATTTTGTACGATGCGTTATTTCTTCTCTTAAAGTGTTTCCAATATGTACGTATTTGTCTTTACTCTGCAACACTGTATTTCCTACAACGTGGTATTCTTACATATTCTTTCGAGAGAAAACTCTCCTGTGCATTCGCTTTTGTGGCTACACACGTAGACATACACGCAACACCAAAGCTTTTCGAGTTACAACTTGTTGTTTAGGAAAAACAAGATAATTTCGCAGGATGCGGGATTTCGTTAAAACGTGATTTTCTGACAAATTTTGAAGAAAGAAATTTCTCCTATTGGTTCTCTTTTGAGGCTACACGTTTAGACTTACATGCCACATGAAGTCCTTTCGAGTTACCACGTGTTGTTTAGGAGATACAAGCTAATTTTTTACGATGCATTATTTCTTCTTGTAAAGTGTTTCCAACAAGTATGTATTTGTCTTTACTCTGCAACACTGTATTTCCTTATAACGTTGTATTCTTACATGTTCTTTCTAGAGAAAACTCTCCTGTGCATACTCTTTAGAGGCTATACGCTTAGACATACACGCAACAACAAAGCTTTTCGAGTTACAACGTGTTTTTAAGGAAAAACAAGATAATTTTCACGATGCGGGATTTACTTAAAACGTGGTTTTCTGAAAAATTTTGAAGAAAGAAAGTTATCCTGTGGGTTCTCTTTTGAGGCTACACGTGTAGACGTATGAGCCACACCAAATCTTTTCGAGTTACAACGTGTTGTTTAGGAGATACAAGCTAATTTTGTACGATGCATTATTTCTTCTCTTAAAGTGTTTCCAATGGTACGTAATTGTCTTTTCTGTGCAACACTGTATTTCCTTATAACGTGGTATTCTTACATATTCGTTCAAGAGAAAACTCTCCTGTGCGTTCTCTTTTGAGGCTACACGCTTAGACATACACGCAACACCAAAGCTTTTCGAGTTACAATGTGTTGTTTAGGAAAAACTAGAAAATTTCACACGAAGCGAGATTTCCATACAACGTGTTTTCTGACAAATTTTGATGAAAGAAAATTCTCCTATGGGTTCTCTTTTGAGGCTACACATTTAGACGTACACGCCACACCAAGTCCTTTCGAGTTACCACGTGTTGTTTAGGAGATACAAGCTAATTTTTTACAATGCGTTATTTCTTCTCGTAAAGTGTTTCCAACAAGTATGTTTTTGTCTTTACTCTGCAACACTGTATTCCTTATAACGTTGAATTCTTACATGTTCTTTCGAGAGAAAACACTCCTGTGTGTACTCTTTAGAGGCTACACGCTTAGACATACTCGCAACACCAAAGCTTTTCGAGTTACAACGTGTTGTTTAGGAAAAACAAGATAATTTCTCACGATGCGGGATTTCCTTAAAACGTGGTTTTCTGACAAATTTTGACGAAAGAAAATTCTCCTGTGGGTTCTCTTTTGAGGCTACACGTGTAGACATACGGGCCACACCAAATCTTTTCGAGTTATAACGTGTTGTTTAGGAGATACAAGCTAATTTTTAACGATGCGTTATTTCTTCTCATAAAGTGTTTCCAATATGTACGTATTTGTCTTTACTCTGCAACACTGTATTTCCTTATAACGTGGTATTCTTACATATTCGTTCGATAGAAAACTCTCCTGGGCATTCCCTTTAAAGGCTACACACTTAAACATACATGAAACACCAAAGCTTTTCGAGTTACAACTTGTTGTTTAGGAAAAACAAGATAATTTCCCAGGATGCGGGATTTCCTTATAACGTGGTTTTCTGACAAATTTTGAAGAAAGAAAATTCTCCTGTGGGGGTCTCTTTTGAGGCTACACTTTTAGACGTACACGCCAAACCAAATCTTTTCGAGTTACCACTTGTTGTTTAGGAGATACAAGCTTATATTTTATGATGCGTCATTTCTTCTCGTAAAGTGTTTCCAATATTTATGTTTTTGTCTTTACTCTGCAACACTGTATTTCCTTATAACGTTGTAGTCTTACATGTTCCTTTGAGAGAAAACTCTCCTGTGCATTCTCTTTTGAGGCTACACGCTTAGATATACACGCAACACCAAAGCTTTTCGAGTTACAACGTGTTGTTTAGGAAAAACAAGATAATTTTGCACGATGCGGGATTTCCTTAAAACGTGGTTATCTAATTTTGATGAAAGAAAATTCTCCTGTTGGTTCTCTTTTGAGGCTACACGTTTAGACGTACACGCCAAACCAAATCTTTTCGAGTTACCACGTGTTGTTAGGAGATACAAGGTAAGTTTGTATGATGTATTATTTCTTCTCGTAAAGTGTTTCCAATATGTACTTATTTGTCTTTACTCTGCAAAATTGTATTTCCTAATAACGTGGTATTCTTACATATTCTCTCGAGAGAAAACTATCCTGTGCCTTCTCTTTTGAGGCTCCACGCTTAGACATACACGCAACACTAAAGGTTTTCGAGTTACAATATGTTGTTTAGGAAAAAGAAGATGGTTTCACACGATGCAGGATTTCCTTAAAACTTGGTTCTGTGAAAAATTTTGATGAAAGAAAATTCTCCTGTGGGTTCTCCTTTGAGGCTACACGTTTAGACGTACAGGCCACACCAAATCTTTTCGAGTTACAACTTGTTGTTTAGGAGATACAAGCTAATTTTGTACTACGCGTTAATTCTTCTCGTAAAGTGTTTCCAATACGTATGTGTTTGTCTTTACTCTGCAACATTGTATTTCCTTATAACGTGGCATTCTTACATATTCTTTCGAGAGAAAACTCTCCTGTGCTTTCTCTTTTGAGGCTACACGCTTAGACATACACGCAACACCAGAGCTTTTCGAGTTACAACGTGTTGTTTAGGAAAAACTAGATAATTTCGCACAATGCGAGATTTCCTTAAAACGTGGTTTCTGACAAATTTTGATGAAAGAAAATTCTCCTGTGGGATCTCTTTTGAGGCTACACGTTTAGACGTACAGGCCACACCAAATCTTTTCGAGTAACAACGTGTTGTTTAGGAGATTCAAGCTAATTTTGTACGATGCGTTAATTCTTCTCGTAAAGTGTTTCCAATATGTACGTATTTGTCTTTACTCTGCAACACTGTATTTCCTTATAACGGGGTATTCTTACATATTCTTTCGAGAGAAAACTCTCCTGTGCATTCCCTTTTGAGGCTACACACTTAGACATACACGCAACACCAAAGCTTTTCGAGTTACAACTTGTTGTTTAGGAAAAACAAGATAATTTCGCAGGATGCGGGATTTCGTTAAAACGTGGTTTTCTGACAAATTTTGAAGAAAGAAAATTCTCCAGTGGGTTCTCTTTTGAGGCTACACTTTTAGACGTACACGCCAAACCAAATGTTTTCGAGTTTCCACTTTTTGTTTAGGACATACAAGCTAATATTGTATGATGCGTAATTTCTTCTTGTAAAGTGTTTCCAATAAGTACGTATTTGTCTTTACTCTGCAACACTGTATTTCCTTATAACGTTGTATTCTTACATGATCTTTCGAGAGAAACCTCTCCTGTGCATTCTCTTTTGAGGCTACACGCTGAGACATACACGCAACACCAAAGCTTTTCGAGTTACTAGGTGTTGTTTAGGAAAAACAAGATAATTTCGCACGATGCGGGATTTCCTTAAAACGTGGTTTTCTGAAAATTTTGACGAAAGAAAATTCTCCTTTGTGTTCTCTTTTGAGGCTACACGTTTAGACGTACACGCCAAACCAAATCTTTTCGAGTTACCACGTGTTGTTTAGGAGATGCAAGCTAATTTTGTACGATGCGTTATGATGCGTTATTTCTTCTCCTAAAGTGTTTCCAATATGTACTTATTTGCCTTTACTCTGCAAAATTGTATTTCTTTATAACGTGGTATTCTTACATATTCTTTCGAGAGAAAACTCTCCTGTAACTTCGCTTTTGAGGCTCCACGCTTAGACATACACGCAACACCAAAGCTTTTTGAGTTACAACATGTTGTTTAGGAAAAAGAAGATGATTTCGCACGATGCTGGATTTCCTTAAAACGTGGTTTTCTGAAAATTTTTAATGAAAGAAAATTGTCCTGTGGGTTCTCTTTTGAGGCAACACGTTTAGATGTACACGCCACACCGAATTTTTTCGAGTTACAACCTGTTGTTTAGGAGATACAAGTTAATTTTTTACGATGCGTTATTTCTTCTCGTAAAGTGTTTCCAATATGTACGTATCTGTCTTTACTCTGCAACACTCTATTTCCTTATAACGTGGTATTCTTACATATTCTTTCTAGAAAAAACTCTCCTTTACATCCTCTTTTGAGGCTACACGCTTAGACATACAAACAACACCAAAGTTTTTCGAGTTACAACATGTTGTTTAGGAAAAACAAGATAATTTTGCATGATGAGGGATTTCTTTATATCGTGGTTTTCTGACAAATTTTGAAGAAAGAAAATTCTCCTGTGGGGTCTCTTTTGAGGCTACACTTTTAGACGTACACGCCAAACCAAATCTTTTCGAGTTACCACTTGTTGTTTAGGAGATACAAGCTTATATTTTATGATGTGTCATTTCTTCTCGTAAAGTGTTTCCAATATGTACGTATTTGTCTTTACTCTCCAACACTGTATTTCCTTATAACGTTGTATTCTTACATGTTCTTTCGAGAGAAAACTCTCCTGTGCATTCTCTTTTGAGGCTACACACTGAGACATACATGCAACACCAAAGCTTTTCGTGTTACAAGTTGTTGTTTAGGAAAAACAAGATAATTTCGCACGATGGGGGATTTCCTTAAAACGTGGTTTTCTGACAAATTATGAGGAAAGAAAATTCTCCTTTGTGTTCTCTTTTGCGGCTACACGTTTAGACGTACACGCCAAACCAAACCTTTTCGAGTTACCACGTGTTGTTTAGGAGATACAAGCTAATTTTGTCCGATGCGTTATTTCTTCTCCTAAAGTGTTTCCAATATGTACTTATTTGCCTTTACTCGGCAAAATTGTATTTCTTTATAACGTATATTCTTACATATTCTTTCGAGAGAAAACTCTCCTGTGCCTTCGCTTTTGAGGCTCCACGCTTAGACATACACGCACCACCAAACCTTTTTGAGTTACAACATGTTGTTTAGGAAAAAGAAGATGATTTCGCACGATGCTGGATTTCCTTAAAACGCGGTTTTCTGAAAAAAATTTAACGAAAGAAAATTGTCCTGTGGGTTCTCTTTTGAGGCTACACGTTTAGACGTACACGCCACACCAAATCTTTTCGAGTTACAACGTGTTGTTTAGGAGAAACAAGTTAATTTTTTACGATGCGTTATTTCTTCTCGTAGAGAGTTTCCAATATGTACGTATTTGTCTTTACACTGCAACAATGTATTCCCTTATAACGTGGTATTCTTAAATATTCTTTCGAGAAAAAACTCTCCTTTACATTCTTTTTTGAGGCTACACGCTTAGACATACACGCAACACCAAAGCTTTTCGAGTTACAACTTGTTGTTTAGGAAAAACAAGATAATTTTGCACGATGAGGGATTTCCTTAAAACGTGGTTTTCTCACATATTTTGACGAAAGAAAATTCTCCTGTGGGTTCTCTTTTGAGGCTACATGTTTAGCCGTACACGCCACACCAAATCCTTTCGAGTTACAACCGGTTGTTTAGGAGATACGAGCTAATTTTGTATGATGCATTAGTTCTTCTCGTAAAGTGTTTCCAATACATACGTATTTGTCTTTACTCTGCAACACTGTATTTCCTTATAATGTGATATTCTTACATATTCTTTTGAGGGAAAACTCTCCTGTGTGTTCTCTTTTGAGGCTACATGCTTAGACATACACACAACACCAAAGATTTTCGAGTTACAACGTGTTGTTTAGGAAAAACTAGATAATTTCGCACAATGCGAGATTTCCTTAAAACGTGGTTTCTGACAAATTTTGATGAAAGAAAATTCTCCTGTGGGTTCTCTTTTGAGGCTACACGTTGAGACGTACACGTCACACCAAAACTTTTCGAGTTACAACGAGTTGTTTAGGAGACACAAGCTAATTTTGTATGATGCGATATTTCTTCTTTTAAAGTGTTTCCAATATGTACGTATTTGTCTTTACTCTGCAACACTGTATTTCCTTATAACGTGGTATTCTTACATATTCTTTCGAGAGAAAACTCTCCTGTGCATTCCCTTTTGTGGCTACACACTTAGTCATACACGCAACACCAAAGCTTTTCGAGTTACAACTTGTTGTTTAGGAAAAACAAGATAATTTCGCAGGATGCGGGATTTCGTTAAAACGTGATTTTCTGAAAAATTTTGAAGAAAGAAAATTCTCCTATGGGTTCTCTTTTCAGGCTACACGTTTAGACGTACACGCCACACCAAGTCCTTTCGAGTTACCACGTGTTGTTTAGGAGATACAAGCTAATTTTTTACAATGCGTTATTTCTTCTCGTAAAGTGTTTCCATCAAGTATGTATTTGTCTTTACTCTGCAACACTGTATTCCCTTATAACGTTGTATTCTTACATGTTCTTTTGAGAGAAAACTCTCCTGTGCGTACTCTTTAGAGGCTACACGCTTAGACATACACGCAACGCCAAAGATTTTCGAGTTACAATGTGTTGTTTAGGAAAAGCAAGATAATTTCGCACGATGCGAGATTTCCATAAAACGTGGTTTTCTGAAAAATTTTGACGAAAGAAAGTTTTCCTGTGGGTTCTCTTTTGAGGCTACACGTGTAGAAGTACGAGCCACAACAAATCTTTTCGAGTTCCAATTGTTGTTTAGGAGATACAAGATAATTTTGTACGATGTGTTATTTCCTCTCTTAAAGTGTTTCCAATACGTACGTATTTGTCTTTATTCTGCAACACTGTATTTTCTCATAACATGGTATTCTTACAAATTCTTTCGAGAGAAAACTCTCCTGTGCATTCTCTTTTGAGGCTACAAGCTTAGACATACACCTAACTCCAAAGCTTTTCGAGTTACAACATGTTTTTCAGAAAAAAGAAGATGATTTGGCACGATGCGGGATTTCCTTAAAACGTGGTTTTCTGAAAAATTTTGACGAAAGAAAATTCTCCTGTGGGTTCTCTTTTGAGGCTACACGTTTAGACGTACACGCCGCACCAAATCTTTTCGAGTTACAACGTTTTGTTTAGGAGATACAAGCTAATTTTCTACGATGCGTTACTTCTTCTCGTAAAGTGTTTCCAATATGTACATATTTGTCTGCTCTGCAACACTGTGTTTCCTATAACGTGGTATTCTTACATATTATTTCGAGAGAAAACTATCCTGTGCGTTCTCTTTTGAGGCTACACACTTAGACATACAGGCAACACCAAAGCTTTTCGAGTTACAACATCTTGTTTAGGAAAAACAAGATAATTTCGCACGATGCAGGATTTCCTTAAAACGTGGTTTTCTGACAAATTTTGACGAAAGAAAATTCTCCTGTCGGTTCACTTTTGGGGCTACACATTTAGACGTACACGCCACACCAAATCCTTTAGAGTTACCACGTGTTGTTTAGGAGATACAAGCTAATTTTGTATGATGCGTTATTTCTTCTCGTAAAGTGTTTCCAATACGTACGTATTTGTCTTTACTCTGCAACACTGTATTTCCTTTTAACGTTGTATTATTACATGTTCTTTTGAGAGAAAACTCTCCTGTGCATTGTCTTTAGAGGCAACATGCTCAGACATACACGCAACACCAAAGCTTTTCGAGTTACAACGTGTTGTTTAGGAAAAACAAGATAATTTTGCACGATGCGGGATTTCCTTAAAACGTGGTTCTTTGACAAATTTTGACGAAAAAAAGTTCTCCTGTTGGTTCTCTTTTGAGGCTACAAGTGTAGAAGTACGAGCCACACCAAATATTTTCGAGTTATAACGTGTTGTTTAGGAGATACAAGCAAATTTTGTACGATGCGTTATTTCTTTCCTAAATTGTTTCCAATATGTCGTTATTTATCTTTACTCTGCAACACTGTATTTTCTTATAACGTGGTATTCTTACATATTCTTTCGAGGGAAAACTCTCCTGTGCATGCTCTTTTGAGGCTACACGCTTAGCCGAACACGCACGCCAAAGCTTTTCGAGTTACAACGTGTTGTTTAGGAAAAAGAAGATAATTTCGCACGATGCGAGATTTCCATAAAACGTGGTTTTCAGACAAATTTTGACGGAAGAAAGTTCTCCTCTGGGTTCTCTTTTGAGGCTACACGTGTAGAGGTACGAGCCACACCAAATCTTTTCGAGTTACAATGTGTTGTTTAGGAGATACAAGCTAATTTTGTACAATGCGTTATTTCTTCTCTTAAAGTGTTTCCAATACGTACGTAGTTGTCTTTATTCTGCAACACTGTATTTCCTTATAACGTGGTATTCTTACATATTCTTTCGAGAGAAAACTCTCCTGTGCATTCTCTTTTGAGGCTACATGCTTAGACATACATGCAACACCAAAGCTTTTCGAGTTACAACGTGTTGTTTAGGAAAAACAAGATAATTTCGCACGATGCGCTATTTCCTTAAAAAGTGGTTTCAGACAAATTTTGATGAAAGAAAATTCTCCTGTGGGTTCTCGTTTGAGGCTACACTTTTAGACGTACATGACACACCAAATCTTTTCGAGTTACAACGTGTTGTTTAGGAAATACAAGCTCATTTTTTACGATGCATTATTTCTTCTCCTAAAGTGTTTCCAATATGTACTTATTTTTCTTTACTCTGCAAAATTGTATTTCCTTTTAACGTGGTATTCTTACATATTCTTTCATGAGAACACTCTCCTGTGCCTTCTCTTTTGAGTCTCCACGCTTACACATACACGCAACACCAACGCTTTTCGAGTTACAACATGTTGTTTAGGAAAAAGAAGATGATTTCGCACGATGCGGGATTTCCTTAAAACGTGGTTTTCTGAAAAATTTTGACGAAAGAAAATTCTCCTGTGGGTTCTCTTTTGAGGCTACATGTTTAGATGTACACGCCACACCAAATCTTTTCGAGTTACAACGTGTTGTTTTGTAGATACAAGCTAATTTTGTACGATGCGTTAATTCTTCTCATAAAGTGTTTCCAATACATACGTATTTGTCTTTACTCTGCAACACTGTATTTCCTTATAACGTGGTATTCTTACATATTCTTTCGAGAGAAAAGTATCCTGTGCGTTCCCTTTTGAGGCTGCACACTTAGACATACAGGCAACATCAATGCTTTTAGAGTTACAACGTGTTGTTTATGAAAAACAAGATTATTTCGCACGATGCGGGATTTCTTTAAAACGTGGTTTTATGACAAATATTGACGAATGAAAATTCTCCTGTGGGTTCTCTTTTGAGGCTCCACGTTTAGACATACATGCCACACCAAATCCTTTCGAGTTACCACGTGTTGCTTAGGAGAAACAAGCTAATTTTCTACGATGCGTTATTTCTTCTCGTAAAGTGTTTCCAATAATTACGTATTTGTCTTTACTCTGCAACACTGTATTTCCTTATAAAGTTGTATTCTTACATGTTATTTGAGAGAAAACTCTCCTGTGCGTTCTCTTTAGAGGCTACAGGCTTAGACATACACGAAACACCAAAGCTTTTTGAGTTACAACATGTTGTTTATGAAAAACAAGATAATTTTGCACGATGCGGGATTTCCTTAAAACGTGGTTTTCTGACAAATTTTGACGAAAGAAAGTTATCCTGTGGTTTCTCTTTTGAGGGTACACGTGTAGACGTACGAGCCACACCAAATCTTTTCGAGTTACAACGTGTTGTTTAGGAGATACAAGCAAATTTTGTAAGATGCGTTATTTCTTCTCCTAAGTGTTTCCAATATGTACTTATTTGCCTTTACTCTGCAACATTGTATTTCCATATAACGTGGTATTCTTACATATTCTTTCGAGGGAAAACGCTCCTGTGCGTGCTCTTTTGAGGCTACACGTGTAGACATACACGCAACGCCAAACCTTTTCGAGTTACAACGTGTTGTTTAGGAAAAACAAGATAATTTCGCACGATGCGAGATTTCCATAAAACGTGGTTTTCTGAAAAATTTTGATGAAAGAAAGTTCTCCTGTGGGTTCTCTTTTGAGACTACACTTCTAGAGGTACGAGCCACACCAAATCTTTTCGAGTTACAAAGTGTTCTTTAGGAGATACAAGCTAATTTTGTACGATGCGTTATTTCTTCTCTTAAAGTGTTTCCAATACGTACGTAGTTGTCTTTATTCTGCAACACTGTATTTCCTTATAACGTGGTATTCCTACATATTCTTTCAAAAGAAAACTCTCCTGTGCGTTCTCTTTTGAGGCTACAAGCTTAGACATACACGCAACACCAAAGCTTTTCGATTTACAACGTGTTCTTTAGGAAAAACAAGATAATTTCGCACGATGCGAGATTTCCTTTAAACGTGGTTTCTGACAAATTTTGATGAAAGAAAATTCTCCTGTGGGTTCTCTTTTGAGGCTAAACGTTTAGACATACACGTCACACCAAATCTTTTCGAGTTACAACGTGTTGTTTAGGAGATACAAGCTAATTTTTTACGATCCATTCTTCCTTCTCATAAAGTGTTTCCAATATGTACTTATTTGTCTTTACTCTGCAAAATTGTATTTCCTTATAACGTGGTATTCTTACATATTCTTTCGAGAGAAAACTCTCCTGTGCCTTCTCTTTTGAGGCTCCATGCTTACACATGCACGCAACACCAAAGCTTTTCAAGTTACAACATGTTGTTTAGGAAAAAGAAGATGATTTCGCACGATGGGGGATTTCCTTAACACGTGGTTTTCTGAAAAATTTTGACGAAAGAAAATTCTCCTGTGGGTTCTCTTTTGAGGCTACATGTTTAGACGTACACGCCACACCAAATCTGTTCGAGTTACAACGTATTGTTTAGGAGATACAAGTTAATTTTTTACAATGCGTTAATTCTTCTCATAAAGTGTTTCCAATACATACATATTTGTCTTTACCCTGCAACATTGTATTTCCTTATAACGTGGTATTCTTACATATTCTTTCAATAGAAAACTGTCCTGTGCGTTCTCCTTTGAGGCCACACGTTTAGACATACACGCAACACCAAAGCTTTTCGAATTACAACGTGTTGTTTAGGAAAAACAAGATAATTTCGCACAATGCGGGATTTCCTTAAAACGTGGTTTTCTGACAAATTTTTACGAAAGAAAATTCTCCTGTGGGTTCTCTTTTGAGGCTACACGTTTCAACTTACACGCCACACCAAATCCTTCGAGTTACAACGTGTTGTTTAGGAAATACAAGCTAATTTTTTACGATGTATTATTCCTTCTCGTAAAGTGTTTCCAATAAGTAAGTATCTGTCTTTACTCTGCAACACTGTATTTCCTTATAACGTGGTATTCTTACATATTCTTTCAAGAGAATACTCTCCTGTGCCTTCTCTTTTGAGGCTACACGCTTAGACATACACGCAACACCAAAGCTTTTCGAGTTACAACGTGTTGTTTAGGAAAAACAAGATAATTTCGCACGATGCGGGATTTCCTTAAAACGTGGTTTTCTGAAAAATTTTGACGAAAGAAAATTCTCCTGTGGGTTCTCTTTTGAGGCTACATGTTTAGATGTACACGCCACACCAAATCCTTTCGAGTTACAACGTTTTGTTTAGGAGATACAAGCTAATTTTGTAAGATGCGTTAATTCTTCTCATAAAGTGTTTCCAATACGTACGAATTTGTCTTTACTCTGCAACACTGTATTTCCTTATAACGTGGTATTCTTACATATTCTTTTGAGGGAAAACTCTCCTGTGCGTTCTCTTTCGAGGCTACACGCTTAGACAAACACGCAACACCAAAGCTTTTCGAGTTACAACGTGTTGTTTAGGAAAAAACAAGATAATTTCGCATGATGCGAGATTTCCATAAATCGTGGTTTTCTGAAAATTTTTAACGAAAGAATTTCCTCCTGTGGGTTCTCTTTTGAGGCTACACTTGTAGAGGTATGAGCCACACCAAATCTTTTCGAGTTACAAAGTTTTGTTTAGGAGATACAAGCTAATTTTGTACGATGCGTTATTTCTTCTCTTAAAGTGTTTCCAATATGTACGTATTTGTCTTTACTCTGCAACACTTTATTTCCTTATAACGTGGTATTCCTACATTTTCTTTCGAGAGAAAACTCTCCTGTGCGTTCTCTTTTGAGGCTACACGCTTAGACATACACGCAAGACCAAAGCTTTTCGATTTACAACGTGTTGTTTATGAAAAACAAGATAATTTCCCACGATGCGAGATTTCCTTAAAACATGGTTTCTGACAAATTTTGATGAAAGAAAATTCTTGGGCCTGGGAGCGGCGGCAGCAGCAGCAGTAGCAGCAGCAGTGGCTGGTCCAGAGGAAGGGCCATCAGCAGTAGAACCAAGCGGACAGGGTCCAGGCAGACCCGGTTCCCACGACCACTGGCCATCGCTGGCCAGCCAGGCTGCATGCAGCGGCGGATTTACGGTGCCTTTCACCACACGGAAGCCACATCAGAACTCTGCCTCCCGCCAGTCAGTTACGAGGGCTCCATATTGGTTCTCGGTCGCCAGAGAAATCAGACTGAGGTACGCAAATATAACCCGAGAACAACATCGCGGGGGTCTAAGCCCGACGGGCGTTGGCCTGCACCCAGGCCCTGAGCTGATCGGGGGTCCACCGGGGTGCAAACCCGGCCAGGAGGTTTTTTTCCTCCAGGGCCGGCGCGCGCACCACCACCATTTTGCCTGGGGGAAGCCAGGGAGACCTAGCAGGCAAAACCAAACCGGCTAACAGGCATAGCAGGGGTCTCAGACGGTCAGTCCCTGGACTGCCCCCAGGCCCTGGGCTGCTCGGTGGGCCATCTGTGTGCCGACCCGGCCAGGAGGTTGTTTATCCGGGCCAGTTTGCGCACCACCACCATTTTGCCTACGGGAAGCCAGAGAGACCTAGCAGGCAAAACCAAACCAGCTAACAGGCATAGCCCGAGGCGGACATAGCAGGGGTCTCAGACGGTCAGGCCCTGGACTGACCCCCAGGCCCTGGGCTGCTCGTTGGGCCATCTGTGTGCTGACCCAGCCAGGAGGTTCTTAGCCCAGCAGACTCTCCCAGCACTCTCAGGGAACTCGCACACGCCACCATCCTAGCCACCTGACACACCCAATTAACACCCACAGCTGAGGGGAACTTTGCACCGACATTGGCCTGCCAGGCTTTTGCCTAGACTCAGGGCCTGAGCAGCTAGGATAGCCTTGTGTGCACCAACCCGGTTGGGAGTTCTGCTGCCCAGATCAGCCTGGGCGGCAGCACCACATCTCCAAGTCCTGCAAGTGGCTAGCTGGGTTTCCGGGCGGCCAGCTGGGAGAAGTCAGTGTGCTCCAGTGAATCCAGCGGGCCCCAGCAGGAGCCTTCGGGTGCCTGCTTTGGGATCTGAACAGCCTGGGCAGCAGCACCCTGTCTACAAGCAGTGCAGGAGGTAAGCTGTGCACCAGAGGCCAACGGGGAAGGGGCAGCTTGCACTGGTGAGTCCAGCACTGACAAGACAAACTAACACCAGTGAGAACTAGATGGCAAAAGGCAAACGCAGGAACGTCACTAACAGAAATCAAGGCAATATGGCAACATCTGAACCCAATTCTCCTCTACCAACATGTCCTGGATACCCCATCACACCAGTAAAACATGATTTGGATTTAAAATCACTGGTCATGATGCTGGTACAGGAACACATGAAGGACATACTTAAAGAAATTCAGGAGAAAATGGATCAAAAGTTAGAAGCCCTTGCAAGGGAAACACAAAAATCATTGAAAGAAATCCAGGAGAATACAAAAGCCAACAAGGAGGAAATGCAAAAAACACTTAAAGAAATACAGGAGAACTTTGGTCAACAGGCTGAGGTCATGAAAGATGAAACACAAAAATCTCTTAAAGAAATACAGGAGAACTTTGGTCAACAGGCTGAGCTCATGAAAGAGGAAACACAAAAATCTCTTAAAGAATTACAGGAAAACACAAACATGCAAGTGAAGGAGCTAAGCAAAACCATCCAGGATCTAAAATCAGAAGTAGAAACAACTAAGAAAACTCAAAGGGAGACAACTTTGGAGATAGAAAGCCTTGGGAAGAAATCAGGGGACAGAGATGCAAATATCAACAACAGAATCCAAGAGATAGAAGAAAGAATCTCAGATGCTGAAGATTCCATAGAAACCATGGACTCAACAGTTAAAGAAAATGCAAAATGCAAAAAGCTTGTAACCCAAAATATCCAGGAAATCCAGGACACAATGAGAAGACCAAACCTAAGGATTATAGGCATAGATGAGAGTGAAGATTTACAACTTAAAGGGCCAGCAAATATCTTCAATAAAATTATGGAAGAAAACTTCCCTAACCTAAAGAGAGAGATGCCCATGAATATACAAGAAGCCTACAGAACTCCAAACAGACTGGACCAGAACAGAAATACTTCCCGTCACATAATAATCAAAACACCAAATGTTCTAAACAAAGAAAGAATACTAAAGGCAGTAAGAGAAAAAGGCCAAGTAACATATAAAGGAAGACCTATCAGAATCACAGCAGACTTTTCACCGGAGACTATGAAGGCTAGAAGGTCCTGGGCAGATCTCATGCAGACTCTAAGAGAACACAAATGCCAACCAAAACTACTATATCCAGCAAAACTCTCAATCACCATAGATGCAGAAACTAAGATATTTCATGACAAAACCAAGTTTACCCAATATCTATCCACAAACCCGGCCCTAAAAAGGATAATAGGAAGACAACACCAATACAAGGAGGGAAACTTCACCCTGGAAAAAGCAAGATAGAAACCTTTCATCAAACCCAAAAGAAGTTAAGCATTCAAATTTAAAAAATAACGTCAAAAATGATAGGAAGTAACAATCACTATTCCTTAATATCTCTTAACATCAATGGACTTAATGCCCCAACAAAAAGACACAGACTAACTGAATGGATACGTAAACAGGACCCTACATTTTGCTGCTTACAGGAAACACACCTCAGGGTCAAAGACAAACACTACCTTAGAGTAAAAGGCTGGAAGACAATTTTACAAGCAAATGGTCTCAGGAAACAAGCTGGAGTAGCCATTTTAATATCAGATAAAATTGACTTTCTACCCAAAGTCATCAAAAGAGACCCTGAGGGACACTTCTTGCTGGTCAAAGGAAAAATACAAAAAGAAGAACTGTCAATCCTGAACATCTATGCCCCAAATGCAAGGGCACCCTCTTTCGTAAAAGAAACTTTATTAAAACTAAAAGCACACATTGCACCTAACACAATAATTGTGGGTGACTTCAACACTGCACTTTCCTCAATGGACCGATCAGGAAAACAGAAACTAAACAGGGACACAATGAAACCAATTGAAGCTTTGGACCAATTAGATTTAACAGATATATATAGAACATTCTATCCTAAAACAAAAGAATATACCTTTTTCTCAGCACCTCATGGTACCTTCTCCAAAATCGACCATATAATTGGTCACAAGACAGACCTCAACAAATATAAGAAGATAGAACTAATGCCTCCTATCTGATCACTATGGAGTAAAAGTGGTCTTCAATAGCAACAGAAACAACAGAAAACCCACATACACGTGGAAACTGAACAATACTCTATTCAATGATACCTTGGTCAAGGAAGAAATAAAGAAAGAAATTAAAGACTGTTTAGAACACAATAAAAATGAAAACACAACATACCCAAATCTATGGGACACAATGAAAGCAGTGCTAAGAGGAAAACTCATAGCCCTGAGTGCCTCCAAAAAGAAAATGGAGAGAGCATACATTACCAGCTTAATGACACACCTGAAAGCCCTAGAACAAAAAGAAGCTATTTCACCCAGGAGGAGTAGAAGGCAGGAAATCATCAAACTCAGGGCCGAAATCAATCAAGTAGAAACAAAGAGAACCATACAAAAAATCAACAAAACCAGGAGCTGGTTCTTTGAGAAAATCAACAAGATAGATAAACCCTTAGCCAGACTGACCAAAGGGCACAGAGAAAGTATCCAAATTAACAAACTTAGAAATGAAAAGGGAGATATAACAACGGAAACTGAGGAAATCCAAAAAATCATCAGATCCTACTACAAGAGCCTGTACTCAACACAACTGGAGAATCTGGAGGAAATGGACAATTTCCTTGACAGATACCAAATACCAAAATTAAATCAGGACCAACTAGACCATCTAAACAGTCCCATAATGCCTAAAGAAATAGAAGGAGTCATAGAAAGTCTTCCAACCAAAAAAAGCACAGGACCAGATGGCTTCAGTGCAGAATTCTACCAGACCTTCAAAGAAGAGTTAACACCAATACTCTTCAAACTATTCCACAAAATAGAAACAGAAGGAACACTACCCAATTCCTTCTACGAAGCCACAATTCCGCTGATACCAAAGCCACAAAAAGATCCAACAAAGAAAGAGAACTTCAGACCAATTTCCCTTATGAACATCGATGCAAAAATACTCAATAAAATTCTTGCTAACCGAATCCAAGAACACATCAAAACGATCATCCACCATGATCAAGTAGGCTTTATCCCGGGAATGCAGGGTTGGTTCAATATACGGAAATCCATCAATACAATCCACTACATAAACAAACTCAAATAACAAAACCACATGGTCATTTCATTGGATGCTGAAAAAGCATTTGACAAAATTCAGCATCCCTTCATGCTTAAAGTCTTGGAGAGAACAGGAATTCAAGGCCCATACCTAAACATAGTAAAAGCAATATACAGCAAACCGGTAGCCAGCATCAAACTAAATGGAGAGAAACTTGAAGCAATCCCACTGAAATCAAGGACCAGACAAGGCTGCCCCCTTTCTCCTTATCTTTTCAATATTGTACTTGAGGTACTAGCTCGGGCAATTCGACAACATAAGGAGGTCAAAGGGATACAAATTGGAAAGGAAGAAGTCAAACTATCATTATTTACAGACGACATGATCGTCTACCTAAGTGACCCAAAGAACTCCACTAGAGAGCTCCTACAGCTGATAAACAACTTCAGCAAAGTGGCAGGTTATAAAATCAACTCAAGCAAATCAGTGGCCTTCCTATACTCAAAGGATAAGCAGGCTGAGAAAGAAATTAGGGAAATGACCACCTTCACTATAGCCTCAAACAGTATAAAGTATCTTGGGGTGACCCTTACCAAACATGTGAAAGATCTGTATGACAAGAACTTCAAGACTCTGAAGAAGGAAATGGAAGAAGACCTCAAAAAATGGGAAAACCTCCCATGCTCATGGATCGGTAGAACCAATATAGTTAAAATGGCCATTCTGCCTAAAGCACTATACAGATTCAATGCAATACCCATCAAAATCCCAACTCAATTCTTCACAGAGTTAGAAAGAGCAATTATCAAATTCATCTGGAACAACAAAAAACCCAGGATAGCTAAAACTATTCTCAGCACAAAAGAAAATCTGGGGGAATCAGTATCCCTGACCTCAAGCAATACTACAGAGCAATAGTGTTAAAAACTGCATGGTGTTGGTACAGTGACAGACAGGAGGATCAATGGAACAGGATTGAAGATCTAGAAATGAACCCACACACCTATGGCCACTTGATCCTTGACAAAGAGGCTGAAAACATCCAATGGAAAAAAGATAGCCTTTTCAACAAATGGTGCTGGTTCAACTGGAGGTCAGCATGCAGAAGAATGCGAATTGATCCATCCTTGTCTCCTTGTACTAAGCTCAAATCCAAATGGATCAAGGACCTCCACATAAAGCCAGACACTCTGAAGCTAATAGAAAAGAAACTGGGGAAGAACCTTGAGGACATCGGTACAGGGAGAAAGTTTCTGAACAGAACACCAATAGCGTATGCTCTAAGAGCAAGAATTGACAAATGGGACCTCATGAAATTACAAAGTTTCTGTAAGGCAAAGGACACCATCAAGAGGAAAAATCGGCAACCAACAAATTGGGAAAAGATCTTCACCAATCCTACATCATATAGAGGGCTAATATCCAATATATATAAAGAACTCAAGAAGTTAGACTCCAGAAAACCAAACAACCCTATTAAAAAATGGGGTACAGAGTTAAACAAAGAATTCTCACCTGAAGAACTTCGGATGGCGGAGAAGCATCTTAAAAAATGCTCAACTTCATTAGTCATCAGGGAAATGCAAATCAAAACAACCCTAAGATTTCATCTTACACCAGTCAGAATGGCTAAGATTAAAAATTCAGGAGACAGCAGCTGTTGGAGAGGGTGTGGAGAAAGAGGAACACTCCTCCACTGCTGGTGGGGTTGCAAATTGGTAAAAACACTCTGGAAATCAGTCTGGCGGTTCCTCCGAAAACTGGGCACCTCACTTCCAGAAGATCCTGCTATACCACTCCTGGGCATATACCCAGAAGACTCCCCTCCATGTAATAAGGATACATGTTCTACTATGTTCATAGCAGCCCTATTTATAATTGCCAGATGCTGGAAAGAACCCAGGTATCCCTCAACAGAAGAGTGGATGCAAAAAATGTGGTATATCTACACAATGGAGCACTATTCAGCCATTAGAAACAATGAATTCATGAAATTCTTAGGCAAATGGATGGAGCTAGAGAATATCATACTAAGTGAGGTAACCCAGACTCAAAAGGTGAATCATGGTATGCACTCATTAATAAGTGGATATTAACCTAGAAAACTGGAATACCCAAAACATAATCCACACATCAAATGAGGTACAAGAAGAAAGGAGGAGTGGCCCCTGGTTATGGAAAGACTCACTGAAACAGTATTTAGCAAAACCAGAACGGGGAAGTGGGAAGGGGTGGATGGGAGGACAGGGGAAGAGAAGGGGGCTTTCGGGACTTTCGGGGAGTGGGGGGGCTAGAAAAGGGGAAATCTTTGAAATGTAAATAAATTATATCGAATAAAAAAGAAGTTAACACTAAAAAAAATAAGACAAAAAAAAAAAGGAGTGGGAGTGGATGGGTTGGTGAGCAGGGAGAAGGGGTTATGGGATAGTGTGTTTTCAGAGGGGAAACCAGGAATGCAGATAATATTTAAAATGTAAATAAAGAAAATATTTAATTTAAAAAACGTAAAAAAAAAAAAAAAAGAAAGAAAGAAAATTCTCCTGTGGGTTCTCTTTTGAGGCTACATGTTTAGACGTACACGTCACACCAAATCTTTTCGAGTTACAACATGTTGTTTAGGAGATACAAGCTAATTTTTTACGATGCATTCTTTCTTCTCGTAAAGTGTTTCCAATCTGTACTTATTTGTCTTTAATCTGCAAAATTGTATTTCCTTATAACGTGGGATTCTTACATATTCTTTCGAGAGAAAACTCTCCTGTGCCTTCTCTTTTGAGGCTCCACGCTTACACATACACGCAACACCAAAGCTTTTCGAGTTACAACATGTTGTTTAGGAAAAAGAAGATGATTTCGCATGATGCGTGATTTCCTTAAAACGTGGTTTTCTGAAAAATTTTGAAGAAAGAAAATTCTCCTGTGGGTTCTCTTTTGAGGCTACATGTTTAGAAGTACACGCCACGCCAAACCTTTTCGAGTTACAACGTGTTGTTTAGGAGATACAAGCTACTTTTGTACTATGCGTTAATTCTTCTCGTAAAGTGTTTCCAAAACGTACGTATTTGTCTTTACTCTGCAACACTGTATTTCCTTATAACATGGTATTCTTACATATTCTTTCGAGAGAAAACTATCCTTTGCATTCCCTTTTGAGGCTACACATTTAGACATACAGGCAACACCAATGCTTTTCGAATTACAACGTGTTGTTTATGAAAAACAAGATAATTTCGCACAATGCGGGATTTCCTTAAACCATTGTGTTCTGACAAATTTTGAGGAAAGAAAATTCTCCTGTGGGTTCTCTTTTGATGCTACACGTTTAGACGTGAACGCCACACCAAATCCTTTCCAGTTACCAAGTGTTTAGGAGATACAAGCTAATTTTGTACTATGTGTTATTTCTTCTCTTAAAGTGTTTCCAATAAGTACGCATTTGTCTTTACTCTGCAACACTGTATTTCCTTATAACATTGTATTCTTACATGTTCTTTCAAGAGAAAACTCTCCTGGGAGTTCTCTTTAGAGGCTACACGCTTAGACATACACGCAACACCAAAGCTTTTCGAGTTACAACGTGTTGTTTAGGAAAAACAAGATAATTTCGCACGATGCGGGATTTCCTTAAAACGTGGTTTTCTGACAAATTTTGACGAAAGAAAATTCTACTGTGTCTTCTCATTTGAGGCTACAGGTTTAGACGTACACGCCACACTGAATCTTTTCGAGTTACAACGTGTTGTTTAGGAGATACAAGCTAATTTTTTACGATGTGTTATTTCTTCTCGTAAAGTGTTTCCCATACATACGTATTTGTCTTTACTCTGCAACACTGTATTTCCTTATAACGTGGTATTCTTATATATTCTTTCGAGAGAAAACTCTCCTGTCCGTTCTCTTTTGAGGCCACACGTTTAGACATACACGCAACACCAAAGCTTTTCGAGTTATAACGTGTTGTTTAGGAAAAACAAGATAATTTCACACAATGCGGGATTTCCTTAAAACGTGGTTTTCTGACAAATATTGACAAAAGAAAATTCTCCTGTGGGTTCTCTTTTGAGGCTACAAGTTTCAAATTACATGCCACACCAAATCCTTCGAGTTACAACGTGTTGTTTAGGAAATACAAGCTAATTTTGTACTATGTATTATTCCTTCTCGTAAAGTGTTTCCAATAAGTAAGTATCTGTCTTTACTCTGCAACACTGTATTTCCTTATAACGTGGTATTCTTACATATTCTTTCGAGAGAATACACTACTGTGCCTTCTCTTTTGAGGCTACACACTTAGACATACACGCAACACCAAAGCTTTTCGAGTTACAACGTGTTGTTTAGGAAAAACAAGATGATTTCGCACTATGCAGGACTTCCTTAAAACGTGGTTTTCTGAAAAAAATTTGATGAAAGAAAATTCTCTTGTGGGTTCTCTTTTGAGGCTACACGTTTAGATGTAAACATCACACCAAATCTTTTCGAGTTACAACGTGTTGTTTAGGAGATACAAGCTAATTTTGTACCATGCGTTATTTCTTCTCATTAAGTGTTTCCAATACATAAGTATTTCTCTTTTCTCTGCAACACCGTATCCTTATTACGTGGTATTCTTACATATTCTTTCGAGAGAAAACTCTCCTGTGGGTTCTCTTTTGAGGCTACATGCTTAGACATACAAGTAACACCAAAGCTTTTCGAGTTACAACGTGTTGTTTAGGAAAAACAAGATAATTTCGCACAATGCGGGATTTCCTAAAAACGTGATTTCTGAAAAATTTTGACGAAAGAAAATTTTCCTGTGGGTTCTCTTTTGAGGCTACACATTTAGACGTACACGCCACACCAAATCTTTTCGAGTTACAACGTGTTGTTTAGGAGATACAAGCTAATTTTGAACGATGCGTTATTTCATCTCTAAAAGTGTTTCCAATAAGTACCTATTTGTCTTTAGTCTGCAACGCTGTATTTCCTTAGAACGTGGTATTCTTACATCTTATTTCGAGAGAAAACACTCCTGTACGTTCGCTTTTGAGGATACACGCTTAGACATACACGCAACACCAAAGCTTTTCAAGTTACAACGTGTTGTTTAGGAAAAACAAGATAATTTCACACGATGCGGGATTACCGTAAAACGTGGTTTTCTGACATATTTTGACGAAAGAAAATTCTCCTGTGGGTTCTCTTTTGAGGCTACACATTTAGACGTACATGCCACACCAACTCTTTTCGAGTTACAATGTGTTGTTTAGGAGATACAAGCTAATTTTGTACGATGCGTTATTTCTTCTCATAAAGTGTTTCCAATATGTACGTATTTGTCTTTATTCTGCAACACTGTATTTCCTTATAACGTGGTATTCTTAAATATTCTTTCGAGAGAAAACTCTCCTGTGCGTTCTCTTTTGAGGCTACACCCTTAGACATACACGCCACACCAAATCTTTTCGAGTTACAACGTGTTGTTTAGGAGATACAAACTAATTTTGAACGATGTTTTATTTCTTCTCGTAAAGTGTTTCCAATACATACGTATTTGTCTTTATTCCGCAATACTGTATTTCCTTATAACGTGGTGTTCTTACATATTCTTTCGAGAGATAACTCTCCTCTGCATTCTCTTTTGAGACTACACGCTTAGACATACACGTAACACCAAAGCTTTTCGAGTTACAACGTGTTGTTTAGGAAAATCAAGATAATTTCGCATAATGCGGGATTTCCTAAAAACGTGATTTCTGAAACATTTTGAAGAAAGAAAATTCTCCTCTGGGTTCTCTTTTGAGACTACACGTTTAGTCGTACACGCCACACCAAATCGTTTCGAGTTACAACGTGTTGTTAAGGAGATACAAGCTAATTTTGAACGATGCATTATTTCATCTCTAAAAGTGTTTCCAATACGTACGTATTTGTCTTTAGTCTACAACACTGTATTTCCTAGAACGTGGTATTCTTACATCTTCTTTCGAGAGAAAACTCTCCTGTGCATTCGCTTTTGAGGCTACATGCTTAGACATACACGCAACACCAAATCTTTTCAAGTTACAACGTGTTGTTTAAGAAAAACAAGATAATTTCACACGATGCGGGATTTCCTTAAAACGTGGTTTTCTGACATATTTTGACGAACAAAAATTCTCCTGTGGGTTCTCTTTTGAGGCTACACATTTAGACGTACATGCCACACCAAATCTTTTCGAGTTACAACGTGTTGTTTAGGAGATACAAGCTAATTTTGTATGATGCGTTATTTCTTCTCGTAAAGTGTTTACAATGTGTACATATTTGTCTTTATTCTGCAACACTGTATTTCCTTATAACGTGGTATTCTTACATGTTCTCTCGAGAGAAAACTCTCCTGTGGGTTCTCTTTTGAGGCTACACGTTTAGATGTACACGCCACACCAAATCTTTTTGAGTTACAACGTGTTGTTTAGGAGATACAAGCTAATTTTGAACGATGCATTATTTCTTCGTGTAGCCTCAAAAGAGAACCCACAGGAGAATTTTCTTTCATCAAAATTTGTCAGAAACCACGTTTTAAGGAAATCTCGCATCCTGCGAAATTATCTTGTTTTTCACAAACAAAATGTTGTAACACGAAAAGCTTTGGTGTGGCGTGTATGTCTATGCGTGTAGCCTCAAAAGAGAATGCAGAGGAGAGTTTTCTCTCGAAAGAATATGTAAGAATACCACGTTATAAGTAAATACAGTGTTGCAGAGTAAAGATAAATAGGTACAGATTGTAAATACTTTATGAGAAGAATTAATGCATGTTACAAAATTAGCTTGTATCTCCTAAACAACACCTTGTAACTCGAAAGGATTTGGTGTGGCGTGTAGGTCTAAATGCTTAGCCTCATAAGAGAACCCACAGGAGAATTTTCTTTCCTTAGAACTTGTCAGAAAACCACGTCTTAAGGAAATCCCGCATCGTACGAATAAAAAAAATAACAATAAAAAAAATTCTAAAGAAAAGCAAATAAATTGTATCAAGCCTAAAAAAAAAAAGAAAAAGAAAAAAAAAAGAAAAAAAAAGAAAGAATATGTAAGAATACCACGTTATAAGGAAATAAAGTGTTGCAGATTAAAGATAAATAGGTACGTATTGTAAATACTTTATGAGAAGAAATAACGCATGGTACAAAATTAGCTTGTATCTCCTAAACAACACCTTGTAACTCGAAAGAATTTGGTGCGGCGTGTACGTGTAATCGTGTAGCCTCATAAGAGAACCCACAGGAGAACTTTCTTACGTCAAAATTTTTTCAGAAAACCACGTTTTATGGAAATCTCGCGTCCTGAGAAATTATCTTGTTTTTCCTAAACAGCACGTTGTAACTCGAAAAGATTTGGTGTGGCTCATACATCTAAACGTGTAGCCTCCAAAGTGAACCCACAGGAGAATTTTCTTTCATCAAAATTTGTCAGAAACCACGTTTTAAGGAAATCTCACATCGTCTGAAATTATCTTGTTTTTCCTAAACAACACGTTGTAACTCGAAAAGCTTTGGTGTTGTGTGTTTGTCTAAGCGTGTAGCCTCAAAAGAGAATGCACAGGAGAGTTTTCTCTCAAAAGAATATGTAAGAATACCACGTTATAAGGAAATACAGTGTTGCAGAGTAAAGACAAATAAGTACGTATTGGAAACACTTTACGAGAAGAAATAATGCATCGTACAAAATTTTTCCTAAACTACATGTTGTAACTTGAATAGCTTTGGTGTTGCCTATATGTCTAAGTGTGTAGCCACAAAAGGGAACGCACAGGACAGTTTTCTATCGAAAGAATATGTAAGAATACCACGTTATAAGGAAATACAATGTTGCAGAGTAAAGACAAATACGTACGTATTGGAAACACTTTATGAGAAGAATTAACACATTGTAAAATATTAGCTTGTATCTCCTAAACAACACGTTGTAACTCGAACAGATTTGGTGTGGCGTGTACGTCTAAACATGTAGCCTCAAAAGAGAACCCACAGGAGAACTTTCTATTGTCAAATTTTTCACAAAACCACGTTTATGGAAATCTCGCATCGTGCGAAATTATCTAGTTTTTCCTAAACAACACGTTGTAACTCGAAAAGCTTTGGTGTTGCTTGTATGTCTAAACATGTAGCCTCTAAAGAGAACGCTCAGGAGAGTTTTCCCTCGAAAGAATATGTAAGAATACCACGTTATAAGGAAATACAGTGTTGCAGAGAAAGACAAATACGTACATATTGGAAACAATTTACTAGAAGAAATAACACATCGTACAAAATTAGCCTGTATCTCCTAAACAACACGTGGTAACTCGAAAGGATTTGGTGTGGCGTGCATGTCTAAACGTGTAGCATCATAAGAGAACCCACAGGAGAATTTTCTTTCTTCAAAATTTGTCAGAACACAACGGTTTAAGGAAATCCGAGAACGCACAGGAGAGTTTTCTCTTGAAATAATATGTAAGAATACCACGTTATAAGGAAATACAGTGTTGCAGAGTAGAGGCAAATACATACTTATTGGAAAAACTTAAACTTTACGAGAAGAAATAATGCATCGTAAAAAAATTAGCTTGTATCTCCTAAACAACATGTTGTAACTTAAAAAGATTTGGTGTGGCCTGTACGTCTAAACGTGTAGTCTCAAATGAGAACCCATAGGAGAATTTTCTTTGGTCAAAATTTGTCAGAAAATCACGTATTAAGGAAATCCCTCTTCGTGCGAAATTATCTTGTTTTTCCTAAACAACACGTTGTAACGCGAAAATCTTTGGTATTGCGTGTATGTCTAAGCGTGTAGCCTCAAAAGAGGACGCACAGGAAAGTTTTCTCTCGAAAGAATATGTAAGAATACCACGTTATAAGGAAATACAGTGTTGCAGACTAAAGGCAAATACGTACCTATTGGAAACACCTTACAAGAAGAAATAAAGCATCGTAAAAAATTAGCTTGTATCTCCTAAACAACAGTTTGTAACTCGAAAAGATTTGGTGTGGCGTGCACGTCTAAACGTGTAGCCTCAAAAGATAACCCACAGGAAAATTTTTTTTCGTTAATATTTCTCAGAAAACCATGTTTTAAGGAAATCACTCATCGTGCGAAATTATCTTGCTTTTCCTAAACAACACGTTGTAACTCGAAAAGCTTTGATGTTGCGTTTCCAATACATATGTATTTTCCTTTACTCTGCAACACTGTATTTCCTTACAACGTGGTATTCTTACATATTCTTTCGAGAGAAAACTCTCCTGTGCGTTCTCTTTTGGGGCTACACGCTTAGACATACACGCAACACCAAAGCTTTTCGAGTTAAAACGTTTTGTTTAGGAAAAACAAGATAATTTCGCATGATGCGGTATTTCCTTCATACGTGGTTTTCTGACAAATTTTGACCAAAGAAAATTCTCCTATGGTTTCTCTTTTGAGGCTACACGATTAGACGTACACGCCACACCAAATCTTTTTAAGTTACAACGTGTTGTTTAGGAGATACAAGCTAATTTTGTAAGATGCGTTATTTCTTCTCGTAAAGTTTTTCCAATACGTAAATATTTGTCTTTACTCTGCAACACTGTATTTCCTAATAACGTGGTATTCTTATATATTCTTTCGAGAAAAAAACTCTCCTTTGCATTCTCTTTTGAGGCTACACGCTTAGACATACACGCAACACCAAAGGTTTTCGCGTTACAGCGTGTTGCTTAGGAAAAACAAGATAATTTCGCACGATGCAGGATTTCCTTAAAATGTGGTTTTCCGACAAATTTTGATGAACGAAAATTCTCCTGTGGGTTCTCGTTTGAGGCTACACGTTTAGACGTACACACCACACCAAATCTTTTCGAGTTATAACGTGATGTTTAGGAGATACATACTAATTTTGTACGATGCCTTATTTCTTCTCGTAAAGTTTAAGTGTTTCCAATAAGTACGTATTTGTCTTTACTCTGCAACACTGTATTTCCTTATAACGTGGTATTCTTACATATTCTTTCGAGAGAAAACTCTCCTGTGCGTTCTCTTTTGAGGCTACATGCTTTGACATACACGCAACACCAAAGCTTTTCGAGTTACAATGTGTTGTTTAGGAAAAACAAGATAATTTAGCACGATGCGGGATTTCCTTAAAACGTGGTTTTCTGACAAATTTTGACGAAAGAAAATACTCCTGTGGGATCTCTTTGGAGGCTACACATTTAGACGTACACACCACATCAAATCTGTTCGAGTTACATCGTGTTGTTTCGGAGATACAAGCTAATTTTTTTACGAAGCGTTATTTCTTCTCATAAAGTTTAAGTGTTTCCATTACGTAAATATTTGCCTTTACTCTGCAACACTGTATTTCCTTATAACGTGGTATTCTTGCATATTCTTTCGAGAGAAAACTCTCCTGTGCATTCTCCTTTGAGGCTACGTGCTTAGATATACACACAACACCAAAGCTTTTCGAGTTACAACGTGTTATTTAGGAAAAACAACATAATTTCGCACGATGCGGGATTTCCTTAAAACTTGGTTTTCTGACAAATTTTGAAGAAATAAAACTCTCCTGTGGGTACTCTTTTGAGGCTACACGTTTAGACGTACATGCCACACCAAATCTTTTCGAGTTCCAACGTGTTGTTTAGGACATACAAGCTAATTTTGCAAGATGCGTTATTTCTCTCATAAAGTGTTTCCAATACATATGTATTAGTCTTTACTCTGCAACACTGTATTTCCTTGTAATGTGGTATCCTTACATATTCTTTCGAGAGAAAACTCTACTGTGAGTTCTCTTTTGAGGCTACACGCAGGGAAAACTCTCCTGTGCCTTCTCTTTTGAGGCTCCATCCTTACACATACATGCAACACCAAAGCTTTTCGAGTTACAACATGTTGTTTAGGAAAAAGGAGATGATTTTGCACGATGCGGGATTAGCTTAAAACGTGGTTTTCTGAAAAATTTTGACGAAAGAAAATTCTCCTGTGTGTTCTCTTTTGAGGCTACATATTTAGACGTACATGCCACACCAAATCTTTTCGAATTACAACGTGTTGTTTAGGAGATACAAGCTAATTTTGTACAATGCGTTAATTCTTCTTGTAAAGTGTTTCAGATATGTACGTATTTGTCTTTACTCTGCAACACTGTATTTCCTTAAAACGTGGTTTTCTTACATATTCTTTCGAGAGAAAGCTATCCTGTGCGTTCCCTTTTGAGGCTACACACTTAGACATACAGGTAACACCAAAGCTTTTCGAGTTACAATGTGTTGTTTATGAAAAACAAGATAATTTCGCACGATGCGGGATTTCCTTAAAACGTGGTTTTCTGACAAATTTTGACGAAAGAAAATTCTCCTGTGTGTTCTCTTTTGAGGCTACATATTTAGACGTACATGCCACACCAAATCTTTTCGAATTACAACGTGTTGTTTAGGAGATACAAGCTAATTTTGTACAATGCGTTAATTCTTCTTGTAAAGTGTTTCCGATATGTACGTATTTTCTTTACTCTGCAACACTGTATTTCCTTAAAACGTGGTTTTCTTACATATTCTTTCGAGAGAAAACTATCCTGTGCGTTCCCTTTTGAGGCTACACACTTAGACATACAGGTAACACCAAAGCTTTTCGAGTTACAATGTGTTGTTTATGAAAAACAAGATAATTTCGCACGATGCGGGATTTCCTTAAAACGTGGTTTTCTGACAAATATTGACGAAAGAAAATTCTCCTGTGGGTTCTCTTTTGAGGCTTCACGTTTAGACGTGCACACCACACCAAATCCTTTCGAGTTACCACGTGTTGTTTAGGAGATACAAGCTAATTTTATACGATGCGTTATTTCTTCTCATAAAGTGTTTCCAATACGTACATATTTGTCTTTACTCTGCAACACTGTATTTCCTTATAACGTGGTATTCTTACATATTCTGTCGCGAGAAAACTATCCTGTGCGTTCCCTTTTGAGGCTACACACTTAGACATACAGGCAACACCAAAACTTTTCGAGTTACAACGTGTTGTTTATGAAAAACAAGATAATTTCGCACGATGCGGGATTTCCGTAAAAAGTGGTGTTCTGACAAATTTTGATGAAAGAAAATTCTCCTGTTGGTTCTCTTTTGAGGCTACACGTTTAGACGTGCACGCCACACCAAATCTTTTCGAGTTACCACGTGTTGTTTAGGAGATACAAGCTAATTTTTTACGAAGCGTTATTTCTTCTCGTAAAGTGTTTCCAAAAAGTATGTATTTGTCTTTACTCTGCAACACTGTATTTCCTTATAACGTTGTATTCTTACATGTTCTTTCGAGAGAAAAATCTCCTGTGCGTTCTCTTAAGTGGCTACACGCATAGACATACACGCAATACCAAAGCTTTGCGAGTTACAACGTGTTGTTTAGGAAAAACAAGATAATTTTCACGATGCGGGATATCCTTAAAACGTGGTTTTCTGACAAATTTTAACGAAAGAAAGTTCTCCTGTGCGTTGTCTTTTGAGGCTACAGGTTTAGACGTACACGCCACACCAAATCTTTTCAAGTTATAACGTGTTGTTTAGGAGATACAAGCAAATTTTTTACGATGCGTTATTTCTTCTCCTAAAGTGTTTCCAATATGTACTTATTTGTCTTTACTCTGCAACACTGTATTTCCTTACAACGTGGTATTCTTACATATTCTTTTGAGAGAAAACTCTCCTGTGCATTCTCTTTTGAGGCTACACGCTTAGACAAACACTCAACACCAAAGCTTTTCGAGTTACACCGTGTTTTTTAGGAAAAACAAGATAATTTTGCACGATGCGAGATTTCCTTAAAACGTGTTTTCTGACAAATTTTGATGAAAGAAAATTCTCCTGTGAGTTCCCTTTTGAGGCTACACGTTTAGACGTACACGTCACACCAAATCTTTTCGAGTTACAAGGTGTTGTTTAGGAGATACAAGCTAATTTTTTACGATGCGTTATTTCTTCTCGTAAAATGTGTCCAATACGTACTTATTTGTCTTTACTCTGCAACACTGTATTTCCTTATAACGTGGTATTCTTACATATTCTTTCGAGAGAAAACTCTCCTGTGCGTTCTCTTTTGAGGCTCCACGCTTATACATACACGCACCACCAAAGCTTTCCGAGTTACAACGTGTTGTTTAGGAAAAACAAGATAATTTCCACGATGCGGGATTTCCATAAAACGTGGTTTTCTGACAAATTTTGACGAAAGAAAATTATCCTGTGAGGTCTCTTTTGAGACTACACGTTTAGACGTACACGCCACACCAAATCTTTTCGAGTTACATCGTGTTGTTTAGGAGATACAAGCTAATTTTGAACGATGCGTTATTACTTCTCGTAAAGTGTTTCCAATACCTACGTATTTGTCTTTACTCTGCAACACTGTATTTCCTTATAACGTCGTATTCTTATATATTCTTTCGAGAGAAATCTCTCCTGTGCATTCTCTTTTGAGGCCACACGTTTAGACATACACGCAACACCAAAGCTTTTCGAGTTACGAAGTGTTGTGCAGGAAAAACAAGATAATTTCACACAATGCGGGATTTCCTTAATACGTGGATTCTGACAAATTTTGACGAAAGAAAATTCTCCTGTGTGTTCTCTTTTGAGGCTACATATTTAGACGTACACGCCACATCAAATCTTTTCGAATTACAACGTATTGTTTAGGAGATACAAGCTAATTTTGTACAATGCGTTAATTCTTCTCGTAAAGTGTTTCCAATACGTACATATTTGTCTTTACTCTGCAACACTGTATTTCTTAAAACGTGGTTTTCTTACATATTATTTCAAGAGAAAACTATCCTGTGCATTCCCTTTTGAGGCTGCACACTTAGACATACAGGCAACAACAAAGCTTTTCGAGTTACAACCTGTTGTTTATGAAAAACAAGATAATTTCGCACGATGCGGGATTTCCTTAAAACGTGGTTTTCTGACAAATTTTGACGAAAGAAAATTCTCCTGTGGGTTCCCTTTTGAGGCTTCACGTTTAGACGTGCACGCCACACCAAATCCTTTCAAGTTACCACATGTTGTGTAGGAGATACAAGCTAATTTTGTACGCTGTGTTATTTCTTCTCATAAAGTGTTTCCAATACGTACGTATTTGTCTTTATTCTGCAACACTGTATTTCCTTATAACGTGGTATTCTTACATATTCTGTCGAGAGAAAACTATCCTGTGCGTTCCCTTTTGAGGCTACACACTTAGACATACAGGCAACACCAAAACCTTTCAAGTTACAACGTGTTGTTTATGAAAAACAAGATAAGTTCGCACGATGCGGGATTTCCTTAAAACGTGGTGTTCTGACAAATTTTGACGAAAGAAAATTCTCCTGTTGGTTCTCTTTTGAGGCTACACGTTTAGACGTGCACGCCACACCAAATCTTTTCGAGTTACCACGTGTTGTTTAGGAGATACAAGCTAATTTTTTACGATGCTTTATTTCTTCTCTTAAAGTGTTTCCAATAAGTACGTATTTGTCTTTACTCTGCAACACTGTATTTCCTTATAACGTTGTATTCTTACATGTTCTTTCGAGAGAAAAATCTCCTGTGCCTTCTCTTAAGTGGCTACACGCATAGACATACATGCAGCACCAAAGCTTTTCGAGTTACAACGTGTTGTTTAGGAAAAACAAGATAATTTTGCACGATGCGGGATATCCTTAAAACGTGGTTTTCTGACAAATTTTGAGGAAAGAAAGTTCTCCTGTGGGTTCTCTTTTGAGGCTACAAGTTTAGACGTATGAGCCACACCAAATCTTTTTGAGTTACAACGTGTTGTTTACGAGATACAAGCAAATTTTTTACGATGCGTTATTTCTTCTCCTAAAGTGTTTCCAATATGTACTTATTTGTCTTTACTCTGCAACACTGTATTTCCTTATAACGTGGTATTCTTACATATTCTTTCGAGAGAAAACTCTCCTGTGCGTTCTCTTTTGAGGCTACACGCTTAGACAAACACTCAACACCAAAGCTTTTCGAGTTACACCTTGTTGTTTAGTAAAAACAAGATAATTTTGCACGATGCGAGATTTCCTTAAAACGTGATTTCTGACAAATTTTGATGAAAGAAAATTCTCCTGTGAGTTCTCTTTTGAGGGTACATGTTTAGACGTACATGTCACACACCAAATCTTTTCGAGTTACAACGCGTTGTTTAGGAGATACAAGCTAATTTTTTACGATGCGTTATTTCTTCTCATAAATTGTGTCCAATACTTACTTATTTGTCTTTACTCTGCAACACTGTATTTCCTTATAACGCGGTATTCTTACATATTCTTTCGAGAGAAAACTCTCCTGTGCGTTCTGTTTGAGGCTACACGCTTAGACATACACGCAGCACCAAAGCTTTTCGAGTTACAACGTGTTGTTTAGGAAAAACAAGATAATTTCCACGATGCGGGATTTCCATAAAACGTGGTTTTCTGACAAATTTTGACGAAAGAAAATACTCCTGTAAGTTCACTTTTGAGGCTACACGTTTAGACGCACACGCCACACCAAATCTTTTCGAGTTACATCGTGTTGTTTAGGAGATACAAGCTAATTTTGTACGATGCGTTATTTCGTCTCGTAAAGTGTTGCCAATACGAATGTATTTGTCTTTACTCTGCAACACTGTATTTCCTTAAAACGTGGTTTTCTTACATATTCTTTCGAGAAAAAAACTCTCCTGTGCCTTCTCTCTTGAGGCTACACGCTTAGACATACAGGCAACACCAAAGCTTTTCGAGTTACAACGTGTTGTTTAGGAAAAACAAGATAATTTCGCAAGATGCGGGATTTCCTTAAAACGTGGTTTTCTGAAAAATTTTGACCAAAGAAAATTCTCCTGTTGGTTCTCTTTTGAGGCTACAAGTTTAGACGTACACGCCACACTAAATCCTTTTCAGTTACAACGTGTTGTTTAGGAGATACAGACTAATTTTGTACGATGCCTTATTTTTTCTCGTAAGGTGTTGCCAATACGTACATATTTGTCTTTACTCTGCAACTCTGTATTTCCTTAAAACGTGGTATTCTTACATATTCTTTCGAGAGAAAACTCTCCTGTGCCTTCTCTTTTGAGGCTACACGTTTAGACGTACACGACACACAAAATATTTCGAGTTACAACGTGTTGTTTAGGAGATAAAAGCTAATTTTGTACGATGCTTTATTTCTTCTCGTAAAGTGTTTCCTATACATAAGTATTTGTATTTACACTGCAACATTGTATTTCCTTATAATGTGGTATTCTTACATATTCTTTCGAGAGAAAACTCTCCTGTGCGTTCTCTTTTGAGGCTACACGCTTAGACATACACGCAGCACCAAAGCTTTTAGAGTTACAACGTGTTGTTTAGGAAAAACAAGATAATTTCCACGATGCGGGATTTCCATAAAACGTGGTTTTCTGACAAATATTGACGAACGAAAATACTCCTGTAAGTTCACTTTTGAGGCTACACGTTTAGACGTACACGGCACACCAAATCTTTTCGAGTTACATCGTGTTGTTTAGGAGATACAAGCTAATTCTGTACGATGCGTTATTTCTTCTCGTAAAGTGTTTCCAATACCTACGTATTTGTCTTTACTCTGCAACACTGTATTTCCTTATAACGTGGTATTCTTATATATTCTTTCGAGAGAAAACTCTCCTGTGCGTTATCTTTTGAGGCCACACGTGTAGACATACATGCAACACCAAAGCTTTCGATTTACAATGTGTTGTTTAGGAAAAACAAGATAATTTCGCACAATGCGGGATTTCCTTAAAACGTGGTTTTCTGACAAATTTTGACGAAAGAAAATTCTCCTGTGGGTTCTCTTTTGAGGCTACACGTTTCAACTTACACGTCACACCAAATCCTTCAAGTTACAACGTGTTGTTTAGGAAATACAAACTAATTTTGTACGATGTATTATTCCTTCTCGTAAAGTGTTTCCAATAAGTAAGTATCTCTCTTTACTCTGCAACACTGTATTTCCTTATAACGTGGTATTCTTACATATTCTTTCGAGAGAATACTCTACTGTGCATTCTCTTTTGAGGCTACATGCTTAGACATACACGCAACACCAAAGCTTTTCGAGTTACAACGTGTTGTTTAGGAAAAACAAGATAATTTCACATGATGCAGGACTTCCTTAAAACGTGGTTTTCTGAAAAAATTTTGACCAAAGAAAATTCTCCTGTGGCTTCTCTTTTGAGGCTACGCATTTAGATGTAAACACAACACCAAATATTTTCGAGTTACAACGTGTTGTTTACACCAAAGCTTTTCGAGTTACAACATGTTGTTTAGGAAAAACAAGATAATTTCGCACGATGCGGGATTTCCTTAAAACGTGGTTTTCCGACATATTTTGACGAAAGAAAATTCTCCTGTGGGTTCTCTTTTGAGGCTACATGTTTCAACGTACACGCCACACAAAATCTTTTCGCGTTACACCGTGTTGTTTAGGAAATACAAGCTAATTTTGTATGATGTATTATTCCTTCTCGTAAAGTGTTTCCAATATGTATGTATCTGTCTTTACTGTGCAACACTGTATGTCCTTATAAGGTGGTATTCTTAAATATTCTTTCAAGAGAATACTCTCCTGTGCGTTCTCTTTTGAGGCTACACGCTTAGACATACATGCAAAACCAAAGCTTTTCGAGTTACAACGTGTTGTTTAGGAAAAACAAGATAATTTCACACGATGCGGGATTTCCAGAAAACGTGGTTTTCTGAAAAAATTTTGACCAACGAAAATTCTCCTGTGGGTTCTCTTTTGAGGCTACACCTTTAGATAAACACCACACCAAATCCTTTTGAGTTATAACGTGTTGTTTAGGAGATACAAGCTAATTTTTTACCATGTGTTATTTCTTCTCGTAAAGTGTTTCCAATACGTACATATTTGTCTTTACTCTGCAACACTGTTTTTCCATATAACGTGGAATAACAAATAGTAAAAAATTAGTTTGTATCTCCTAAACAACACGTTATAACTCGAAAGGATTTGGTGTGGCTTGTACGTCTAAACGTGTACCCTCAAAAGAGAACCCACGTTTTAAGGAAATCCCGCATCGTGCGCAATTATCTTCTTTTTCCTAAACAACACGTTTTAACTCGAAAAGCTTTGGTGTTGCGTGTATGTCTAAGCGTGTAGCCTCAAAAGAGAACGCACAGGAGAGTTTTCTCTCGAAAGAGTATGTAAGAATACCACTTTATAAGGAAATACAGTGTCGCAGAGTAAAGGCAAATACATACGTATTGGAAACACTTTACGAGAAAAAATAACGCAACGTACAAAATTAGCTTGTATCTCCTAAACAACACGTTGTAACTCGAAAAGATTTGGTGTGGCCTGTACGTCTAAACGTGTAGCCTCAAAAGAGAACCCACAGGAGAATTTTCTTTCGTCAAAATTTTTCAGAAAACCACGTTTTAAGGAAATCCCGCTTTAAGGAAATCCTAAACAACACGTTGTAACTCGAAAAGCTTTGGTGTTGCTTGTATGTTTAAGCGTGTAGCCTCAAAAGAGAACGCACAGGAGAGTTTTTTCTCGATAGAATTTGTAAGGATACCACGTTATAAGGAAATACAGTGTTGCAGAATAAAGACAAATATGTATGTATTGGAAACGCATAAATCCCGCATCATGCGAAATTATCTTGTTCTTCCTAAACAACACGTTGTAACTCGAAAAGCGTTGGTGTTGCGTATATGTCTAAGCGTGTAGCCTCAAATGAGAACGCACAGGAGAGTTTTCTCTTGAAAGAATATGTAAGAATACCACGTTGTAGAATAAAGACATATACTTACTTATTGGAAAAAACTTTAGGAGAAGAAATAACGCATCGTACAAAATTAGCTTGTATCTCCTAAACAACACGTTGTAACTTAAAAAGATTTGGTGTGGCCTGTACGTCTAAACGTGTAGCCTCAAAAGAGAACCCATAGAGGAATTTTCCTTGGTCAAAATTTGTCAGAAAACCACTTATTAAGGAAATCCCGCATCGTGCGTAATTATCTTGTTTTTCCTAAACAACACGTTGTAACTCGAAAAGCTTTGGTGTTGCATGTATGTCTAAGTGCGTAGCCTCAAAGGGGAATGCCCAGGAGAGTTTTCTCTCGAAAGAATATGTAAGAATACCACGTTATAAGGAAATACAGTGTTGCAGAGTATAGACAAATACATACTTATTGGAAACACTTTACGAGAAGAAATAAAGCATCATGCAAAATTAGCATGTATCTCGTAAACAACACGTTGTAACTGGAAAAGATTTGGTGTGGTGTGTACGTCTAAACGTGTAGCCTCAAAAGAGAATCCACAGGAGAGTTTTCTTTGGTCAAAATTTGTCAAAAACCACGTTTTACGGAAATCCCGCATCGTGCGAAAATATCTTGTTTTTCCTAAACAACACATTGTAACTCGAAAAGCTTTGGTGTTGCGTGTATTTCTAAGCGTGTAGCCTCAAAAGAGAACGCACAGGAGAGTTTTCTCCCGAAAGAATATGTAAGAATACCACGTTATAAGGAAATATAGTGTTGCAGAGTAAAGACAAATACATACTTATTGGAAACACTTAAACTTTACGAGAAGAAATAACACATAGTAAAAAAATTAATTTGTATCTCCTAAACAACACGTTATAACTCGAAAGGATTTGGTGTGGCGTGTATGTCTAAACGTGTACCCTCAAAAAAGAACCCACAGGAGAATTTTCTTTCTTCAAAATTTGTCAGAAAACCACGTTTTAAGGAAATCCCGCATCATGCGAAATTATCTTGTTTTTCCTAAACAACACGTTGTAACTCAAAAAGCTTTGGTGTTGCGTGTATGTCTAGGCGTGTATGTCTAGGCGTGTAGCCTCCAAAGAGAACGCACAGGAGAGTTTACTGTCGAAAGAATATGTAAGAATACCACGTAATAAGGAAATACAGTGTTGCAGAGTAAAGGCAAATACATACGTATTGGAAACACTTAACTTTACGAGAAGAAATAAGGCATCATAAAAAAAATTAGCTTGTATCTCCTAAACAACACGTTGTAACTCAAAAAGATTTGGTGTGGTGTGTACGTCTAAACGTGTAGCCTTAATAGAGAACCCACAGGAGAATTTTCTTTCATCAAAATTTGTCAGAAAACCACGTTTTAAGGAAATCCCGCATCGTGGGAAATTATCTTGTTCTTCCTAAACAACACATTGTAACTCGAAAAGCTTTGGTGTTGCGTGTATGTCTAAGGGTGTAGCCTCAAATGAGAACGCACAGGAGAGTTTTCTCTCGAAAGAATATGTAAGAATACCACGTTATAAGGAAATACAGTGTTGCAGAGTAAAGACATATTTTTACTTATTAGAAAAACTTTCCGAGAAGAAATAACCTATCGTACAAAATTAGCTTGTATCTCCTAAACAACACGTTGTACCTTAAAAATATTAGGTGTGGCCTGTACGTCTAAACGTGTAGCCTCAAAAGAGAACCCATAGGAGTATTTTCCTTGGTCAAAATTTGTCAGAAAACCACTTATTAAGGAAATCCCGCATCGCGCGAAATTATATTGTTTTTCCTAATCAACACGTTGTAACGCGAAAAGCTTTGGTGTTGCCTGTATGTCTAAGCGTGTAGCCTCAAAGGGGAACACACAGGAGAGTTTTCTCTCGAAAGAATATGTAAGAATACCACGTTATAAGGAAATACAGTGTTGCAGACTAAAGGCAAATATGTACGTATTGGAAACACGTTACGAGAAGAAATAACGCATCGTAGAAAATTAGCTTGTATCTCCTAAACAACACGTTGTAACTCGAAAGGATTTGGTGTGGCGTGTACGTCTAAACGTGTAGCCTCAAAAGAGAACACACAGGACAATTTTCTTTCGTCAAAAATTTTCAGAAATCCACGTTTTAAGGAAATCCCGCATCGTGAGAAATTATCTAGATCTTCCTAAACAACACGTTTTAACTCGAAAAGCTTTGGTGTTGGGTGTATGTCTAAGCATGTAGCCCCAAAAGAGAAAGCAGAGGAGAGTTTTTTCTCGAAAGAATATGTAAGAATGACACGTTATAAGGAAATACAGTGTTGCAGAGTAAAGACAAATACTTATTTATTGGAAAAACTTTACAAGAAGAAATAACGCATCGTACAAAATTAGCTTGTATCGCCTAAACAACACGTTGTAACTTAAAAAAGATTTGGACTGGCCTGTACGTCTAAACGTGTAGTCTCAAAAGAGAGCCCATAGGAGAATTTTCTTTGGTCAAAATATGTCAGAAAACCACGTATTAAGGAAATCCCTCATTGTGCGAAATTATCTGGTTTTTCCTAAACAACACATTGTAACGCGAAAAGCTTTGGTGTTGCGTGTATGTCTAAGCGTGTAGCCTCAAAAAAGGATGCACAGGAGAGTTTTTTCTCGAAAGAATATGTAAGAATACCACGTTATAAGGAAATACAGTGTTGCAGACTAAAGCCAAATACGTACGTATTGGAAACACTTTACTAGAAGAAATAACGCATCGTACAAAATTAGCTTGTATCTCCTAAACAACACGTTGTAACTCAAAAAGATTTGGTGTGGCGTGTACGTCTAAACGTGTAGCCTCAAAAGAGAACCCACAGGAGAATTTTCTTTCGTCAAAATTTTTCAGAAACCACGTTTTAAGTAAATCCCGCATCGTGCGAAATTATCTTGTTTTCCCTAAACAACACGTTGTAACTCGAAAGCTTTGGTGTTGCGTGTATGTCTAAGTGTGTAGCCTCAAAAGAGAATGCACAGGAGAGTTTTTTCTCGATAGAATTTGTAAGGATACCACGTTATAAGGAAATACAGTGTTGCAGAATAAAGACAAATACGTATGTATTAGAAACCCATAAACTTTACGAGATGAAATAAATCATCGTACAAAATGAGCTTGTATCTCCTACACAACACGTTGTAACTCGAAAAGATTTGTTGTGGCGTGTACGTCTAAACATGTAGCCTCAAAAGAGAACCCACAGGAGAATTTTCTTTCATCAAAATTTGTCAGAAATCCACGTTTTAAGGAAATCCCGCATTGTGCGCAATTATCTTGTTTTTCATAAACAAAACATTGTAACTCTAAAAGCTTTGGTGTTGGGTGTATGTGCAAGTGTGTGGCCTCAAAAGAGAATGCACAGGAGAGTTTTCTCTCGAAAGAATATGTAAGAATACCACGTTATAAGGAAATACATTGCTGCAGAGTAGAGGCAAATACATACGTATTGGAAACATATTATGAGAAGAAATAATGCATGGTACAAAATTAGCTTGTATCTCCTAAACAACACGTGGTAACTCAAAAATATTTGGTGTGGCGTGTACGTCTAAATGTGTAGCCTCAAAAGAGAACCCACAGGAGAATTTTCTTACGTCAAAATTTGTCAGAAAAGCACATTTTAAGGAAATCCCGCATCGTGTGAAATTATCTTGTTTTTCCTAATCAACACGTTGTAACTCGAAAAGCTTTGGTGTTGTGTGTATGTCTAAGCGTGTAGCCTCCAAAGAGAACGCACAGGATAGTTTTCTCTCGAAAGAATATGTAAGATACCATGTTATAAGGAAATACAGTTTTGCAGAGTAAAGACAAATACTTATTTATTGGAAAAACTTTACGAGATGAAATAACGCATCATAAAAAATTAGCTTGTATCTCCTAAACAACACGTTGTAACTCAAAAAGATTTGGTTTGGCATGTACGTCTAAACGTGTAGCCTCAAAAGAGAACCCACAGGAGAATTTTCTTTCGCCAAATTTGTCAGAAAACCATGTTTTATGGAAATCCCGCATCATGTTAAATTATCTTGTTTTTCCTGAACAACACGTTGTACCTCGAAAAGCTTTGGTGTTGTGTGAATGTCTAAGCGTGTAGCCTCAAAAGAGAATGCACAGAAGAGTTTTCTCTCGAAAGAACATGTAAGAAAACCACATTATAAGGAAATACAGTTTTGCAGAGTAAAGACAAATACGTATGTATTTGAAACACTTTATGAGAAGAAATAACGCATCGTAAAAAATTAGTTTGTATCTCCTAAACAACACGTTGTAACTCGAAAAGATTTGGTGTGGCATGTACGTCTAAATGTGTAGCCTCAAAAGAGAACCCACAGGAGAATTTTCTTTCGTCAAAATTTGTCAGAAAACCACTTATTAAAGAAATCCCGCATCGTGCGAAACTATCTTGTTTTTCCTAAACAACACGTTGTAACTCAAAAAGATTTGGTCTGGTGTGTACGTCTAAACGTGTAGCCTTAATAGAGAACCCACAGGAGAATTTTCTTTCATCAAAATTTGTCAGAAAACCACGTTTTAAGGAAATCCCGCATCGTGGGAAATTATCTTGTTCTTCCTAAACAACACATTGTAACTCGAAAAGCTTTGGTGTTGCGTGTATGTCTAAGCGTGTAGCCTCAAATGAGAACGCACAGGAGAGTTTTCTCTCGAAAGAATATGTAAGAATACCACGTTATAAGGAAATACAGTGTTGCAGAGTAAAGACATATTTTTACTTATTAGAAAAACATTCCGAGAAGAAATAACCTATCGTACAAAATTAGCTTGTATCTCCTAAACAACACGTTGTACCTTAAAAAGATTAGGTGTGGCCTGTACGTCTAAACGTGTAGCCTCAAAAGAGAACCCATAGGAGAATTTTCCTTGGTCAAAATTTGTCAGAAAACCACTTATTAAGGAAATCCCGCATCGCGCGAAATTATATTGTTTTTCCTAATCAACACGTTGTAAAGCGAAAAGCTTTGGTGTTGCCTGTATGTCTAAGCGTGTAGCCTCAAAGGGGAACATACAGGAGAGTTTTCTCTCGAAAGAATATGTAAGAATACCACGTTATAAGGAAATACAGTGTTGCAGACTAAAGGCAAATATGTACGTATTGGAAACACGTTACGAGAAGAAATAACGCATCGTAGAAAATTAGCTTGTATCTCCTAAACAACACGTTGTAACTCGAAAGGATTTGGTGTGGCGTGTACGTCTAAACGTGTAGCCTCAAAAGAGAACACACAGGACAATTTTCTTTCGTCAAAAATTTTCAGAAATCCACGTTTTAAGGAAATCCCGCATCGTGAGAAATTATCTAGATCTTCCTAAACAACACATTGTAACTCGAAAAGCTTTGGTGTTGGGTGTATGTCTAAGCATGTAGCCCCAAAAGAGAAGGCAGAGGAGAGTTTTTTCTCGAAAGAATATGTAAGAATACCACGTTATAAGGGAATACAGTGTTGCAGAGTAAAGACAAATACGTATGTATTGGAAACCCATAAACTTTACGAGATGAAATAAAGCTTCGTAAAAAATTAGCTTGTATCTCCTAAACAACACGTTGTAACTCGAAAAGATTTGGTGTGGTGTGTACGTCTAAACGTGTAGCCTCAAAAGAGAACACATAGGACAATTTTCTTTCATCAAATTTTGTCAGAAAACCACGTTTTAAGGAAATCACGCATCGTGAGAAATTATCTAGATCTTCCTAAACAACACGTTTTAACTCGAAAAGCTTTGGTGTTGGGTGTATGTCTAAGCATGTAGCCCCAAAAGAGAAGGCAGAGGAGAGTTTTTTCTCGAAAGAATATGTAAGAATGACACGTTATAAGGAAATACAGTGTTGCAGAGAAAAGACAAATACTTATTTATTGGAAAAACTTTACAAGAAGAAATAACGCATCGTACAAAATTAGCTTGTATCGCCTAAACAACACGTTGTAACTTAAAAAAGATTTGGACTGGCCTGTACGTCTAAACGTGTAGTCTCAAAAGAGAACCCATAGGAGAATTTTCTTTGGTCAAAATATGTCAGAAAACCACGTATTAAGGAAATCCCTCATTGTGCGAAATTATCTGTTTTTTCCTAAACAACACATTGTAACGCGAAAAGCTTTGGTGTTGCGTGTATGTCTAAGCGTGTAGCCTCAAAAAAGGATGCACAGGAGAGTTTTTTCTCGAAAGAATATGTAAGAATACCACGTTATAAGGAAATACAGTGTTGCAGACTAAAGCCAAATACGTACGTATTGGAAACACTTTACTAGAAGAAATAACGCATCGTACAAAATTAGCTTGTATCTCCTAAACAACACGTTGTAACTCGAAAAGATTTGGTGTGGCGTGTACGTCTAAACGTGTAGCCTCAAAAGAGAACCCACAGGAGAATTTTCTTTCGTCAAAATTTTTCAGAAACCACGTTTTAAGTAAATCCCGCATCATGCGAAATTATCTTGTTTTTCCTAAACAACACGTTGTAACTCGAAAGCTTTGGTGTTGCGTGTATGTCTAAGCGTGTAGCCTCAAAAGAGAATGCACAGGAGAGTTTTTTTCTCGATAGAATTTGTAAGGATACCACGTTATAAGGAAATACAGTGTTGCAGAATAAAGACAAATACGTATGTATTGGAAACCCATAAACTTTACGAGATGAAATAAATCATCGTACAAAATGAGCTTGTATCTCCTACACAACACGTTGTAACTCGAAAAGATTTGGTGTGGCGTGTACGTCTAAACATGTAGCCTCAAAAGAGAACCCACAGGAGAATTTTCTTTCATCAAAATTTGTCAGAAATCCACGTTTTAAGGAAATCCCGCATTGTGCGCAATTATCTTGTTTTTCATAAACAAAACATTGTAACTCTAAAAGCTTTGGTGTTGGGTGTATGTGCAAGTGTGTGGCCTCAAAAGAGAATGCACAGGAGAGTTTTCTCTCGAAAGAATATGTAAGAATACCACGTTATAAGGAAATACATTGCTGCAGAGTAGAGGCAAATACATACGTATTGGAAACATATTATGAGAAGAAATAATGCATGGTACAAAATTAGCTTGTATCTCCTAAACAACACGTGGTAACTCAAAATTAATTGGTGTGGCGTGTACGTCTAAATGTGTAGCCTCAAAAGAGAACCCACAGGAGAATTTTCTTACGTCATAATTTGTCAGAAAAGCACATTTTAAGGAAATCCCGCATCGTGTGAAATTATCTTGTTTTTCCTAATCAACACGTTGTAACTCGAAAAGCTTTGGTGTTGTGTGTATGTCTAAGCGTGTAGCCTCCAAAGAGAACGCACAGGATAGTTTTCTCTCGAAAGAATATGTAAGATACCATGTTATAAGGAAATACAGTTTTGCAGAGTAAAGACAAATACTTATTTATTGGAAAAACTTTACGAGAAGAAATAACGCATCATAAAAAATTAGCTTGTATCTCCTAAACAACACGTTGTAACTCAAAAAGATTTGGTTTGGCATGTACGTCTAAACGTGTAGCCTCAAAAGAGAACCCACAGGAGAATTTTCTTTCGCCAAATTTGTCAGAAAACCATGTTTTATGGAAATCCCGCATCATGTTAAATTATCTTGTTTTTCCTAAACAACACGTTGTACCTCGAAAAGCTTTGGTGTTGTGTGAATGTCTAAGCGTGTAGCCTCAAAAGAGAATGCACAGAAGAGTTTTCTCTCGAAAGAACATGTAAGAATACCACATTATAAGGAAATACAGTTTTGCAGAGTAAAGACAAATACGTATGTATTTGAAACACTTTATGAGAAGAAATAACGCATCGTAAAAAATTAGTTTGTATCTCCTAAACAACACGTTGTAACTCGAAAAGATTTGGTGTGGCATGTACGTCTAAATGTGTAGCCTCAAAAGAGAACCCACAGGAGAATTTTCTTTCGTCAAAATTTGTCAGAAAACCACTTATTAAGGAAATCCCGCATCGTGCGAAACTATCTTGTTTTTCCTAAACAACACATTGTAACTCGAAAATCTTTGGTGTTGCGTGTATGTCTAAGCATGTAGCCTCAAAAGAGAAAGCACCGGAGAGCTTTCTCTCGAACGAGTATGTAAGAATACCACGTTATAAGGAAATACATTGTGACAAATTAAAAATAAATTAGTTCCTTTTGGAAACACTTAAACTTTACAAGAAGATATAAAGCATCGTAAAAAATTAGCTTGTATCTCCTAAACAACACTTTGTAACTCGCAAACATTTGGTGTGGCGTGTACGTCTAAACGTTTAGCCTCAAATGAAAACCCACAGGAGAATTTTCTTTCCTCAAAATTTGTCAGAAAACCACGTTTTAAGGAATTCCCGCATCGTGCGAAATTATCTTGTTTCTCCTAAACAACACGTTCTAACTCGAAATGCTTTGGTGTTGCGTGTATGTCTAAGCGTGTAGCCTCAAAAGAGAATGCACAGGAGAGTTTTCTCTCGAAAGAATATGTACGAATACCATGTTATAAGGAAATACAGTGTTGTAGAGTAAAGACAAATATGTAAGTATTGGAAACACTTTAGGAGAAGAAATAATGCATCATACAAAATTAGCTTGTATCTCCTAAACAACACGTTGTAACTCGAAAAGATTTGGTGTGGCGTGTACGTCTAAACATGTAGCCTCAAAAGAGAACCCACAGGAGAATTTTCTTTCATCAAAATTTGTCAGAAAACCACGTTTTAAGGAAATCCCGCATTGTGCGCAATTATCTTGTTTTTCTTAAACAAAACATTGTAACTCGAAAAGCTTTGGTGTTGGGTGTATGTGTAAGCGTGTAGCCTCAAAAGAGAATGCACAGGAGAGCTTTCTCTCGAAAGAATACGTAAGAATACCACGTTATAAGGTAATATATTGCTGCAGAGTAAAGACAAATACATACGTATTGGAAACATATTATGAGAAAAAATAACGCATGGTACAAAATTAGCTTGTATCTCCTAAACAACACGTGGTAACTCAAAAAGATTTGGTGTGGCGTGTACGTCTAAATGTGTAGCCTCAAATGAGAACCCACAGGAGAATTTTCTTACGTCAAAATTTGTCAGAAAACCACATTTTAAGGAAATCCCGCATCGTGAGAAATTATCCTGTTTTTCCTAATCAACACGTTGTAACTCGAAAAGCTTTGTTGTTGCATGTATGTCTAAGCGTGTAGCCTCCAAAGAGAACGCACAGGGTAGTTTTCTCTCGAAAGAATATGTAGGAATACCACGATATAAGGAAATACAGTGTTGCAGAGTATAGACAAATATGTACTTATTGGAAACACTTTATGAGAAGAAATAACGCATCATAAAAAATTAGCTTGTATCTCCTAAACAACACGTTGTATCTCGAAAAGATTTGGTGTGGCGTGTACGTCTAAACGTGTAGCCTCAAAAGAGAACACACAGGAGAATTTTCTTTCGTCAAAATTTGTCAGAAAACCACGTTTTAAGGAAATCCCGCATCGTGAGAAATTATCTTGTTCTTCCTAAACAACACGTTGTAACTCGAAAAGCTTTGCTGTTGAGTGTATGTCTAAGCGTGAAGCCTCAAATGAGAATGCACAGGAGAGTTTTCTCTCAAAAATATGTAAGAATACTATGTTATAAGGAAATACAGTTTTGCAGAGTAAAGACAAATACTTATTTATTGGAAAAACTTTACGAGAAGAAATAACGCATCGTACAAAATTAGCTTGTATTTCCTAAACAACACGTTGTAACTTAAAAAGATTTGGTGTGGCCTGTACATCTAAACGTGTAGTCTCAAAAGAGAACCCATAGGAGAATTTTCTTTGGTCAAAATTTGTCAGAAAACCACGTATTAAGGAAATCCTTCATCGTGCGAAATTATCTTGTTTTTTCCTAAACAACATGTTGTAACGCGAAAAGCTTTGGTGTTGCGTGTATATCTAAGCGTGTAGCCTCAAAAAAGAACGCACAGGAGAGTTTTCTCTTGAAAGGATATGTAAGAATACCACGTTATAAGGAAATACAGTGTTGCAGAGTAAAGACAAATATGTATGTATTGGAAACCCATAAACTTTAAGAGATGAAAAAAGCATCGTAAAAAATTAGCTTGTATCTCCTGAACAACACGTTGTAACTCGAAAGGATTTGGTGTGGCGTGTACGTCTAAACGTGTAGCCTCAAAAGAGAACCCACAGGAGAATTTTCTTTCGTCAAAATTTTTCAGAAAACCACATTTTAAGGAAATCCCGCTTCGTGAGAAATTATCTAGTTGTTCCTAAACAACACGTTTTAACTTGTAAAGATTTGGTGTTGGGTGTATCTGTAAGCTTGTAGCCCCAAAAGAGAACGCACAGGAGAGTTTTCTCTCGAAAGAATATGTAAGAATACCACGTTATAAGGAAATACAGTGTGGCAGAATAAAGACAAATACATATGTAATGGAAGCACTTTATGAGAGAAATAACGCATCTTGCAAAATTAGCTTGTATGTCCTAAACAACACGTTGTAACTCGAAAAGATTTGGTGTGGCGTGTACGTCTAAAAGTGTAGCCTCAAAAGAGAACCCACAGGAGAGTTTTCTTTCCTCAAAATTTGTCAGAAAACCACGTTTTAAGGAAATCCCGCAACATGCGAAATTATCTTGTTGTTCCTAACCAACACGTTGAAACTAGAAAATCTTTGGTGTTGCTTGTATGCCTAAGCGTGTAGCCTCAAAAGAGAATGCACAGGAGAGTTTTCTCCTGAAAGAATATGTAAGAAGACCACGTTATAAGGAAATATATTGCTGCAGAGTAAAGACAAATACGTACGTATTGGAAACACATTATGAGAAGAAATAACGCATGGTACAAAATTAGCTTGTATCTCCGAAACAACACGTGTAAACTCAAAAAGATTTGGTGTGGCGTGTACATCTAAACGTGTAGCCTCAAAAGAGAACCCACAGGAGAATTTTCTTACATCAAAATTTGTCAGAAAACCACGTTTTAAGGAAATCCCGCATCATGCGAAATTATCTTGTTTTTCCTAATCAACACACATTGTAGCACGAAAAGCTTTGGTGTTGCGTGAATGTCTAAGCGTGAAGCCTCCAAAGAGAACGCACAGGAGAGTTTTCTTTCGAAAGAATATGTAAGAATACCACGTTATAAGGAAATACAGTGTTGCAGAGTAGAGGCAAATATATACATATTGGAAACACTTAAACTTTACGAGAAGAAATAATTCATCGTTAAAAAATTAGATCGTATCTTCTAAACAACAAGTTGTAACTCAAAAAGTTTTGGTGTGGCGTGTACGTCTAAACGTGTAGCCTCAAAAGAGAACGCACAGGAGAGTTTTCTCCCGAAAGAATATGTAGGAATACTACGTTATAAGGAAATACAGTCTTGTAGAGTAAAGACAAATACATTCTTATTGGAAACACTTAAACTTTACGAGAAGAAATAACACATAGTACAAAATTAGCTTGTATATCCTAAACAACACGTTAGAACTCGAAAGGATTTGGTGTGGCGTGTACGTCTAAACGTGAAGCCTCAAAACAGAACCCACAGGAGAATTTTCTTTCCTCAAAATTTGTCAGAAAACCACGTTTTAAGGAAATCCCGCATCATGCGAAATTATCTTGTTTTTCCTAAACAACACGTTGTAACTCGAAAAGCTTTGGTGTTGCGTGAATGTCTAAGTGTGTAGCCTCCAAAGAGAATGCACAGGAGAGTTTTCTCTCGAAAGAATATGTAAGAATACCACGTTATAAGGAAATACAGTCTTGCAGAGTAGAGGCAAATATATACGTATTGCAAACACTTAAACTTTACGAGAAGAAATAATTCATCGTTAAAAAATTAGCTTGTATCTCCTAAACAACAAGTTGTAACTCAAAAATATTTGGTGTGGCGTGTACGTCTAAATGTTTAGCCTCAAAAGAGAACCCACAGGAGAATTTTCTTTCGTCAAAATTCGTCAGAAAACCACGTTTTAAGGAGATCCAGCATCATGAGAAATTATCTTGTTCTTCCTAAACAACACGTTGTAACTCGAAAAGCTTTGGTGTTGCGTGTATGTCTCAGCGTGTAGCCTCAAATGAGAATGCACAGGAGAGTTTTCTCTCGAAAAAATATGTAAGAATACCACCTTATAAGGAAATACAGTGTTGCAAAGTAAAGACAAATACTTACTTATTGGAAAAACTTTATGAGAAGAAATAACGCATCGTACCAAATTAGCCTGTATCTCCTAAACAACACGTTGAAACTTAAAAAGATTTGGTGTGACCTGTACGTCTAAACGTGTAGTCTCAAAAGAGAACCAATAGGAGAAATTTCTTTTGTCAAAATTTGTCAGAAAACCACGTATTAAGGAAATCCCTCATCGTGCGAAATTATCTTGTTTTTCCTAAACAACACGTTGTAATGCGAAAAACTTTGGTGTTGCATGTATGTCTAAGCGTGTAGCCTCAAAAGAGGACGCACAGGAGAGTTTTCTCTCGAAAGAATATGTAAGAATACCACGTTATAAGGAAATACAGTGTTGCAGACTAAAGGCAAATACGTACGTATTGGAAACACTTTACGAGAAGAAATAACGCATCGTACAAAATTAGCTTGATCTCCTAAACAACACATTGTAACTCGAAAAGTTTTGGTGTGGCGTGTACGTCTAAACGTGTAGCCTCAAAAGAGAACCCACAGGAGAATTTTTGTTTGTTAAAATTTGTCAGAAATCCATGTTTTAAGGAAATCACTCATCGTGCGAAATTATCTTGTTTTTCCTAAACAACACGTTGTAACTCGAAAAGCTTTGATGTTGCATGTATGTCTAAGCGTGAAGCCTCAAAAGAGAACGCACAGGAGAGTTTTCTCTCGAAAGAACATGTAAGAATACCACATTATAAGGAAATACAGTTTTGCAGAGTAAAGACAAATACATATGTATTTGAAACACTCTATGAGAAGAAATAACGCATCGTAAAAGATTAGTTTGTATCTCCTAAACAACACGTTGTAACTCGAAAAGATTTGGTGTGCCATGTACGTCTAAACGTGTAGCCTCAAAAGAGAACCCACAGGAGAATTTTCTTTCTTCAAAATTTGTCAGTAAACCACTTATTAAGGAAATGCCGCATCATGCGAAACTATCTTGTTTTTCCTAAAAAAGACATTGTAACTCGAAAATCTTTGGTGTTGCGTGTATGTCTAAGCATGTAGCCTCAAAAGAGAACGCACAGGAGAGATTTCTCTCGAACGAGTATGTAAGAATACCACGTTATAAGGAAATACATTGTGGCAAATTAAAGATAAATACGTTCCTTTTGGAAACATTTAAACTTTACAAGAAGATATAAAGCATCGTAAAAAATTAGCTTGTATCTCCTAAAGAACACGTTGCAACTCGAAAACATTTGGTGTGGCGTGTACGTCTAAACATTTAGCCTCAAATGAAAACCCACAGGAGAATTTTCTTTCCTCAAAATTTGTCAGAAAACCACGTTTTAAGGAATTCCCGCATCATGAGAAATTATCTTGTTTTTCCTAAACAACACGTTCTAACTCGAAATGCTTTGGTGTTGCGTGTATGTCTAAGCGTGTAGCCTCAAAAGAGAATGCACAGGAGAGTTTTCTCTCGAAAGAATATGTACGAATACCATGTTATAAAGAAATACAGTGTTGTAGAGTAAAGACAAATACGTACATATTGAAAACACTTTAGGAGAAGAAATAACGCATCGTACAAAATTAGCTTGTATCTCCTAAACAACACGTTGTAACCCGAAAAGATTTGGTGTGGCGTGTACGTCTAAACATGTAGCCTCAAAAGAGAACCCACAGGTGAATTTTCTTTCGTCAAAATTTGTCAGAAAACCACGTTTTAAGGAAATCCCGCATTGTGCGCAATTATCTTGTTTTTCATAAACAAAACATTGTAACTCGAAAAGCTTTGGTGTTGGGTGTATGTGTAAGCGTGTAGCCTCAAAAGAAAATGCACAGGAGAGTTTTCTCTCGAAAGAATATGTAAGAATACCACGTTATAAGGAAATATATTGCTGCAGAGTAAAGACAAATACATACGTATTGGAAACATATTATGAGAAGAAATAATGCATGGTACAAAATTTGCTTGTATCTCCTAAACAACACGTGGTAACTCAAAAAGATTTGGTGTGGCGTGCACGTCTAAATGTGTAGCCTCAACAGAGAACCCACAGGAGAATTTTCTTACGTCAAAATTTGTCAGAAAACCACTTTTTAAGGAAATCCCGCATCGTGGGAAATTATCTTGTTTTTCCTAATCAACATGTTGTAACACTAAAAGCTTTGGTGGTGTGTGTATGTCTAAGCGTGTAGCCTCCAAAGAGAACGCAAGGGATAGTTTTCTCGAAAGAATATGTAAGAATACCACGTTATAAGGAAATACAGTGTTGCAGAGTATAGACAAATATGTACTTATTGGAAACACTTTACGAAAAGAAATAACGCATCATGCAAACTTAGCTTGTATCTCCTAAACAACACGTTGTAACTCGAAAAGATTATGTGTGGCGTGAACGACTAAACGTGTAGCCTCAAAGGAGAACCCACAGGAGAGCTTTCTTTCGTCAAAATTTGTCAGAAAACCACGTTTTAAGGAAATCCTGCATCCTGCGAAATTATCTTGATTTTCCTAAACAACATGTTGTAACTCGAAAAGCTTTGGTGTTGCGTATATGTCTAAGCGTGTAGCCTCAAAAGAGAACGCACAGGAGAGTTTTCTCCCGAAAGAATATGTAGGAATACCACGTTATAAGGAAATACAGTGTTGCAGAGTAAAGACAAATAAATACTTATTGGAAACACTTAAACTTTACGAGAAGAAATAAAACATAGTACAAAATTAGCTTGTATATCCTAAACAACACGTTATAACTCGAAAGGATTTGGTGTTGCGTGTATGTCTAAGCATGTAGCCTCAAAAGAGAATGCACAGGAGTGTTTTCTCTCGAAAGAATATGTAAGAATACCATGTTATAAGGAAACATATTGCTGCAGAGTAAAGACAAATACATACGTTTTGGAAACACATTAAGAGAAGAAATAACGCATGGTACAAAATTAGCTTGCATCTCCGAAACAACACGTGGTAACTCAAAAATATTTGGTGTGGCGTGTACATCTAAACGTGTAGCCTCAAAAGAGAACCCACAGGAGAATTTTCTTACGTCAAAATTTGTCAGAAAACCACGTTTTAAGGAAATCCCGCATCGTGCAAAATTATATTGTTTTTCCTAATCAACACGTTGTAACTCGAAAAGCTTTGGTGGTGCGTGTAAGTCTAAGCGTGTAGCCTCCAAAGAGAACGCACAGGATAGTTTTCTCTCGAAAGAATATGTAAGAATACCACGTTATAAGGAAATACAGTGTTGCAGAGTATAGACAAATATGTACTTATTGGAAACACTTTAGGAGAAGAAATAACGCATCATGTAAAATTAGCTTGTATCTCCTAAACAACACGTTGTAACTCGACAAGATTTGGTGTGGCGTGTATGTCTAAACGTGTAGCCTCAAAGGAGAACCCACAGGAGAGTTTTCTTTCGTCAAAATTTGTCAGAAAACCACGTTTTAAGGAAATACCGCATCGTGCGAAATTATCTTGTTTATCCTAAACAACATGTTGTAACTCGAAAAGCTTTGGTGGTGCGTGTATGTCTAAGCGTGTAGCCTCAAAAGAGAACGCACAGGAGAGTTTTCTTCCGAAAGAATATGTAGGAATACCACGTTATAAGGAAATACAGTGTTGCAGAGTAAAGACAAATACATACTTATTGGAAACACTTAAGCTTTACGAGACGAAATAACACATAGTACAAAATTAGCTTGTATATCCTAAACAACACGTTATAACTCGAAAGGATTTGGTGTGGCGTGTACGTCTAAACGTGTAGCCTCAAAAGAGAACCCACAGGAGAATTTTCTTTCGTCAAAATTTGTCAGAAAACCACGTTTTAAGGAAATCCCGCATCATGCGAAATTATCTTGTTTTTCCTAAACAACACGTTGTAACTCGAAAAGCTTTGGTGTTGGGTGAATGTCTAAGCGTGTAGCCTCCAAAGAGAATGCACAGGAGAGTTTTCTCTCGAAAGAATATGTAAGAATATCACGTTATAAGGAAATACAGTGTGGGAGAGTAGAGGCAAGTACATACGTATTGGAAACACTTAAACTTTACGAGAAGAAATAATTCATCATAAAAATTAGCTTGTATCTCCTAAACAACAAGTTGTAACTCAAAAAGATTTGGTGTGGCGTGTACGTCTAAATGTGTAGCCTCAAAAGAGAACGCACAGGGGACTTTTCTCCCGAAAGAATATGTAGGAATACCACGTTATAAGGAAATACAGTGTTGCAGAGTAAAGACAAATACATACTTATTGGAAACAGTTAAGCTTTACGAGAAGAAATAACACATAGTACAAAAGTAGCTTGTATATCCTAAACAACAGGTTATAACTCGATAGGATTTTGTGTGGCGTGTACATCTAAACGTGTAGCCTCAAAAGAGAACCCACAGGAGAATTTTCTTTCGTCAACACTTTTCAGAAAACCACGTTTTAAGGGAATCCCGCATCATGCGAAATTATCTTGTTTTTCCTAAACAACACGTTGTAACTCGAAAAGCTTTGGTGTTGCGTGAATGTCTAAGCCTGTAGCCTCCAAAGAGAACGCACAGGAGAGTTTTCTCTCGAAAGAATATGTAAGAATACCACGTTATAAGGAAATACAGTGTGGCAGAGTAAAGAAAATACGTATGTAATGGGAGCACTTTATGAGAGAAATAACGCATCTTGCAAAACTAGCTTGTATGTCCTAAACAACACGTTGTAACTCGAAAAGATTTGGTGTGGCGTGTACGTCTAAAAGTGTAGCCTCAAAAGAGAACCCACAGGAGAGTTTTCTTTCGTCAAAATTTGTTAGAAAACCACGTTTTAAGGAAATCCCGCATCGTGCAAAATTATCTTGTTTTTCCTAATCAACACGTTGTAACTCGAAAAGCTTTGGTGGTGCGTGTATGTCTAAGCATGTAGCCTCCAAAGAGAATGCACAGGATAGTTTTCTCTCCAAAGAATATGTAAGAATACCACGTTATAAGGAAATACAGTGTTGCAGAGTATAGACAAATATGTACTTATTGGAAACACTTTAGGAGAAGAAATAACGCATCATGTAAAATTAGCTTGTATCTCCTAAACAACACGTTGTAACTCGACAAGATTTGGTGTGGCGTGTATGTCTAAACGTGTAGCCTCAAAAGAGAACCCACAGGAGAGTTTTCTTTCGTCAAAATTTGTCAGAAAACCACGTTTTAAGGAAATACCGCATCGTGCAAAATTATCTTGTTTATCCTAAACAACATGTTGTAACTCGAAAAGCTTTGGTGGTGCGTGTATGTCTAAGCGTGTAGCCTCAAAAGAGAACGCACAGGAGAGTTTTCTTCCGAAAGAATATGTAGGAATACCACGTTATAAGGAAATACAGTGTTGCAGAGTAAAGACAAATACATACTTATTGGAAACACTTAAGCTTTACGAGACGAAATAACACATAGTACAAAATTAGCTTGTGTATCCTAAACAACACGTTATAACTCGAAAGGATTTGGTGTGGCGTGTACGTCTAAACGTGTAGCCTCAAAAGAGAACCCACAGGAGAATTTTCTTTCGTCAAAATTTGTCAGAAAACCACGTTTTAAGGAAATCCCGCATCATGCGAAATTATCTTGTTTTTCCTAAACAACACGTTGTAACTCGAAAAGCTTTGGTGTTGGGTGAATATCTAAGCGTGTAGCCTCCAAAGAGAACGCACAGGAGAGTTTTCTCTCGAAAGAATATGTAAGAATATCACGTTATAAGGAAATACAGTGTGGGAGAGTAGAGGCAAGTACATACGTATTGGAAACACTTAAACTTTACGAGAAGAAATAATTCATCGTAAAAAAAATTAGCTTGTATCTCCTAAACAACAAGTTGTAACTCAAAAAAATTTGGTGTTGCGTGTACGTCTAAACGTGTAGCCTCAAAAGAGAAAGCACAGGGGACTTTTCTCCCGAAAGAATATGTAGGAATACCACGTTATAACGAAATACAGTGTTGCAGAGGAAAGACAAATACATACTTATTGGAAACAGTTAAGCTTTACGAGAAGAAATAACACATAGTACAAAAGTAGCTTGTATATCCTAAACAACAGGTTATAACTCGATAGGATTTTGTGTGGCGTGTACATCTAAACGTGTAGCCTCAAAAGAGAACCCACAGGAGAATTTTCTTTCGTCAACACTTTTCAGAAAACCACGTTTTAAGGGAATCCCGCATCATGCGAAATTATCTTGTTTTTCCTAAACAACACGTTGTAACTCGAAAAGCTTTGGTGTTGCGTGAATGTCTAAGCCTGTAGCCTCCAAAGAGAACACACAGGAGAGTTTTCTCTCGAAAGAATATGTAAGAATACCACGTTATAAGGAAATACAGTGTGGCAGAGTAAAGAAATACGTATGTAATGGGAGCACTTTATGAGAGAAATAACGCATCTTGCAAAACTAGCTTGTATGTCCTAAACAACACGTTGTAACTCGAAAAGATTTGGTGTGGCGTATACGTCTAAAAGTGTAGCCTCAAAAGAGAACCCACAGGAGAGTTTTCTTTCGTCAAAATTTGTTAGAAAACCACGTTTTAAGGAAATCCCGCATCGTGCAAAATTATCTTGTTTTTCCTAATCAACACGTTGTAACTCGAAAAGCTTTGGTGGTGCGTGTATGTCTAAGCATGTAGCCTCCAAAGAGAATGCACAGGATAGTTTTCTCTCCAAAGAATATGTAAGAATACCACGTTATAAGGAAATACAGTGTTGCAGAGTATAGACAAATATGTACTTATTGGAAACACTTTAGGAGAAGAAATAACGCATCATGTAAAATTAGCTTGCATCTCCTAAACAACACGTTGTACCTCGACAAGATTTGGTGTGGCGTGTATGTCTAAACGTGTAGCCTCAAAAGAGAACCCACAGGAGAGTTTTCTTTCGTCAAAATTTGTCAGAAAACCACGTTTTAAGGAAATACCGCATCGTGCGAAATTATCTTGTTTATCCTAAACAACATGTTGTAACTCGAAAAGCTTTGGTGGTGCGTGTATGTCTAAGCGTGTAGCCTCAAAAGAGAATGCACAGGAGAGTTTTCTTCCGAAAGAATATGTAGGAATACCACGTTATAAGGAAATACAGTGTTGCAGAGTAAAGACAAATACATACTTATTGGAAACACTTAAGCTTTACGAGACGAAATAACACATAGTACAAAATTAGCTTGTATATCCTAAACAACACGTTATAACTTGAAAGGATTTGGTGTGGCGTGTACGTCTAAACGTGTAGCCTCAAAAGAGAACCCACAGGAGAATTTTCTTTCGTCAAAATTTGTCCGAAAACCACGTTTTAAGGAAATCCCGCATCATGCGAAATTATCTTGTTTTTCCTAAACAACACGTTGTAACTCCAAAAGCTTTGGTGTTGGGTGAATGTCTAAGCGTGTAGCCTCCAAAGAGAACGCACAGGAGAGTTTTCTCTCGAAAGAATATGTAAGAATATCACGTTATAAGGAAATACAGTGTGGGAGAGTAGAGGCAAGTACATACGTATTGGAAACACTTAAACTTTACGAGAAGAAATAATTCATCGTAAAAAAAATTAGCTTGTATCTCCTAAACAACAAGTTGTAACTCAAAAAGATTTGGTGTGGCGTGTACGTCTAAACGTGTAGCCTCAAAAGAGAACGCACAGGGGACTTTTCTCCCGAAAGAATATGTAGGAATACCACGTTATAAGGAAATACAGTGTTGCAGAGTAAAGACAAATACATACTTATTGGAAACAGTTAAGCTTTACGAGAAGAAATAACACATAGTACAAAAGTAGCTTGTATATCCTAAACAACAGGTTATAACTCGATAGGATTTTGTGTGGCGTGTACATCTAAACGTGTAGCCTCAAAAGAGAACCCACAGGAGAATTTTCTTTCGTCAACACTTTTCAGAAAACCACGTTTTAAGGGAATCCCGCATCATGCGAAATTATCTTGTTTTTCCTAAACAACACGTTGTAACTCGAAAAGCTTTGGTGTTGCGTGAATGTCTAAGCCTGTAGCCTCCAAAGAGAACGCACAGGAGAGTTTTCTCTCGAAAGAATATGTAAGAATACCACGTTATAAGGAAATACAGTGTGGCAGAGTAAAGAAAATACGTATGTAATGGGAGCACTTTATGAGAGAAATAGCGCATCTTGCAAAACTAGCTTGTATGTCCTAAACAACACGTTGTAACTCGAAAAGATTTGGTGTGGCGTGTACGTCTAAAAGTGTAGCCTCAAAAGAGAACCCACAGGAGTGTTTTCTTTCGTCAAAATTTGTTAGAAAACCACGTTTTAAGGAAATCCCGCATCGTGCAAAATTATCTTGTTTTTCCTAATCAACACGTTGTAACTCGAAAAGCTTTGGTGGTGCGTGTATGTCTAAGCATGTAGCCACCAAAGAGAATGCACAGGATAGTTTTCTCTCCAAAGAATATGTAAGAATACCACGTTATAAGGAAATACAGTGTTGCAGAATTTAGACAAATATGTACTTATTGGAAACACTTTAGGAGAAGAAATAACGCATCATGCAAAATTAGCTTGTATCTCCTAAACAACATGTTGTAACTCGACAAGATTTGGTGTGGCGTGTATGTCTAAACGTGTAGCCTCAAAAGAGAACCCACAGGAGAGTTTTCTTTCGTCAAAATTTGTCAGAAAACCACGTTTTAAGGAAATACCGCATCGTGCGAAATTATCTTGTTTATCCTAAACAACATGTTGTAACTCGAAAAGCTTTGGTGGTGCGTGTATGTCTAAGCGTGTAGCCTCAAAAGAGAACGCACAGGAGAGTTTTCTTCCGAAAGAATATGTAGGAATACCACGTTATAAGGAAATACAGTGTTGCAGATTAAAGACAAATACATACTTATTGGAAACACTTAAGCTTTACGAGACGAAATAACACATAGTACAAAATTAGCTTGTATATCCTAAACAACACGTTATAACTCGAAAGGATTTGGTGTGGCGTGTACGTCTAAACGTGTAGCCTCAAAAGAGAACCCACAGGAGAATTTTCTTTCGTCAAAATTTGTCAGAAAACCACGTTTTAAGGAAATCCCGCATCATGCGAAATTATCTTGTTTTTCCTAAACAACAAGTTGTAACTCGAAAAGCTTTGGTGTTGGGTGAATGTCTAAGCGTGTAGCCTCCAAAGAGAACGCACAGGAGAGTTTTCTCTCGAAAGAATATGTAAGAATATCACGTTATAAGGAAATACAGTGTGGGAGAGTAGAGGCAAGTACATACGTATTGGAAACACTTAAACTTTACGAGAAGAAATAATTCATCGTAAAAAAATTAGGTTGTATCTCCTAAACAACAAGTTGTAACTCAAAAAATTTGGTGTGGCGTGTACGTCTAAACGTGTAGCCTCAAAAGAGAACGCACAGGGGACTTTTCTCCCGAAAGAATATGTAGGAATACCACGTTATAAGGAAATACAGTGTTGCAGAGTAAAGACAAATACATACTTATTGGAAACAGTTAAGCTTTACGAGAAGAAATAACACATAGTACAAAAGTAGCTTGTATATCCTAAACAACAGGTTATAACTCGATAGGATTTTGTGTGGCGTGTACATCTAAACGTGTAGCCTCAAAAGAGAACCCACAGGAGAATTTTCTTTCGTCAACACTTTTCAGAAAACCACGTTTTAAGGGAATCCCGCATCATGCGAAATTATCTTGTTTTTCCTAAACAACACGTTGTAACTCGAAAAGCTTTGGTGTTGCGTGAATGTCTAAGCCTGTAGCCTCCAAAGAGAACGCACAGGAGAGTTTTCTCTCGAAAGAATATGTAAGAATACCACGTTATAAGGAAATACAGTGTGGCAGAGTAAAGAAAATACGTATGTAATGGGAGCACTTTATGAGAGAAATAACGCATCTTGCAAAACTAGCTTGTATGTCCTAAACAACACGTTGTAACTCAAAAACATTTGGTGTGGCGTGTACGTCTAAAAGTGTAGCCTCAAAAGAGAACCCACAGGAGAGTTTTCTTTCGTCAAAATTTGTTAGAAAACCACGTTTTAAGGAAATCCCGCATCGTGCAAAATTATCTTGTTTTTCCTAATCAACACGTTGTAACTCGAAAAGCTTTGGTGGTGCGTGTATGTCTAAGCATGTAGCCTCCAAAGAGAATGCACAGGATAGTTTTCTCTCCAAAGAATATGTAAGAATACCACGTTATAAGGAAATACAGTGTTGCAGAGTATAGACAAATATGTACTTATTGGAAACACTTTAGGAGAAGAAATAACGCATCATGTAAAATTAGCTTCTATCTCCTAAACAACACGTTGTAACTCGACAAGATTTGGTGTGGCGTGTATGTCTAAACGTGTAGCCTCTAAAGAGAACCCACAGGAGAGTTTTCTTTCGTCAAAATTTGTCAGAAAACCACGTTTTAAGGAAATACCGCATCGTGCGAAATTATCTTGTTTATCCTAAACAACATGTTGTAACTCGAAAAGCTTTGGTGGTGCGTGTATGTCTAAGCATGTAGCCTCAAAAGAGAACGCACAGGAGAGTTTTCTTCTGAAAGAATATGTAGGAATACCACGTTATAAGGAAATACAGTGTTGCAGATTAAAGACAAATACATACTTATTGGAAACACTTAAGCTTTACGAGACGAAATAACACATAGTACAAAATTAGCTTGTATATCCTAAACAACACGTTATAACTCGAAAGGATTTGGTGTGGCGTGTACGTCTAAACGTGTAGCCTCAAAAGAGAACCCACAGGAGAATTTTCTTTCGTCAAAATTTTTCAGAAAACCACGTTTTAAGGAAATCCCGCATCATGCGAAATTATCTTGTTTTTCCTAAAAAACACGTTGTAACTCGAAAAGCTTTCGTGTCTAAGCGTGTAGCCTCCAAAGAGAACGCACAGGAGAGTTTTCTCTCGAAAGAATATGTAAGAATAATACGTTATAAGGAAATACAGTGTTGCAGCGTAGAGGCAAATATATACATATTGGAAACAAACTTTACGAGAAGAAATAATTCATCGTTAAAAAATTAGCTTGTATATCCTAAACAACAAGTTGTAACTCAAAAAGATTTGGTGTGGCATGTACATCTAAACGTGTAGCCTCAAAAGAGAATGCACGGGAGAGTTTTCTCCCGAAAGAAAAGTAGGAATACTACGTTATAAGGAAATACAGTGTTGCAGAGTAAAGACAAATACATACATATTGGAAACACTTAAGCTTTACGAGAAGAAATAACACATAGTACAAAATTAGCTTGTATATCCTAAACAACACGTTAGAACTCAAAAGCATTTGGTGTGGCGTGTACGTCTAAACGTGAATCCTCAAAAGAGAACCCACAGGAGAATTTTCTTTCGTCAAATTTGTCAGAAAACCACGTTTTAAGGAAATCCCGAATCATGCGAAATTATCTTGTTTTTCCTAAACAACACGTTGTACCTCGAAAATCTTTCGTGTTGCGTGAATGTCTAAGTGTGTAGCCTCCAAAAAGAACGCACAGGAGAGTTTTCTCTCGAAAGAAATTGTAAGAATACCACGTTATAAGGAAATACAGTGTTGCAGAGTAGAGGCAAATACATACGTATTGGAAACACTTAAACTTTACGAGAAGAAATAATTCATTGTAAAAAAATAAGCTTGTATCTCCTAAACAACAAGTTGCAACTCAAAAAGATTTGGTGTGGCGTGTACGTCTAAACGTTTAGCCTCAAAAGAGAACCCACAGGAGAATTTTCTTTCGTCAAAATTTGTCAGAAAACCACGTTTTAAGGAAATCCCGCATCGTGAGAAATTATCTTGTTCTTCCTAAACAACACGTTGTAACCCGAAAAGCTTTGCTGTTGCGTGTATGTCTCAGCGTGTAGCCTCAAATGAGAACGCACAGGAGAGTTTTCTCTCGAAAAAATATGTAAGAATACCACGTTATAAGGAAATACAGTTTTGCAGAGTAAAGACAAATACTTATTGGAAAAACTTTATGAGAAGAAATAACGCATCATACAAAATTAGCTTGTATCTCCTAAACAACACATTGTAACTCGAAAAGATTTGGTGTGGCGTGTACGTCTAAACCTGAAGCCTCAAAGGAGAACCCACAGGAGAATTTTTGTTCGTAAAATTTGTCAGAAATCCATGTTTTAAGGAAATCACTCATCGTGCGAAATTATCTTGTTTTTCCTAAACAATACGTTGTAACTCGAAAAGCTTTGATGTTGCGTGTATGTCTAAGCGTGTAGCCTCAAAAGAGAACGCACAGGAGAGTTTTCTCTCGAAAGAACATGTAAGAATACCACATTATAAGGAAATACAGTTTTGCAGAGTAAAGACAAATACATATGTATTTGAAACACTCTATGAGAAGAAATAACGCATCGTAAAAAATTAGTTTGTATCTCCTAAACAACACGTTGTAACTCGAAAAGATTTCGTTTGGCATGTACGTCTAAACGTGTAGCCTCAAAAGAGAACCCACAGGAGAATTTTCTTTCGTCAAAATTTGTCAGAAAACCACTTATTAAGGAAATCCTGCATCATGCGAAACTATATTGTTTTTCCTAAACAACACATTGTAACTCGAAAATCTTTGGTGTTGCGTGTATGTCTAAGCATGTAGCCTCAAAAGAGAACGCACAGGAGAGATTTCTCTCGAATGAGTATGTAAGAATACCACGTTATAAGGAAATACATTGTGGCAAATTAAAGATAAATACATTCCTTTTGGAAACACTTAAACTTTACAAGAAGATATAAAGCATATGAAATAATTAGCTTGTATCTCCTAAAGAACACGTTGTAACTCGAAATCACTTGGTGTGGCGTGTACGTCTAAACGTTTAGCCTCAAATGAAAACCCACAGGAGAATTTTATTTCCTCAAAATTTGTCAGAAAACCACGTTTTAAGGAATTCCCGCATCATGAGAAATTATCTTGTTTTTCCTAAACAACACGTTCTAACTCGAAATGCTTTGGTGTTGCGTGTATATCTAAGCGTGTAGCCTCAAAAGGGAATGCACAGGAGAGTTTTCTCTCGAAAGAATATGTACGAATACCATGTTATAAGGAAATACAGTGTTGTAGAGTAAAGACAAATACGTACATATTGGAAACACTTTAGGAGAAGAAATAACGCATCGTACAAAATTAGCTTGTATCTCCTAAACAACACGTTGTAACTCGAAAAGATTTGGTGTGGCGTATACGTCTAAACATGTAGCCTCAAAAGAGAACCCACAGGAGAATTTTCTTTCGTCAAAATATGTCAGAAACCACGTTTTATGGAAATCCCGCATTGTGCGCAATTATCTTGTTTTTCATAAACAAAACATTGTAACTCGAAAAGCTTTGGTGTTGGCTGTATGTGTAAGCGTGTAGCCTCAAAAGAGAATGCACAGGAGAGTTTTCTCTCGAAAGAATATGTAAGAATACTACGTTAAAAGGAAATATATTGCTGCAGAGTAAAGACAAATACATACGTATTGGAAACATATTATGAGAAGAAATAATGCATGGTACAAAATTTGCTTGTATCTCCTAAACAACACGTGGTAACTCAAAAAGATTTGGTGTGGCGAGCACGTCTAAATGTGTAGCCTCAAAAGAGAACGCACAGGAGAATTTTCTTATGTCAAAATTTGTCAGAAAACCACTTTTTAAGGAAATGCCGCATCATGGGAAATTATCTTGTTTTTCCTAATCAACACGTTGTAACTCGAAAAGCTTTGGTGGTGCGTGTATGTCTAAGCGTGTAGCCTCCAAAGAGAACGCAAGGGATAGTTTTCTCTCGAAAGAATATGTAAGAATACCACGTTATAAGGAAATACAGTGTTGCAGAGTGTAGACAAATATGTACTTATTGGAAACACTTTACGAAATGAAATAACACATCATGCAAACTTAGCTTGTATCTCCTAAACAACACGTTGTAACTCGAAAAGATTTGGTGTGGCATGAACGACTAAACGTGTACCCTCAAAGGAGAACCCACAGGAGAGTTTTCTTTCATCAAAATTTGTCAGAAAACCACGTTTTAAGGAAATCCTGCATCATGCGAAATTATCTTGTTTTTCCTAAACAACATGTTGTAACTCGAAAAGCTTTGGTGTTGCGTATATGTCTAAGCGTGTAGCCTCAAAAGAGAACGCACAGGAGAGTTTTCTCCCGAAAGAATATGTAGGAATACCACGTTATAAGGAAATACAGTGTTGCAGAGTAAAGACAAATAAATACTTATTGGAAACACTTAAACTTTACGAGAAGAAATAAAACATAGTAAAAAATTAGCTTGTATATCCTAAACAACGGGTTATACCTCGAAAGGATTTGGTGTTGTGTGTATGTCTAAGCATGTAGCCTCAAAAGAGAATGCACAGGAGAGTTTTCTCTCGAAAGAATATGTAAGAATACCACGCTATAAGGAAACATATTGCTGCAGAGTAAAGACAAATACATACGTTTTGGAAACACATTATGAGAAGAAATAACGCATGGTACAAAATTAGCTTGTATCTCCCAAACAACACGTGGTTACTCAAAAAGATTTGGTGTGGCTTGTACATCTAAACGTGTAGCCTCAAAAGAGAACCCACAGGAGAATTTTCTTACGTCAAAATTTGTCAGAAAACCACGTTTTAAGGAAATCCCGCATCGTGCGAAATTATCTTGTTTTTCCTAATCAACACGTTGTAACTCGAAAAGCTTTGCTGGTGTGTGTATGTCTAAGCGTGTAGCCTCCTAATAGAACGCACAGGATAATTTTCTCTCAAAAGAATATGTAAGAATACCACGTTATAAGGAAATACAGTGTTGCAGAGTATAGACAAATATGTACTTATTGGAAACACTTTAGGAGAAGAAATAACGCATCATGTAAAATTAGCTTGTATCTCCTAAACAACACGTTGTAACTCGACAAGATTTGGTGTGGCGTGTATGTCTAAACGTGTAGCCTAAAAAGAGAATCCACAGGAGAGTTTTCTTTCATCAAAATTTGTCAGAAAACCACGTTTTAAGGAAATACCGCATCGTGCGAAATTATCTTGTTTATCCTAAACAACATGTTGTAACTCGAAAAGCTTTGGTGGTGCGTGTATGTCTAAGCGTGTAGCCTCAAAAGAGAACACACAGGAGAGTTTTCTCTCGAAAGAATATGTAAGAATACCACGTTATAAGGAAATACAGTGTTGAAGAGTAAAGACAAATACATACTTATTGGAAACACTTAAGCTTTACGAGACGAAATAACACATAGTACAAAATTAGCTTGTATATCCTAAACAACACGTTATAACTCGAAAGGATTTGGTGTGGCGTGTACGTCTAAACGTGTAGCCTCAAAAGAGAACCCACAGGAGAATTTTCTTTCGTCAAAATTTGTCAGAAAACCACGTTTTAAGGAAATCCCGCATCATGCGAAATTATCTTGTTTTTCCTAAACAACACGTTGTAACTCGAAAAGCTTTGGTGTTGGGTGAATGTCTAAGCGTGTAGCCTACAAAGAGAACGCACAGGAGAGTTTTCTCTCGAAAGAATATGTAAGAATATCACGTTATAAGGAAATACAGTGTGGCAGAGTAGAGGCAAGTACATATGTATTGGAAACACTTAAAATTTACGAGAAGAAATAATTCATCGTAAAAAAATTAGCTTGTATCTCCTAAACAACAAGTTGTAACTCAAAAAGATTTGGTGTGGCGTGTACGTCTAAAAGTGTAGCCTCAAAAGAGAACGCACAGCGGAGTTTTCTCCCGAAAGAATATGTAGGAATACCACGTTATAAGGAAATACAGTGTTGCAGAGTAAAGACAAATACATACTTATTGGAAACAGTTAAGCTTTACGAGAAGAAATAACACATAGTACAAAATTAGCTTGTATATCCTAAACAACAGGTTATAACTCCATAGGATTTGGTGTGGCGTGTACATCTAAACGTATAGCCTCAAAAGAGAATGCACAGGAGAATTTTCTTTCGTAAACACTTTTCAGAAAACCACGTTTTAAGGGAATCCCGCATCATGTGAAATTATCTTGTTTTTCCTAAACAACACGTTGTAACTCGAAAAGCTTTGGTGTTGCATGAATGTCTAAGCGTGTAGCCTCCAAAGAGAACGCACAGGAGAGTTTTCTCTCGAAAGAATATGTAAGAATACCACGTTATAAAGAAATACAGTGTGGCAGAGTAAAGAAAATACGTATGTAATGGGAGCACTTTATGAAAGAAATAACGCATCTTGCAAAACTAGCTTGTATGTCCTAAACAACACGTTGTAACTCGAAAAGATTTGGTGTGGCGTGTACGTCTAAAAGTGTAGCCTCAAAAGAGAACCCACAGGAGAGTTTTCTTTCGTCAAAATTTGTTAGAAAACCACGTTTTAAGGAAATCCCTCATCGTGCGAAATTATCTTGTTTTTCCTAATCAACACGTTGTAACTCGAAAATCTTTGGTGGTGCATGTATGTCGAAGCGTGTAGCTTCCAAAGAGAATGCACAGGATGGTTTTCTCTCGAAAGAATATGTAAGAATACCACGTTATAAGGAAATACAGTGTTCCAGATTTTAGACAAATATGTACTTATTGGAAACACTTTAGGAGAAGAAATAACGCATCATGCAAAATTAGCTTGTATCTCCTAAACAACACGTTGTAACTCGACAAGATTTGGTGTGGCGTGTATGTCTAAACGTGTAGCCTCAAAAGAGAACCCACAGGAGAGTTTTCTTTCGTCAAAATTTGTCAGAAAACCACGTTTTAAGGAAATACCGCATCGTGCGAAATTATCTTGTTTTTCCTAAACAACATGTAACTCGAAAAGCTTTGGTGGTGCGTGTATGTCTAAGCGTGTAGCCTCAAAAGAGAACGCACAGGAGAGTTTTCTTCCGAAAGTATATGTAGGAATACCACGTTATAAGGAAATACAGTGTTGCATAGTAAAGACAAAAGCATACTTATTGGAAACACTTAAGCTTTACGAGAAGAAATAACACATAGTAAAAATTAGTTTGTATACCCTAAACAACACGTTATAACTCGAAAGGATTTGGTGTGGCGTGTACGTCTAAACGTGTAGCCTCAAAAGAGAACCCACAGGAGAATTTTCTTTCATCAAAATTTGTCAGAAAACCACGTTTTAAGGAAATCCCGCATCATGCGAAATTATCTTGTTTTTCCTAAAAAACACGTTGTAACTCGAAAAGCTTTGGTGTTGCGTATATGTCTAAGCGTGTAGCCTCCAAAGAGAACGCACAGGAGAGTTTACTCTCGAAAGAATATGTAAGAATACCACGTTATAAGGAAATACAGTGTTGCAGAGTAGAGGCAAATATATACATATTGGAACACTTAAACTTTACGAGAAGAAATAATTCATCGTTAAAAAATTAGCTTGTATCTCCTAAACAACAAGTTGTAACTCAAAAAGATTTGGTGTGGCGTGTACTTCTAAACGTGTAGCCTCAAAAGAGAACGCACGGGAGAGTTTTCTCCCGAAAGAAAAGTAGGAATACTAAGTTATAAGGAAATACAGTGTTGCAGAGTAAAGACAAATACATACATATTGGAAACACTTAAGCTTTACGAGAAGAAATAACACATAGTACAAAATTAGCTTGTATATCCTAAACAACACGTTAGAACTCAAAAGGATTTGGTGTGGCATGTACGTCTAAATGTGAATCCTCAAAAGAGAACCCACAGGAGAATTTTCTTTCGTCAAATTTGTCAGAAAACCACGTTTTAAGGAAATCCCGCATCATGCGAAATTATCTTGTTTTTCCTAAACAACACGTTGTACCTCGAAAAGCTTTCGTGTTGCGTGAATGTCTAAGCGTGTAGCCTCAAAAGAGAACGCACAGGAGTGTTTTCTCTCGAAAGAATATGTAAGAATACCACGTTATAAGGAAATACAGTGTTGCAGAGTAGAGGCAAATACATACGTATTGGAAACACTTAAACTTTACGAGAAGAAATAATTCATTGTAAAAAAATTAGCTTGTATCTCCTAAACAACGAGTTGCAACTCAAAAAGATTTGGTGTGGCGTGTACGTCTAAACGTTTAGCCTCAAAAGAGAACCCACAGGAGAATTTTCTTTCGTCAAAATTTGTCAGAAAACCACGTTTTAAGGAAATCCCGCATCGTGAAAAATTATCTTGTTCTTCCTAAACAACACGTTGTAACTCGAAAAGCTTTGCTGTTGCGTGTATGTCTCAGCGTGTAGCCTCAAATGAGAACGCACAGGAGAGTTTTCTCTCAAAAAATATGTAAGAATACCACGTTATAAGGAAATACAGTGTTGCAGAGTAAAGACAAATACTTACTTATTGGAAAAACTTTATGAGAAGAAATAACGCATCGTAAAAAATTAGCTTGTATCTCCTAAACAACACATTGTAACTCGAAAAGATTTGGTGTGGCGTGTACGTCTAAACGTGAAGCCTCAAAAGAGAACCCACAGGAGAATTTTTGTTCGTAAAATTTGTCAGAAATCCATGTTTTAAGGAAATCACTCATCGTGCGAAATTATTTGTTTTTCCTAAACAACACGTTGTAACTAGAAAAGCTTTGATGTTGCGTGTATGTCTAAGCGTGTAGCCTCAAAAGAGAATGCACAGGAGAGTTTTCTCTCGAAAGAACATGTAAGAATACCACATTATAAGGAAATACAGTTTTGCAGAGTAAAGACAAATACATATGTATTTGAAACACTCTATGAGAAGAAATAAAGCATCGTAAAAAATTAGTTTGTATCTCCTAAACAACACGTTGTAACTCGAAAAGATTTGGTGTGGCATGTACGTCTAAACGTGTAGCCTCAAAAGAGAACCCACAGGAGAATTTTCTTTCGTCAAAATTTGTCAGAAAACCACTTATTAAGGAAATCCCGCATCATGCGAAACTATCTTGTTTTTCCTAAAAAAGACATTGTAACTCGAAAATCTTTGGTGTTGCGTGTATGTCTAAGCATGTAGCCTCAAAAGAGAACGCACAGGAGAGATTTCTCTCGAACGAGTATGTAAGAATACCACGTTATAAGGAAATACATTGTGGCAAATTAAAGATAAATACATTCCTTTTGGAAACACTTAAACTTTACAAGAAGATATAAAGCATCGTAAAAAATTAGCTTGTATCTCCTAAAGAACACGTTGTAACTCGAAAACATTTGGTGTGGCGTGTACGTCTAAACGTTTAGCCTCAAATGAAAACGCACAGGAGAATTTTATTTCCTCAAAATTTGTCAGAAAACCACGTTTTAAGGAATTCCCGCATCATGAGAAATTATCTTGTTTTTCCTAAACAACACGTTCTAACTCGAAATGCTTTGGTGTTGCGTGTATGTCTAAGCGTGTAGCCTCCAAAGAGAATGCACAGGATAGTTTTCTCTCCAAAGAATATGTAAGAATACCACGTTATAAGGAAATACAGTGTTGCAGAATTTAGACAAATATGTACTTATTGGAAACACTTTAGGAGAAGAAATAACGCATCATGCAAAATTATCTTGTATCTCCTAAACAACACGTTGTAACTCGACAAGATTTGGTGTGGCGTGTATGTCTAAACGTGTAGCCTCAAAAGAGAACCCACAGGAGAATTTTCTTTCATCAAAATTTGTCAGAAAACCACGTTTTAAGGAAATCCCGCATCATGCGAAATTATCTTGTTTTTCCTAAAAAACACGTTGTAACTCGAAAAGCTTTTGTGTTGCGTATATGTCTAAGCGTATAGCCTCCAAAGAGAACGCACAGGAGAGTTTTCTCTCGAAAGAATATGTAAGAATACCACGTTATAAGGAAATACAGTGTTGCAGCGTAGTGGCAAATATATACATATTGGAAACACTTAAACTTTACGAGAAGAAATAATTCATCGTTAAAAAATTAGCTTGTATCTCCTAAACAACAAGTTGTAACTCAAAAAGATTTGGTGTGGCGTGTACGTCTAAACGTGTAGCCTCAAAAGAGAACGCACGGGAGAGTTTTCTCCCGAAAGAAAAGTAGGAATACTACGTTATAAGGAAATACAGTGTTGCAGAGTAAAGACAAATACATACATATTGGAAACACTTAAGCTTTACGAGAAGAAATAACACATAGTACAAAATTAGCTTGTATATCCTAAACAACACGTTAGAACTCAAAAGGATTTGGTGTGGTGTGTACGTCTAAACGTGAATCCTCAAAAGAGAACCCACAGGAGAATTTTCTTTCGTCAAATTTGTCAGAAAACCACGTTTTAAGGAAATCCCGCATCATGCGAAATTATCTTGTTTTTCCTAAACAACACGTTGTACCTCGAAAAGCTTTCGTGTTGCGTGAATGTCTAAGTGTGTAGCCTCCAAAAAGAACGCACAGGAGAGTTTTCTCTCGAAAGAATATGTAAGAATACCACGTTATAAGGAAATACAGTGTTGCAGAGTAGAGGCAAATGCATACATATTGGAAACACTTAAACTTTACAAGAAGAAATAATTCATTGTAAAAAAATTAGCTTGTATCTCCTAAACAACAAGTTGAAACTCAAAAAGATTTGGTGTGGCGTGTACGACTAAACGTTTAGCCTCAAAAGAGAACCCACAGGAGAATTTTCTTTCGTCAAAATTTGTCAGAAAACCACGTTTTATGGAAATCCCGCATCGTGAGAAATTATCTTGTTCTTCCTAAACAACACGTTGTAACTCGAAAAGCTTTGCTGTTGCGTGTATGTCTCAGCGTGTAGCCTCAAATGAGAACGCACAGGAGAGTTTTCTCTCGAAAAAATATGTAAGAATACCACGTTATAAGGAAATACAGTGTTGCAGAGTAAAGACAAATACTTATTGGAAAAACTTTATGAGAAGAAATAACGCATCGTACAAAATTAGCTTGTATCTCCTAAACAACACATTGTAACTCGAAAAGATTTGGTGTGGCGTGTACGTCTAAACGTGTAGCCTCAAAAGAGAACCCACAGGAGAATTTTTGTTCGTAAAATTTGTCAGAAATCCATGTTTTAAGGAAATCACTCATCGTGCGAAATTATCTTGTTTTTCCTAAACAACACGTTGTAACTCGAAAAGCTTTGATGTTGCGTGTATGTCTAAGCGTGTAGCCTCAAAAGAGAACGCACAGGAGAGTTTTCTCTCGAAAGAACATGTAAGAATACCACATTATAAGGAAATACAGTTTTGCAGAGTAAAGACAAATACGTATGTATTTGAAACACTCTATGAGAAGAAATAACGCATCGTAAAAAATTAGTTTGTATCTCCTAAACAACACGTTGTAACTCGAAAAGGTTTGGTATGGCATGTACGTCTAAACGTGTAGCCTCAAAAGAGAACCCACAGGAGAATTTTCTTTCGTCAAAATTTGTCAGAAAACCACTTATTAAGGAAATCCCGCATCATGCGAAACTATCTTGTTTTTCCTAAACAACACATTGTAACTCGAAAATCTTTGGTGTTGCGTGTATGTCTAAGCATGTAGCCTCAAATGAGAACGCACAGGAGAGATTTCTCTCGAACGAGTATGTAAGAATACCACGTTATAAGGAAATACATTGTGGCAAATTAAAGATAAATACGTTCCTTTTGGAAACACTTAAACTTTACAAGAAGATATAAAGCATCGTAAAAAATTAGCTTGTATCTCCTAAAGAACACGTTGTAACTCGAAAACATTTGGTGTGGCGTGTACGTCTAAACGTTTAGCCTCAAATGAAAACCCACAGGAGAATTTTATTTCCTCAAAATTTGTCAGAAAACCACGTTTTAAGGAATTCCCGCATCGTGCGAAACTATCTTGTTTTTCCTAAACAACACGTTCTAACTCGAAATGCTTTGGTGTTGCGTGTATGTCTAAGCGTGTAGCCTCAAATGAGAATGCACAGGAGAGTTTTCTCTCGAAAGAATATGTACGAATACCATGTTATAAGGAAATACAGTGTTGTAGAGTAAAGACAAATACGTACGTATTGGAAACACTTTAGGAGAAGAAATAACGCATCGTACAAAATTAGCTTGTATCTCCTAAACAACACGTTGTAACTCGAAAAGATTTGGTGTGGCGTGTACGTCTAAACGTGTAGCCTCAAATAGAGAACCCACAGGAGAATATTCTTTGGTCAAATTTGTCAGAAAACCACATTTTAAGGAAATCCCGCATCGTGCGAAATTATCCTGTTTTTCCTAATCAACACGTTGTAACTCGAAAAGCTTTGGTGGTGCGTGTATGTCTAAGCGTGTAGCCTCCAAAGAGAACGCACAGGATAGTTTTCTCTCGAAAGAATATGTAAGAATACCACGTTATAAGGAAATACAATGTTGCAGAGTATAGACAAATATGTACTTATTGGAAACACTTTACGAGAAGAAATAACGCATCATGCAAAATTAGCTTGTATCTCCTAAACAACACGTTGCAACTCGAAAAGATTTGTTGTGGCGTGTACGACTAAACGTGTAGCCTCAAAGGAGAACCCACAGGAGGGTTTTCTTTCGTCAAAATTTGTCAGAAAACCACGTTTTAAGGAAATCCTGCATCGTGCGAAATTATCTTGTTTTTCCTAAACAACATGTTGTAACTCGAAAAGCTTTGATGTTGCATATATGTCTAAATGTGTAGCCTCAAAAGAGAAGGCAGAGGAGAGTTTTCTCTCGAAAGAATATGTAAGAATACCATGTTATAACGAAATACAGTTTTGCAGAGTAAAGACAAATACGTACTTATTGGAAACACTTTACTAGAAGAAATAAAGCATCGTACAAAATTAGCTTGTATCTCCAAAACTACACGTTGTAATTCGAAAAGAATTGTTGTGGCGTGTACGTCTTAACGTGTAGCATCAAAAGACAACCCAAAGGAGAATTTTCTTTTGTCAAAATTTTTCAGAAAATCACGTTTTAAGGAATTCCCGCATCGTGCGAAATTATCTTGTTTTTCCTAAACAACACGTTGTAACTCGAAAAGCTTTGGTGTTGCGTGAATGTCTAAGCGTGTAGCCTCAAAAGAGAATGCACAGGAGAGTTTTCTCTCGAAAGAATATGTAAGAATACCACGTTATAAGGAAATACAGTGTTGCAGAGTAAAGACAAATACATACGTATTGGAACCACTTTACAAAAAGAAATAACGCATCATACAAAATTAGCTTGTATCTCTTAAACAACACGTATTGTATTTCCTTATAACGTGGTATTCTTATATATTCTTTCGAGAGAAAACTCTCCTGTGCCTTCTCTTTTGAGGATCCACGCTTACCCATACACGCAACACCAAATCTTTTCGAGTTACAACATGTTGTTTAGGAAAAAGAAGATGATTTCGCACGATGCAGGATTTCCTTAAAACGAGGTTTTCTGTAAAATTTTGACGAAAGAAAATTCTCCTGTGGGTTCTCTTTTGAGGCTACACGTTTAGACGTACATGCCACACCAAATCTTTTCGAGTTACAACATGTTGTTTCGGAGATACAAGCATAATTTTGTAAGATGCGTTACTTCTTCTCGTAAAGTGTTTCCAATATGTAAGTGCTTGTCTTTACTCTGCAACACTGTATTTCCTTATAACGTGGTATTCTTATATATTCTTTCAAGAGAAAACTATCCTGTGCGTTCCCTTTTTAGGCTACACACTTAGACATACAGGCAACACCAAAGCTTTTCGAGTTACAACGTGTTGTTTATGAAAAACAAGATAATTTCGCACGATGCGGGATTTCCTTAAAACGTAGTTTTCTGAAACATTTTGACGAAAGAAAATTCTTCAGTGGGTTCTCTTTTAAGGCTACACGTTTAGACGTACACGCCACACCAAATTCTTTCGATTTACCACGTGTTGTTTAGGAGATACAAGCTAATTTTGTATGATTCGTTATTTCTTCTCGTAAAGTGTTTCCAATAAGTACGTATTTGTCTTTACTCTGCAACACTGTATTTCCTTATAACGTTGTATTCTTACATATTCTTTCAAGAGAAAACTCTCCTGTGCGTTCTCTTTAGAGGCCATACGCTTAGACATACACGCAACGCCAAAGCTTTTCGAGTTACAATGTGTTGTTTAGGAAAAACAAGATAATTTCACAGGATGCGAGATTTCCATAAAACGTGGTTTTCTGAAAAATTTTGACGAAACAAAGTTCTCCTGTGGGTTCTCTTTTGAGACTACACGTGTAGAGGTACGAGTCACACCAAATCTTTTCGAGTTACAACTTGTTGTTTAGGAGATACAAGCTAATTTTTTCGTTGCCTTATTTCTTCTCTTAAAGTGTTTCCAATAGTGTTTGTCTTTACTCTGCAACACAGTATTTCCTTATAACGTGGTATTCTTACATATTCTTTCGAGCGAAAACTCTCCTGTGTGCTCTCTTTTGAGGCTACACGCTTAGACATACACGCAACACCAAAGCTTTTCGAGTTACAACGTGTTGTTTAGGAAAAACAAGATAATTTCATACGATGCGAGATTTCCTTAAAACTTGGTTTCTGACAAATTTTGATGAAAGAAGATTCTCCTGTGGGTTCTCGTTTGAGGCTACACTTTTAGACTTACACGTCACACCAAATCTTTTCCAGTTACAACGTGTTGTTTAGGAGATACAAGCTAATTTTGTATGATGCGTTATTTCTTCTCGTAAAGTGTTTCCAATATGTACTTATTTGTCTTTACTCTGCAAATTTGTATTTCCTTATAACGTGATATTCTTACATCTTCTTTCGAGAGAAAAATCTCCTGTGCCTTCTCTTTTGAGGCTACACGCTTACACATACACGCAACACAAAAGCTTTTCGAGTTACAACGTGTTGTTTAGGAAAAACAAGATAATTTCGTACGATGTGAGATTTCCTTAAAACGTGGTTTCTGACAAATTTTGATGAAAGAAGATTCTCCTGTCGGTTCTCGTTTGAGGCTACACTTTTAGACTTACAGGTCACAACAAATCTTTTCGAGTTACAACGTGTTGTTTAGGAGATACAAGCTAATTTTGTACGATGTGTTATTTCTTCTCGTAAAGTGTTTCCAATATGTACTTATTTGTCTTTACTCTGCAAAATTGTATTTCCTTATAACGTGATATTCTTACATATTCTTTCGAGAGAAAATTCTCCTGTGCCTTCTCTTTTGAGGCTACACGTTTACACATACACGCAACACCAAAGCTTTTCGAGTTACAACATGTTGTTTAGGAAAAAGAAGATGATTTCGCACGATGCAGCATTTCCTTAAAACGAGGTGTTCTGAAAAATTTTGAAGTAAGAAAATTCTCCTGTGGGTTCTCTTTTGAGGATACACATTTAGACGTACATGCCACACCAAATCCTTTCGAGTTACCACGTGTTGTTTAGGAGATACAAGCTAATTTTGTACGATGCGTTATTTCTTCTTGTAAAGTGTTTCCGATACGTACTTATTTGTCTTTACTCTGCAACACTGTATTTCCTTATAACGTGGTATTCTTACATATTATTTTGAGGGAAAACTCTCCTGTGCGTTCTCTTTTGAGGCTACACGCTTAGACAAACATGCAACGCCAAAGTTTTTCGAGTTACAATGTGTTGTTTAGGAAAAACAAGATAATTTGGCATGATGCGAGATTTCCATAAAACGTGGTTTTCTGACAAATTTTGACCAAAGAAAATTCTCCTGTGGGTTCTCTTTTGAGGCTACAAGTTTAGATGTACACGCCACACCAAATCCTTTCGAGTTACCACGTGTTGTTTAGGAGATACAAGCTAATTTTGTATGATGCGTTATTTCTTCTCGTAAAGTGTTTCCAATATGTACGTATTTGTCTTTACTCTGCAACACTGTATTTCCTTATAACGTTGTATTCTTACATGTTCTTTCGAGAGAAAACTCTCCTGTGCATTCTCTTTAGAGGCTACATGCTCAGACATACACGCAACACCAAAGCTTTTCGAGTTACAACGTGTTGTTTAGGAAAAACAAGATAATTTTGCACGATACGGGATTTCCTTAAACGTGGTTTTCTGACAAATTTTGAAGAAAGAAAGTTCTCCTGTGGGTTCTCTTTTGAGGCTAAACGTGTAGACATACGAGCCACACGAAATATTTTTGAGTTACAACGTGTTGTTTAGGAGATACAAGCAAATATTGTACAATGCGTTATTTCTTCTCATATAGTGTTTCCAATACGTACTTATTTGTCTTTACTCTGCAACACTGTATTTCCTTATAACGTGGTATTCTTACATATTCTTTCGAGGGAAAACAATCCTGTGCATTCTCTTTTGAGGTTACACGCTTAGACAAACACGCAACGCCAAAGCTTTTGGAGTTACAACGTGTTGTTTAGGAAAAACAAGATAATTTTGCACGATACGAGATTTCCATTAAACGTGGTTTTCTGAAAAATTTTGACGAAACAAAGTTCTCCTGTGGGTTCTCTATTGAGGCTGCACGTGTAGAGGTACGAGCCACACCAAATCTTTTCGAGTTACTACGTGTTGTTTAGGAGATACAAGCTAATTTTCTAGGATGCGATATTTCTTCTCTTAAAGTGTTTCCAATACGTACGTAGTTGTCTTTACTCTGCAACACTGTATTTCCTTATAACGTGGTATTCTTACATATTCTTTCGAGAGAAACCTCTCCTGTGCGTTCTCCTTTGAGGCTACACGCGTAGACATCCATGCAACACCAAAGCTTTTCGAGTTACAATGTGTTGTTTAGGAAAAACATGATAATTTCGCACGATGCGAGACTTCCTTAAAACGTGGTTTCTGACAAATTTTGATGAAAGAAAATTCTCCTGTGGGTTCTCGTTTGAGGCTACACTTTTAGACGTACACGTCACAACAAATCTTTTTGAGTTACAACGTGTTGTTTAGGAGATACATGATAATTTTGTAAGATGCGCTATTTCTTCTCGTAAAGTGTTTCCAATATGTACTTATTGGTCTTTACTCTGCAAAATTGTATTTCCTTATAATGTGGTATTCTTTCATATTCTTTCGAGAGAATACTCTCCAGTGCCTTCTCTTTTGAGGCTCCACGCTTACACATACACGCAACACCATAGCTTTTCGAGTTACAACATGTTGTTTAGGAAAAAGAAGATGATTTCGCACGATGCGGGATTTCCTTAAAACGTGGTTTTCTGAAAAATTTTGAATAAAGAAAATTCTCCTGTGGGTTCTCTTTTGAGGCTACACGTTTAGACGTACACGCCACACCAAATCCTTTCGAGTTACCACGTGTTGTTTAGGAGATACAAGCTAATTTTGCACGATGCATTATTTCTTCTCGTAAAGTGTTTCCAATACGTACTTATTTGTCTTTAATCTGCGACACTGTATTTCCTTATAACATAGTATTCTTACATATTATTTCGAGGGAAAACTCTCCTGTGCGTTCTCTTTTGAGGGGACACGCTTAGACAAACACGCAACGCCAAAGCTTTTCGAGTTACAATGTGTTGTTTAGGAAAAACAAGATAATTTAGCACGATGCGAGATTTACATAAAATGTGTTTTTCTGAAAAATTTTGACGAAAGAAAGTTCCCCTGTGGGTTCTCTTTTGTGGCTACTCGTGTAGAGGTACGAGCCACACCAAATCTTTTCGAATTACAACGTGTTGTTTAGGAGATATAAGCTAATTTTTTACGATGCGTTAATTCTTCTCGTAAAGTGTTTCCAATAAGTACATATTTGTCTTTACACTGCAACATTATATTTCCTTATAACGTGGTTTTCTTACATATTCCTTCGAGGGAAAACTATCCTGTGCGTTCCCTTTTGAGGCTACACACTTAGACATACAGGCAACACCAAAGCTTTTCGAGTTACAACGTGTTGTTTATGGAAAACAAGATAATTTTGCACGATGCGGGATTTCCTTAAAACGTGGTTTTCTGACAAATTTTGATGAAAGAAAATTCTCCTGTGGCTTCTCTTTTGAGGCTACACGTTTAGACGTGCATGCCACACCAAATCCTTTCGAGTAACCACGTGTTGTTTAAGAGATACAAGCTAATTTTGTATGATGCGTTATTTCTTTTCGTAAAGTGGTTCCAATATGTATGTATTTGTCTTTACTCTGCAACAGTGTATTTCCTTATAACGTTGTATTCTTACATGTTCTTTCGAGAGAAAACTCTCCTGTGCATTCTCTTTAGAGGCTACATGCTCAGACATACACGCAACACCAAAGCTTTTCGAGTTACAACGTGTTGTTTAGGAAAAACAAGATAATTTTGCACGATGCGGGATTTCCTTAAAACATGGTTTTCTGACAAATTTTGACTAAAGAAAGTTCTCCTGTGGGTTCTCTTTTGAGGCTACACGTGTAGCCGTACGAGCCACACCAAATAATTTTGAGATACAACGTGTTCTTTATGAGATACAAGCAAATATTGTACGATGCGCTATTTCTTCTCATAAAGTGTTTCCAATACATACATATTTGTCTATACTCTGCAACACTGTATTTCCTTATAACATGGTATTCTTACATATTCTTTCAAGGGATAATTCTCCTGTGCATTCTCTTTTGAGGCTACACGATTAGACAAACACGCAACACCAAAGCTTTTCGAGTTACAACATGTTGTTTAGGAAAAAGAAGATGATTTCGCACGATGCGGGATTTCCTAAAAACCTGGTTTTCTGAAAAATTTTGACGAAAGAAAATTCTCCTGTGGGTTCTCTTTTGAGGCTACATATTTAGACGTACACGTCACACCAAATCTTTTTGAGTTACAACGTGTTGTTTAGGGCATACAAGCTAATTTTTTTTATAATGCGTTTATTCTCGTAAAGTGTTTCCAATACGTACGTATTTGTCTTTACTCTGCAACACTGTATTTCCTTATAACGTGGTATTCTTACATATTCTTTCGAGAGAAAACTATTCTGTGCATTCCCTTTTGAGGCTAAACACTTAGACATACAGGCAACACCAAAGCTTTTTGAGTTACAATGTGTTGTTTATAAAAAACAAGATAATTTCGCACGATGCCTGATTTCCTTAAAACATGGTCTTCTGACAAATTTTGATGAACGAAAATTATTCTGTTGGTTCTCTTTTGAAGCTTCACGTTTAGACGTGCACGCCACACCTAATCCTTTCGAGTTGCCACGTGTTGTTTAGGAGATACAAGCTAATTTTGTAAGATGCTTTATTTCTTCTCCTAAACTGTTTCCAATACATACGTATTTGTCTTTACTCTGCAACACTGTATTTCCTTATAATGTGCTATTCTTACACATTCTTTCGAGAGAAAACTATCCTGTGCCTTCCCTTTTGAGGCTACACACTTAGACATACAGGCAACACCAAAGCTTTTCAAGTTACAACGTGTTGTTTATGAAAAACATGATAATTTCGCACGATGCGGGATTTCTTTAAAACTTGGTGTTCTGACAAATTTTGACTAAAGAAAATTCTCCTGTGGGTTCTCTTATGAGGCTACACGTTTAGACGTGCACGCCACACCAAATCCTTTTGAATTACCATGTGTTGTTTAGGAGATAAAAGCTAATTTTCTAAGATGCATTATTTCTTCTTGTAAAGAGTTTCCAATATGTACATATTTGTCTTTACTCTGCAACACTGTATTTCCTTATAACATTGTATTCTTACATGTTCTTTCGAGAGAAAACTCTCCTGTGCATTCTCTTTAGAAGCTACACGCTTAGATATACACGCAACACCAAAGCTTTTCGAGTTACAACGTGTTGTTTAGGAAAAACAAGATAATTTTGCACGATGCGGGATATCATTAAAACGTGGTTTTCTGACAAATTTTGACTAAAGAAAGTTCTCCTGTGCATTGTCTTTTGAGGCTACAGGTTTAGACGTACACGCCACACCAAATCTTTTCGAGTTACAACTTGTTGTTTAGGAGATACAAGCAATTATTTTCGATGCGTTATTTCTTCTTGTAAAGTGTGTCGAATACGTAATTAATTGTCTTTAATCTGCAACACTGTATTTCCTTATAACGTGGTATTCTTACATATTCTTTCGAGGGAAAACTCTCCTGTGCATTCTCTTTTGGGCTACACGCTTAGACATACACGCAACGCCAAAGCTTTTCTAGTTACAACATGTTGTTTAGGAAAAACAAGATAATTTCGCACGATGCGAGATTTCCATAAAACGTGGTTTTCTGAAAAATTTTGAGGAAAGAAAGTTCTCCTGTGGATTCTCTTTTGAGGCTACATGTTTAGACGTACACGTCACACCAAATCTTTTCGAGTTACAACGTGTTGTTTAGGAGATACAAGCTAATTTTTTACGATGCGTTATTTTTTCTCATAAAGTGTTTCCAATAAGTACTTATTTGTCTTTACTCTGCAAAATTGTATTTCCTTATAACGTGGTATTCTTGCATATTCTTTCGAGAGAAAACTCTCCTGTGCCTTCTCTTTTGAGGCTCCACACTTACACATACACGCAACACCAAAGCTTTTCGAGTTACAACATGTTGTTTAGGAAAAAGAAGATGATTTCGCATGATGCGGTATTTCCTTAAAACGTGGTTTTCTGAAAAATTTTGACAAAAGAAAATTCTCCTGTGGGTTCTCTTTTGAGGCTACACGTTTAGACGTACATGCCACACCAAATCTTGCTGAGTTACAACGTGTTGTTTAGGAGATACAAGCTAATTTTTTACGATGTGTTTATTCTTCTCGTAAAGTGTTTCCAACACATACGTATTTGTCTTTACTCTGCAACATTGTATATCCTTATAACGTGGTATTCTTACATATTCTTTCGATAGAAAACTATCCTGTGCGTTCCCTTTTGAGGCTACACACTTAGACATACAGGCAACATCAAAGCTTTTCGAGTTACAACGTGTTGTTTATGAAAAACAAGATAATTTCGCACGATGCGGGATTTCCTTAAAACGTGGTGTTCTGACAAATTTTGACGAAAGAAAATTCTCCTGTGGGTACTCTTTTGACGCTACACGTTTAGAGGTACACGCCACACCAAATCCTATCGAGTTACTACGTGTTGTTTAGGAGATACAAGCTAATTTTGTACGATGCTTTATTTCTTCTCGTAAAGTGTTTCCAAACTTACGTATTTGTCTTTACTCTGCAACACTGTATTTCCTTATAATGTTGAATTCTTACATGTTCTTGCGAGAGAAAACTTTCCTGTGCATTCTCTTTAGAGGCTACATGCTCACACATACACGCAACACCAAAGCTTTTCGAGTTACAACGTGTTGTTTAGGAAAAACAAGATAATTTTGCACGATGCAGATATCCTTAAAACGTGGTTTTCTGACAAATTTTGACGAAAGAAAGTTCTCCTGTGCATTGTCTTTTGAGGCTACAGGTTTAGACATACATGCCACACCAAATCTTTTTGAGTTACAACCTGTTGTTTAGGAGATACAAGCAAATTTTTTATGATGCGTTATTTCTTCTTGTAAAGTGTTTCCAATACATAAGTATTTGTCTTTACTCTACAACACTGTATTTCCTTATAACGTGGTATTCTTACATATTCTTTCAAGAGAAAACTCTCCTGTGAGTTCTCTTTTGATGCTACACGCTTAGACATACACGCAACACCAAAGCTTTTCGAGTTACAACGTGTTGTTTAGGAGATACAAGTTAATTTTGTACGATGCGTTATTTCTTCTCATAAAGTGTTTCCAATATGTACTTAATTGTCTTTACTCTGCAACACTGTATTTCCTTATAACGTGGTATTCTTACATATTCTTTCGAGGGAAAACTCTCCTGTGCATTCTCTTTTGGGCTACACGCTTAGACATACACGCAACGCCAAAGCTTTTCGAGTTACAACGTGTTGTTTAGGAAAAACAAGATAATATCGCACGATGCGAGATTTCCATAAAACGTGGTTTTCTGAAAAAATTTGACGAAAGAAAGTTCTCCTGTGGGTTCTCTTTTGAGGCTACACGTTGAGACATACACGTCACACCAAATCTTTTCAAGTTACAACGTGTTGTTTAGGAGATACAAGCTAATTTTGTATGATGCGTTATTTCTTCTCATAAAGTGTTTCCAATAAGTACTTATTTGTCTTTACTCTGCAAAATTGTATTTCCTTATAACGTGGTATTCTTGCATATTCTTTCGAGAGAAAACTCTCCTGTGCTTTCTCTTTTGCGGCTCCACACTTACACATACACGCAACACCAAAGCTTTTCAAGTTACAACATGTTGTTTAGGAAAAAGAAGATGATTTCGCATGATGCGGGATTTCCTTAAAACGTCGTTTTCTGAAAAATTTTGACAAAAGAAAATTCTCCTGTGGGTTCTCTTTTGAGGCTACACATTTAGACGTACATGTCACACCAAATCTTGTCGAGTTACAACGTGTTGTTTAGGAGATACAAGCTAATTTTTTACGATGTGTTTATTCTTCTCGTAAAGTGTTTCCAACACATACGTATTTGTCTTTACTCTGCCACATTGTATATCCTTATAACGTGGTATTCTTACATATTCTTTTGATAGAAAACTATCCTGTGCGTTCCCTTTTGAGGCTACACACTTAGACATACAGGCAACATCAACGCTTTTCGAGTTACAACTTGTTGTTTATGAAAAACAAGATAATTTCCACGATGCGGGATTTCCTTAAAACGTGGTGTTCTGACAAATTTTGACGAAAGAAAATTCTCCTGTGGGTACTCTTTTGACGCTACACGTTTAGAGGTACACGCCACACCGAATCCTATCGAGTTACCACGTGTTGTTTAGGAGATACAAGCTAATTTTGTACGATGCTTTATTTCTTCTCGTAAAGTGTTTCCAAACTTACGTATTTGTCTTTACTCTGCAACATTGTATTTCCTTATAATGTTGAATTCTTACATGTTCTTGCGAGAGAAAACTTTCCTGTGCATTCTCTTTAGAGGCGACATGCTCACACATACACGCAACACCAAAGCTTTTCGAGTTACAACGTGTTGTTTAGGAAAAACAAGATAATTTTGCACGATGCAGATATCCTTAAAACGTGGTTTTCTGACAAATTTTGACGAAAGAAAGTTCTCCTGTGCATTGTCTTTTGAGGCTACAGGTTTAGACATACATGCCACACCAAATCTTTTTGAGTTACAACTTGTTGTTTAGGAGATGCAAGTTAATTTTGTACGATGCGTTATTTCTTCTCGTAAAGTGTTTCCAATACATAAGTATTTGTCTTTACTCTGCAACACTGTATTTCCTTATAACGTGGTATTTTTACATATTCTTTCGAGGGAAAACTCTCCTGTGCATTCTCTTTTGGGCTACACGCTTAGACATACACGCAACACCAAAGCTTTTCGAGTTACAACGTGTTGTTTAGGAAAAACAAGATAATTTCGCACGATACGAGATTTCCATAAAACGTGGTTTTCTGAAAAAATTTGACGAAAGAAAGTTCTCCTGTGGGTTCTCTTTTTTTTTCTTTTTCTTTTTATTCGATATAATTTATTTACATTTCAAATGATTTCCCCTTTTCTAGCCCCCCACTCCCCGAAAGTCCCTTAAGTCCCCTTCTCTTTCCCTGTCCTCCCACCCACCCCTTCCCATTTCCCTGTTCTGGTTTTGCCGAATACTGTTTCACTGAGTCTCTCCAGAACCAGGGGCCAGTCCTCCTTTCTCCTTGTACCTCATTTGATGTGTGGATTATGTTTCGGGTATTCCAGTTTTCTAGGTTAATAACCACATATTAGTGAGTGCATACCATGATTCACCTTTTGAGTCTGGGTTACCTCACTTAGTATGATGTTCTCTAGCTCCATCCATTTGCCTAAGAATTTCTTGAATTCATTGTTTCTAATGGCTGAATAGTACTCCATTGTGTAGATATACCACATTTTTTGTATCCACTCTTCTGTTGAGGGATACCTGGGTTCTTTCCAGCATCTGGCAATTATAAATAGGGCTGCTATGAACATAGTAGAGCATGTATCCTTATTATATGGTGGGGAATCCTCTGGGTATATGCCCAGGAGTGGTATAGCAGGATCTTCTGGAAGTGAGGTGCCCAGTTTTCGGAGGAACCGCCAGACTGATTTCCAGAGTGGTTGTACCAATTTGCAGCCCCACCAGCAGTGGAGGAGTGTTCCTCTTTCTCCACACCCTCTCCAACACCTGCTGTCTCCTGAATTTTTAATATTAGCCATTCTGACTGGTGTAAGATGAAATCTCAGGGTTGTTTTGATTTGCATTTCCCTAATGACTAATGAAGTTGAGCATTTTTTAAGATGCTTCTCCGCCATCCGAAGTTCTTCAGGTGTGAATTCTTTGTTTAACTCTGTACCCCATTTTTTAATAGGATTGTTCGGTTTTCTGGAGTCTAACTTCTTGAGTTCTTTATATATATTGGATATTAGCCCTCTATCTGATGTAGGATTGGTGAAGATCTTTTCCCAATTTGTTGGTTGCCGATTTGTCCTCTTGATGGTGTCCTTTGTCTTACAGAAACTTTGTATCTTTATGAGGTCCCATTTGTCAATTCTTGCTCTTAGAGCATACGCTATTGGTGTTCTGTTCAGAAACTTTCTCCCTGTACCGATGTCCTCAAGGGTCTTCCCCAGTTTCTTTTCTATTAGCTTCAGAGTGTCTGGCTTTATGTGGAGGTCCTTGATCCATTTGGATTTGAGCTTAGTACAAGGAGACAAGGATGGATCAAGTCGCATTCTTCTGCATGCTGACCTCCAGTTGAACCAGCACCATTTGTTGAAAAGGCTATCTTTTTTCCATTGGATGTTTTCAGCCTCTTTGTCGAGGATCAAGTGGCCATAGGTGTGTGGTTTCATTTCTGGATCTTCATGGGTTCTCTTTTGAGGCTACACGTTGAGACATACACGTCACACCAAATCCTTTCAAGTTACAACGTGTTGTTTAGGAGATACAAGCTAATTTTGTACGATGCGTTATTTCTTCTCCTAAAGTGTTTCCAATAAGTATTTATTTGTCTTTACTCTGCAAAATTGTATTTCCTTATAACGTGGTATTCTTGCATATTCTTTCGAGAGAAAACTTTCCTGTGCCTTCTCTTTTGAGGCTCCTCACTTACACATACACGCAACACCAAAGCTTTTCGAGTTACAACCTGTTATTTAGGAAAAAGATGATTTCGCATGATGCGGGATTTCCTTAAAACGTGGTTTTCTGAAAAATTTTGAAGAAAGAAAATTCTCCTGTGGGTTCTCTTTCGAGGCTACACGTTTAGACGTACATGCCATACCAAATCTTTTCGAGTTACAATGTGTTGTTTAGGAGATACAAGCTAATTTTTTCGATGCGTTAATTCGTCTCGTAAAGTGTTTCCAGTACGTATTTGTCTTTACTCTGCAACATTGTATTTCCTTATAACGTGGTATTCTTACATATTCTTTCGAAATAAAACTATCCTGTGCGTTCTCTTTTGAGGTTATACGCTTAGACACACACGCAACACCAAAGCTTTTCGAGTTACAATGTGTTGTTTAGGAAAAACAAGATAATTTCGCACGATGCGAGATTTCCTTAAAACCTGGTTTCTGACAAATTTTGATGAAAGAAAATTCTCTTGTTGGTTCTCTGTTGAGGCTACACCTTTAGACGTACATTTCACACCAAATCTTTTCGAGTTACAACGTGTTGTTTAGGAGATACAAGCTAATTTTGTACGATGTGTTATTTCTTCTCGTAAAGGGTTTCCAATATGTACTTATTTGTCTTTACTCTGCAAAATTGTATTTCCTTATAACGTGGTATTCTTACATAATCTTTCAAGAGAAAACTCTCCTGTGCCTTCTCTTTTGAGGCTACACGCTTACACATACACGCAACACCAAAGCTTTTCGAGTTACAACATGTTGTTTAGGAAAAAGAAGATGATTTCGCACGATGCGGGATTTCCTTGAAGTGTGGTTTTCTGAAAAATTTTGACGAAAGAAAATTCTCCTGTGGGTTCTCTTTTGAGGCTACACGTTTAGACGAACATGCCACACCAAATCTTTACGAGTTACAACGTGTTGTTTCAGAGATACAAGCTAATTTTGTAGGATGTGTTAATTATTCTCATAAAGTGTTTCCAAGACTTACATATTTGTCTTTACTCTGCAACACTGTATTTCCTTATAACGTGGTATTCTTACATATTCTTTCGAGAGAAAACTATCCCGTGCTTTCACTTTTGCGGCTACACACTTAGACAAAGAGGCAACACCAAACCTTTTCGAGTTACAACGTGTTGTTTATGAAAAACAAGATAATTTCGCACGATGCAGGATTTCCTTAAAACGTAGTTTTCTGAAAAATTTGACGAAAGAAAATTCTTCAGTGGGTTTTCTTTTGAGGCTACATGTTTAGACGTACACGCCACACCAATTCCTTTCAAGTTACCACGTGTTGTTTAGGAGATACAAGCTAATTTTGTATGATGCGTTATTTCTTCTCGTAAAGTGTTTCCAATATGTACGTATTTGTCTTTACTCTGCAACACTTTATTTCCTTATAACGTGGTATTCTTACATATTCTTTGGAGAGAAAACTCTACTGTGCGTTCTCTTTAGAGGCTACACACTTAGACATACACGCAACGCCAAAGCTTTTCGAGTTACAATGTGCTGTTTAGGAAAAACAAGATAATTTCGCACGATGTGAGATTTCCATAAAACGTGGTTGTCTGAAAAATGTTGACGAAAGAAAGTTCTCCTGTGGATTTTCTTTTGAGGCTACACATGTAGAGGTACGAGCCACACCAAATCTTTTCGAGTAACAACGTGTTGTTTAGGAGA